>NW_009260267.1:67718-75465 GCF_000687185.1 Egretta garzetta | reverse complement strand
TTTTTGACCCCCATACAGCTGCCCTCCCCCCACCGCCCCAGCCTCTCCAGGTCCCTCTGCAGAGCCCTCCTCCCCTCGAACAGATCGAAACTCCCACCCAGTTTGGTGTTATATGCAAATTTACTGAGGGCACACTCAGTCCCCTCATCCAGGTTGTTGATAAAGATATTAAACAAGAATGGCCCTAAGACTGAGCCCTGGGGGACACTGCTTGTGACCAGCCACCAACTGGATTTAACTCCATTCACCACAACTCTCTGGGCTCGGCCATCCAACCAGTTTTTAACCCACCAAAGAGTACACCCATCTAGGCCATGAACCGCCAGCTTCTCCAGGAGAATGCTGTGGGAGACTGTGTTGAAGGCTTTGCTGAAGTCCAGGTATACAATATCCACAGCCTTTCCCTCATCTACCAGGCGGATCACCTGGTCGTAGAAGGAAATCAGTTTGGTTAGGCAAGAGCTGCCTTTCATGAACCCATGCTGGCTGGGCCTGATCTCCTGATTGTCCTCCATGTCCCTGGTGAGCACACTCAAGATGAACCTCTCCATAATATTCCCTGGTACCAAGGTCAGACTGACAGGTCTGTAGTTCCCCGGATCCTCCTTCTGGCCCTTCTTGAAGATAGGCGTCACATTTGCCAACCTCCAGTCATCTGGGACCTCCCCTGTTCTCCAGGACTGCTGATAAATAATGGAGAGTGGCTTGGCAAGCTCCTCTGCCAGCTCCTTCAGCACTCTTGGGTGGATCCCATCCAGCCTCATAGACTTGTGGATGTCTAGGTGGCCTAGCAGGTCAAAGACTGCTTCCTCCTGGATTATGGGGGGTTTATTCCACTCACTGTCTTCATCTTCTAGCTCGGGAGGCTGGGTACCCTGGGGATAACTCATTGGGCCATTAAAGACTGAGGCAAAGAATCTCAGCCTTTTCCTCATCTTTAGTGGCAATGTTCCCCCTTGCATCCACTAGAGGATGGAGGTTCTCCCTGACTCTTTTTTTTCTGTTCACGTATTTATAAAAACTTTTCTTATTATCCCTCACAACAGTGGCCAGGTTAAGGCTTTAGGGCTTTACAGTGCCTGTGAACGCATAGTTAAAACTGAAGAGCAGCAAAAATCAGCAGAGGAATTGCTGGAGCCCATCAAATCAAATATCACCTCTTGTTGCTATGGCTGCCCTTAGGTACAGGCAGTCTTCTGGTTAAGGTCAGAAAATTAGTTCACCCTTAACTATAGCTTCCTACACAGCATGCACATGGTAAGGAAAAGAAGAGTTGTGTGATATTAGACTGAATTTCTCTGTCTGTAGTATCAGGTTATTCTGATTGTTCTGGGCAGTTTTATCCAAAACACAAAAGAGCGCCTTTAAAAAAGATAGAAAAATAAATCTCTCTCAGCCAAAAGTCATAAGGCAATTAAGCTGCTGTGAAAGGCCTCCCACATGTAAATCTTAATAATTTCTCCAGTTAAGTTTGCTATGTTTTGAATTAGACTGAAACATTCAAGCAGAATATAAAATATTTAAAATTATATTTATAGCTTTAAAAATGTGGAAATATGTAGGACGGTGGTTATTAAATTGTGATGCTTCTTTGCATAATAAAAATAATTTTAAAAAAACCTTAAAAACATAATAAACCATTAGCTGAGTGAGATACATAGCAAAATGCACTATTCATCTTCAGTGGGCATCACCTGTATATGGCCTGTTAACTGGCTCTATCACCATAATAAATGGACTCTTGTATCAGGCAAAACCAGACTCTAGTTCTCTTGTGCTACCTTGACCATTCGGGTCTTTAGGGCTGTGAGTAGAAGTTTCAGTACTCCGGAGTGGAGGTAACTTCCCAGTTTTTATCATTCTTTCTTTGGAAGTCAGGATACTGAGTTGCTCTGAGGAGAATCTGCTCTAGTTAAATCCTCTGTCAGCAGCAGCACTTCAATATTGTCTATGGCTTTTTCAGTTAAGCAGATTGCAGCACTGATGGAAGATAATATGATTATCTCGGTTACATATTTCTTAGCAATAATGAAGCCAAAAAGCAATGGCAGGAGAAAACTGGATAATAAGTGTAAATAATGGAAGAGTCTTAAATATAAGGCATTCTTTAGATCAAATATTAATAATCACAAGTCTCGAACAATAAATAAATGTGCTTGTTATTAAGTCCATTTTCTAAATGAAGCTTCTTATATTCAAGGATGCAGTTCACATTCTTTGGCTTTGATCAAACTTATCTCTTAGCAATTAAATTAACAGTGACCTACTTTTTTGATTCAAAGTACTCTGAAACTTTTTATATTACAAAGAAGATTGTTGACATAATGGCTCATGGGATTGTTTGTCTTCAAGTAAAACAGGGTAGTTCTAGCAGTACGACAGAGGATTATTCTTTCTCCACAGAAATGTATTGAGGGTACATTCATCATACCAGTATCATTAGATACTTTTCAAAACTATGTTTTTTAGTATCACATTACAGTTAAAACAAACAATTAGGGATCATTTCCAAGTACACAGACTGAGCTATTTTGAACTAGTGTATCATGTTGCACCTTGCCAACCCAATGCTTTACTTTCCCATCTTCTAGAAAATGTTTCTATATATGAGCTAGAAGATAAAAATTATGAAGGCTGACAAACTGCAGTTCCAGAGGAGTTTCAAGCAAATATTAACAGTTATTTATACTTTTTTAGGTCTGTCTGGATTGGGGAGGTGGCATAAGAAGATTTCTGTTAGCCTAAGTTTTAGTATGCTCCAAATCTCAAGAGTGATTCCAGGCCACCCTCCCAGAGTACACCTCAAAAATGTTTGAGCAGGACTGGGTCAGAAATAAACCTTCCTGTGGAAAATTCAAAGATGTTTAACTAATCTAAACATAAAGATTTTGATGAACAAGGTATAAATAAGTAAATCTCACTTTCAAATCACATTACCAATACTATAAAAAGCTCTCAGCTTTTCAGGAGATGTAGGTCAGCTAGAAGATCATAATTTGATACAATGCTGTGCCAGTAGCTTAAGAGATATGGTAACTCCTTTTTAATAGCCGTTTCAGGTTCACTATCATTAAGGACTGAATTACCTTACATTTACCCTAAGATACCAAGAGGAAAAAAATATCTGAAGTTCATATACTAGGTTTTCCAATGAAGAATACCCGGTATGCCTCTATTCCATACCATGCTTGCTATACTAAAACTGTTTCCAGTGAAGGCATATGCTAACTTCTGTCCCCGCTCAAGGATTCCCACTGAATGCTGAAGGAAAACAAGGTATTTCACACATCTGTGAACTAACATAGTCATGAGAGATCAGGCAGAGTACTACTCATGGTATAATACTAGATACATCCCTAGATTTTCTATCAGAACAGAAGTCAGGATGTCTATGGCCTGAGGAAAGGCTTTTGCGTCCAAAAAGGAACCATGAATTACTGTGACTTTCAAGTCATGTCATCACAAATATCTAAAATTTACAGTGAGGCCTCTGCAATCATCCCAGACCTTTGAGGAGAGTTTTATCAAGTTCATTTTACCTTACCATAACCTTTTTACCTGGAACAAAGAATAATTCTAGCAGGACAAAAAGCAAAGGACCAACCCATTAATGCTGGACTGAAGGAAAACAGAAGATAAAATCTAAGAGAAAAAAGTAAGCACAGTCTTACTTCTTTCATACAACTAGATACTTTGGAAAAATACATGGGTTTTGAACATAAACACACAAAAATTATTTTATTATTATGTCCAGTTCTGGGCTCCCCTGTTCAAGAAAGATGAGGAACTCCTAGAAAGAGTTCAGAGGAGAGCAACAAGGATGATAAAGGGACTGGAGCACCTCCCCTGTGAGGAAAGGCTGAGAAAGTTAGGGTTGTGCAGCCTGAAGAAGAGAAGACTGAGAGGGGACCTCAGCAACACATACAAATATCTTAAGGGTGGACATCTGAAGGATGGAGCCAGACTCTTCTCAGTGGTGCCCAGTGACAGGACAAGGGGCAATGGGCACAAACTGAAACATAAGAGGTTTCAGTTGAATATGAGGAAAAACTTCTTTACTTTGAGGGTGACAGAGCAGTGGAACAGGCTGCCCAGGGGGGCTGAGGAGTCTCTCTCTGGAGATATTCAAAGCCTGCCTGGACGAAGTTCTGTGTAACATGGTCTAGGTGAACCTGCTTTAGCGGGAGGGTTGGACTAGATGATCTCCCGAGGTCCCTTCCAACCCTTACCATTCTGTGATTCTGTGATTATTGTTGTGTTATTACTCCATTATTAGCTATTCCCTTATGAAGATGTTCAAGGTCCTACTTGTGAAGGTCAGGTCATTGCACTGAACAACCAACACATGTTTGGTTTTTAACCATATTAGGCTGGTTACATTGGTTTATTGCCTAAGGGTTGCTCTCAATTTTAAAGATGTCCCACCCAATCTTGTAGTATCTGAGGCTGAGAAAGGAGAGAAATGAAATAAGAATCATGGTAAATATTAAGGTCAGCTTACCTTTTCTTGACAAAGCATAAAATTGCTATTCATCAGAAATTAAAAATCAGTAAAATCTTAATGATCAATGAATTTTCTTACAAATGAAAGTATCTCAGTTTTTATTATCATTAATATTTCTGTTACTTGCTTAATAAAAAATAAATTTTAAAAAATGTCATTTTGAGCAACATATCTAGTAATGCTTATCTGGATGTTCAGATGAATTTAACAGAACCTACAGCAGAATGAAAACTAAGTGATTTACATTTAGAGTAACATCCATGTCTCATTTGTGCCTTTGAAAATCTCTCCCCAAAACCCTCAAGTGCCATTTTAACAAACTGTTAGATGTAATTCAGTACAAAAAAAAGCAATGTCTTGAGTATTGCAGAAATCTTGACATTTCTCTTATGAAAATAATTAGCATGGAAATACTTCTAATACCAGAGTGATGCTAATTGCTTCCCAGTGGTAAATGTCAACTGTAGTCTGATAGTAGGAGGTCATAGAAGAGGAAAAGCACACTTCTCAGAGCAACTGACTCCCAACTCTTGTCCTTTCTGTTGTGTCTGTCTGTGTCAATCTTTGCATGTGCCCACAGATCAGCTGGATAATTCTACAGCTGTTAGGACAAATATATTGGGTTTTTTTTCCCTGTTTCTTCTGAAACAGTTTTTCCATTCTGATAACTTACCATAATACAACGAGACACATAAACTCATATTTGTTATGGATTGACATAAGTTCTGAAGGCTTTTTTTTTAAACAATCCTCACCTTCAGTATTTCAGACATGGGGTTATTATAAGAAGCTCTTTCACTTGTCACAGTCAAGGCTCTACAAAAATTTAATCATGCCTGGCTCTTTGGTTGCATCAGCTGAAATGCAACTACTTCACAGAATAATAAAAATTGGGTACTACATAAAGTGTTGCCATATAGTCAAATTCTATAAGTTTATTATAATAAAAGATTGCTACCGATTTCAGAAATCGCAGCCAAATTAAAGATGAATGAGAGCACAGAGAGCATATGAGAGGCCACACATGTGTGTATGTTCCAGAATTTGAAGTGTGGATTTAACTTTTATGTGGAAATATAAGATATATTTTTAAACTACCTAAACTAGTAGACTGATTTCTAGCTTCAAAAATATTAATGATTGATACCACACTAGAAGCATATTTTTTAAATCTACAATTAATTCAAGATTCTTATGAACTTTTTGGCCTAAGTTATTCTTTTCCCTTGACAGTGTACTGATTTAAGAAAACAAGTTCTGTTTCTCAAAACAAATTAGAGTTGCAAGAATATCATATAGATTCTCCCAGTATCTTCTATTTTTCATAGTTATTTTTTATTGTGATGTTCATAATTAAATAACAGTATTCATTACTGGGTTTTGTAATAGATAACTTATTTTTAAGCAATTCTATGCTATATGCAGACCAGGCTGTGCTTTAATATTAGATTATAATATCCTCATCACTGAATTCTATCTTACTTCATACTGACTTCACTGGATATTCTTTAATTTAATATAACATTCATTATCAAAAAGCTAGTTTTTTTCATAGACCCTGGGCCATAACTGTGTAATCTTTAAGGAAAGCAAAAGTCTTAACAAAAGAAAAAAATAGTTTTGTGGATTTGGGGCTTCTTTACTGTACTATTTGAACAGTGAGTCTTGTAAAAGGCAGCAAAACCAAACAAAATAAGAAGTGGTACTAAACTGCCATGTAGGTTTACTTCTTCAAACTTATCAACGGTAAGATGAGTTTCAGGCGACTGTGTCCACATCATTAGAGCTGTGAGTCTGTGGTCTGAGTACATCTGGAAAATGTCCTGTATCTGTAATGCTATAATCTTTTACTGCTCTGTTCATACATCTAGTTCCAAAATAGTACTGTACATCTTCATATTCATTAATGTGTGAGAACGTGCTAACTTATGCACTAGCATGAGCATGAAAGCATTTTTCAAGTGATACACAATTACCTGAGCAAAACTTGAGAGTTTCAATGTATTTGGCAATCTTTCTTCCTTTCCTATGTCACATCTGTCCATTTCAGTTTTTCTGATGTCCAGGAGACACTGGAATCATAAAGTTTCACTTTAAATCTGCTTACATATTTTTATTTTGTTCAGTAGAGGTAGTCTCAATCTTCATTACTAAAACTTTGAAAAAAATGTAGTATTTTGCCAATACTTTTTTTCCTTAGGTATATATTTTCTCACAGTAAAACTTATATTTTTATGCTGACTAAAACTCCTGCTCTCTTTGCAACAGAAATCAATAAGTGGCAAAACAAGCTAAACATGAATTTGTTAGCCTAGGAATTTTTTGACACATATTTTTTTAAAATGTTCTCAGCAAATTTCAGTAGAAACCTTACTCTTGAACTATTAAGTAATTTACGGATTTTCCCACACCCTGTATCCCCCCCAGCCCAAGCTTGAGATGCAGACATGTCCTGGTTTCGGCTGGGATAGTTAATTTTCTTCATAGAAGCTAGCATAATGCTGTGGTTTGGATTAGTACTACAAGAATGTTGATAACACACTGATGGTTTTATTTGTTGTCAAGTAGTGCTCAAACTACTCAAGGACTTTTTGAGGTTCTCCTGCTCGGCCAGGTGCATAACAAGCTGGGAGGGAGCACAGCTAAGACAGCTAACCCAAACTGACCAAAGAGCTGTTCCATACCATATAATGTCATGCTCAGGGGTGGTTAGTTGGTCGGTTGTGGGGAGAGTGATTCCAGCTCGTAGAGTGATCACGGCTTGGGGAGTGATCGTGGCTCAGTACAGGCTGGGCATCAGTCGGTGGGTGGTGAGCAATTGCGTTGTGCATAATTCGTTTTCCACATTCTGTATATTCTCTTACAATTCTCATTATTACTATTATTATTATTTTCTCTTATTAAACTGTCTCTATCTCAGCCCACGGCTCTAACCTTTTTTTTTTTCTTCCCAATTCTCTCCCCCATCCCACTGAGAGAGGGGGGGGTGAGCAAGCAGCTGAATGGTGCTTAGTTGCCAGCCAGGTTAAACCATGACAAGAAACAGAGACAGTAATTTCTAGACATTGCATATATTTCTGTACTAAGAATCTCACGTGAAAATAAATATATTGCGGCGGTGTGCTCCCCCCTCATCTCTGACTCCGCCTCCTTTGACCTCTTTCAAGTGATAACCACCTGTGGCCGTGGTGATAGATGCATCTGGTCTGTGTCTGGTCCTGAAGGATGCACCCACTGGATGTG
>NW_009260267.1:65144-66190 GCF_000687185.1 Egretta garzetta | reverse complement strand
ACCGCTGATTAGAGGAGCCCGTCAATTCTTAAACCCCATTTAGTTGCAAAACGAGATGAGATTAAGAAAGACACAGAATACAATGAAAGGCTGGGTGATAATGCTCAAAATGCCCGCAAGCGACTCCCTACCTGGGCAGAACTGATGTACGGCATTGTTAATTACAGCCTCACGGCTGTATGGGCTGGGACGATACACTAGCCGAAACCCAACACATGAAATCCGGGGGAGGAGATCACAAAGTAAGACCGGTAAAACAGGGAACAGAAACTAAATGGAAAGGAAACAAATTTAAAGACTCGCAAACTGAATGTCGAGAGCGGAGGAATGAATTATGGCGGACTGCATTAGCCCTGGACATCCCCAGAGCTGTGATTCAAGGTCAGCCTACTGGCATTATCTTGAGTCTGATTGAAGCATTCCAGAAACGAGATAAGGGTGAAAGGATGGAGTGTAATTCAACTCTTCCGGCACCAGTCCCCTGAAAGTGAGACAACCCCCTCCTCCCCCTTAGGGAGGAATTGCAGGACATGGAATCAAAAAAACGAGTAGTGTCCGGAAGGCAATCGGGCCTGCCTGTCCAGAAAGTGGGGGCTTATCAGCGAATAAGTGATGGTGGCCCATACATTTTAATTCCAGTCGGTCCTCAAAGACAATTAGTAAGGTTTTTAATAGATACAGGAGCACAAATTTCAATCCTAACACAACAAGATGCCGAGAAGCTGGGTGTGCGACCTGGACGGCAAAGAGTTAACATTACGGGTGTGACCGGAGGGAGAGCTGTGGGCCAAACTGCCAAGGTCAAGTTATGGCTCCCGGGCGAGAAGCGCCTGGCGGCTGCTCGCTTTGCAGTTAAAGATCACCATGAAAATATTTTAGGTTTCGACGTTTTAAACGGACGAACCTGGCGCCTGCCGAATGGCAGCGTGTGGTCCTTTGGCTCCAGCACCCACCCCAAACCCAGCAGGGAGCGGGCAGCTCTGGTGTGGGCGCTGTGCACAGCCCCTGCACTCCCCAAGTCAAAAATTACTAATTTACCGCAATAT
>NW_009260267.1:64135-64980 GCF_000687185.1 Egretta garzetta | reverse complement strand
TACACCCCCGCTAACGGCTGCTGTGCCAAACACTGCAAACTTAACAGCTACTTTGCAAGCAGCTGCGCACCCCTGGATGGCAGCGCTAGATGTAAAGGATATGTTCTTTATGGTTCCCTTAAAGGAGGAGGATAAAGAGAAGTTTGCTTTCACTTGGGAGGGGATACAATACACCTTTAACAGACTCCCACAGGGGTATAAACATTCACCCACAATCGCTCACGCCGCGCTTGCTGAACTTTTACAGACAGTCCCCCAAGAAGTGAAGCTGTACCAATATATAGATGATATCCTGATTGGAGGAACTTCCCCTGTGAAGGTGGGGGAAGCAGCAGCGGCAGCGTGGCAAGCACTAAGTAAAGCAGAAATCGAGATTCCACCCGGAAAATGTCAAGGGACCAAGTAAAGAAGTAAAATTTTTAGGTACTTGGTGGATAGCAGGCAGTGCAATGATTCCTCCAGACACCTTAAGAAAAATTGAAGAGCTGCAAATGCCCCAATCCAGGAAAGAGTTACAGCAATTAATGGGAACTTTAGGATATTGGAGGAAGCATGTACCTGGATTCTCTATCATTTCCCGCCCATTATACTCCCTCCTACGGAAAGGCAAAACCTGGGAGTGGAAATCAGAACATACAGAGGCAGTCAAAACTCTAACTGAAGAGTTAAAAACTTATCAGTCACTGGGACCAGTACACCCCCGCGACCCTATTATAACCGAATGGGGTTTCGCCGAACACGCTACTTACGGTAAACTGTTTCAGATTGGTCCTAATGGCCCGAAACGACCCTTATTGTTTAGCTCAACCGCCTTTAAAGAGATGGAAGAGCGATACTCTGAATGG
>NW_009260267.1:40346-62926 GCF_000687185.1 Egretta garzetta | reverse complement strand
GCATATATAATCCTTTAGACATAAACCGTTGACCAAGTCTGGGACTAGGATTGGATCCAGCCACACCTAGACTCCTCTCTGAGGGAGTTTAGAAAGCAAGGGGATCTTTTCTGAACCTCATGACTCAGTGGGAGGGTCACCCTGACAGTTTTGTCTGACCCTGTCCTCTGTGCAGTAAATAACAAAGTGTACCTTGCCATCGAATCTCATAAACTATTGTCGCATTTACCACTGACCTTTGTTAACTCACTGTTTTACACCAATAAACCACATTATTTTTGCCACCCTCTCACTCCATCCGCGACATATATATATATACAAAAATTATTTTTTAATTACTGAATTTCTCTGTATCCAGGTAGTTACATAATTTTCCAGCCTGTTGTAGTGTATCATCAGCTGTGGAAAACTGCTATAATCCTCCTTCCAGCTAGATTGTCTATTTTCTGTGCCTTTGCATACTGACATGTGTGTTGCTTCCTTCCCCAAATATTTATAGTCACTGTTAGAGATGAGAGAAACATTATCAGTAGATGTAGGACAACAGCACAGCAGGGCTTGATATTTTGACCAAAGTCACTAGCCAATAAGTGATAAAACTGCAAATAAACCAGATTTTGTTGGTCTCTTTTTCCCTGTTCCAGGCATTCAGACTGTCTTCCCACAAACTTCAGTGCATAGCTTTTGAGGAATAAACACGAATTAGTAATGAATACATTTGAACTTTAATTCCAATTGCTTAATAGCATAATATCCTTTTAACTTCAATGTCACAGCTACAGAGACTTTCTAACCTTACACTCCTTTAAAGCTATACTAAAAGTCAGTGACTGTACATTTTCTTGCAAACCTTAGGCACTGATTTGGCTACATGTTACTTTGTAGACCAATAGCTAAAACAGCTAATATGTTTGGTGTGTGCAGTCTGTGAATGGAATTAATTAAAGTATTTATTAAAGACTAAGTCTGAATATATTTTATACTGTGAGGACATATGTCTGAAGGCTTATGGAAGACCTATGATACAATATCCTTTTCAACTCAGCTCATAGGTGGTGAGTGGAAGAACAAGCCAGATGATTTGGTGTAGCTCACTAGAGCTGTACAGCAGTTCACCATTCTTTTTGTACCCTAGTGCACTGATACAATAGTGGAGTAAGCCAATAACTGAAGGTACTTTTTTTTTTCTTGTACAAAGCTACCGTCATGATGTTTAGAGGGGGTCTTGAAAACACTAATTAAAAGTATTTTACTTTCAGTGCCTGATGGGTAGCAGAATATAACACTGAGGAAAACATCACTGAGGTCAGAAGCCTGATAGTTCCGCAAACTAAAGAACAGTTATTACTTCTATCACTTACTATCACTGCCAAGGCTGGCCCTCAGGCTCCCCAGTCCTTGCAGGTCAGCAAGCAAGCCTGGAGGAAGGATGACCTTCCCTCGGTTGAGGTGGATCAGGTTAGGGATCTTTTAAGGAAGCTGGACACCCACAAATCCAGGGGTCCCGATGGAATCCCCCCGCGAGTGCTGAAGGAGCTGGCAGGCGTCATTGTTGAGCCACTCTCCATCATCTACGAAAGGTCCTGGAGAACAGGAGAGGTGCCTGAGGACTGGAGGATAGCCAGTGTCACTCCAGTCTTCAAGAAGGGCAAGAAGGAGGACCCAGGGAACTACAGGCCAGTTAGTCTCACCTCCGTCCCTGGAAAGGTGATGGAACAACTCATTCTGGGTGTCCTTTCTAAGTGAGTGGAGCAGAAGAAGATCATCAGGAGTACCCAGCATGGATTCACAAAGGGGAGTTCATGTCCAACCAATTTGATAGCCTTCTATGATGTCGTGACTGGCTGCGTAGATGAGGGGAGAGCAGTGAATGTTGTCTTCCTTGACTTCAGCAAGGCTTTTGATACTGTCTCCCATAACATCCTCATAGGGAAGCTCAGGAAGTGTGGGTTGGATGAGTGGACAGTGAGGTGGATTGGGAACTGGCTGAATGGCAGGGCTCAGAGGGTTCAGATCAGCGGGGCAGAGTCCAGCTGGAGGCCGGTAGCTAGTGGAGTTTCCCAGGGCTCAGTACTTCAGTTTGTTCATCAATGACCTGGACAAGGGGACAGAGTGTACTCTCAGCAAGTTCGCTGATGACACAAAACTGGGAGGAGTGGCTGATACACCAGGAGGCTGCGCTGCCATTCAGCGAGACCTGGACAGGCTGGAGAGTTGGGTGGAGAGGAAGCTGATGAAGTTCAAACAAGGGAAGTGTTGAGTGCTGCACCTGTGGAGGCTGAACCCCATGCACCAGTATGGGCTGGGGATGACCTGCTGGAAAGCAGCTCTGCCAAGAGGGACCTGGGAGTCCTGGTGGATGACAAGCTGACCACAAGCCAGGAGTGTGCCCTTGTTGCCAAGAAGGCCAATGGTATCCTGGGGCACATTAAGAGGAGTGTGGTCAGCAGGTCGAGGGAGGTTATCCCCCCCTCTACTCTGCCCTGGTGAGACCCCACCTGGGGTACTGTGTCCAGCTCTGGGCTCCGCGGTTCAAGAAAGATGAGGAACTCCTAGAGAGAGTTCAGAGGAGAGCAACAAGAATGATTAGGGGACTGGAACATCTCTCCTATGAGGAAAGGCTGAGAGAGCTGGGCTTGTTTAGCCTGAAGAAGAGAAGACTGGGAGGGTATCTAATCAACATGTACAAATATCTTAAGGATGGATGTCACAAGGGCAGAGCCAGACTCTTCTCAGTGGTGCCCAGCAACAGAACAAGGGGCAATGGGCACAAACTGAAACATAAGAGGTTTCAGTTGAATACGAGGAAAAACTTCTTTACTTTGAGGGTGACAGAGCAGTTGAACAGGCTGCCCAGGGGGGTTGTCTCCTTCTTTGGAGATATTCAAAGCCCGCCTGGATGATGTCCTGTGCAACCTGCTCTAGGTGAACCTGCTTTAACGGGAGGGTTGGACTAGATGATCTCCCAAGGTCCCTTCCAACCCTTACCATTCTGTGATTCTGTGATACTTATTTCATAATTTTAAGCTAAAAGCTTTCCTTTAAAAATCCTTTACTTTCTGTGATTGAATTTCTTTTCTCTTTTTTAAATAGATTTATCTGCATTAATTCTTTTATGACCTTGTTAAAAAGATACAGCTTCAATGTTTAAAAAAAATAAAGGGAAGCAATGAGTGAATTATTTGAGTTGTAAATTAGTGGGAGAAATTAAATTTCACACAGTAATTCAGTCACAAATGCAATACTCAGTTTTGCATATGCTAAAATCCTTATTAACATTTAGGAAGAAAGAAAGTAGTGTTTTGAATTTTTAGCATCATAAATTTTTTTCAGTGTATTTTAAAAATCTTAGGCTAGGCTGGAATTTCATTGAGGATTTGAAAGCTGTGAAAGAGAAACAAAGAGCAGATGAGTTATTCAGTGTTGACTGATTTTTTGTAAAATGAAGAAAGAAGTTTTATGCACCCTCTAGGAGATGGGTTTTATCATCAGACATGTTTTGAAAAATTAGCATATATATTAATTTAGTACATTTTAATTGTTTTTATTAAAATCAATTATTTTTTCATTTCTTCATGAATTAGGTAGGGACCTCAGAAGGTATCCAGTCTAAACTCCTTCTCAAAGCATGGGCAGCTCTTAGGTCAGAGTACGCTGATGAAAGCTTGATCCAGTCAGATCTCAAAAAAATCCAAGGGTGGAAAGGGTGCAACAGAATCACAGAATCAGAGAAGGCTTAGTTTGGAAGGGACCTCTGGAGGTCATCTGATCTAACCTCCCTTCTCAAGCAGGGCCACCTAGATCCAGTTGACCAGGACTGTGTGCAGACATCTTTTGAATATCCCCAAGGATGGATACTCTGCAACATCTCTGGGCAACCTGTGTCAGTGCTTGGTCACCCTCACAGTAAAAAAGTGTTTACTGATGTTCAGAGGGAACCTCCCGTGTTTCATTTTGGGCCCATTGCCTCTTGTCCTGCCACTGGACATGACTGAAAAGAGCCTGGCTCTGTCCTCTTTGTCCTCCCTCTGAGCCTTCTCTTCTCCAGGCTGAATGGTCCTAGGTCTCTCAGCCTTTCCTCATGGGAGAGACACTCCAGACCCTTCATCACCTTTGTGGCCCTTTGTTGGATTCTTTCCAGTGTGTCTATGTCTCTCTTGTACTGGGGAACCTAGAACTGGACACAGCCCTTCAGGTGTGGCCTCACCAGTGCTGAGCAGAGCAGAAGGATCCCCTCTGTTGACCTGCTGGCAGCACTCCTACTAAGACAAGCAAGATACCATCAGCCTTCTTTGCTGCAAGGGCACATTGCTGGCTCACGGTCAACCTGGTGTCCACCAGGACCCTCAGTTCCTTTTCTGCCAAGCTTCCATCTAGGTAGCCCTTAACCCCTTGGTGTTGTTCCTTTCCATGTGCAAGACAAGGTATTTCTCATTGTTGAACTTCATGAGGTTCCTGTTAGCCCATTTCTCCAGCCTGTTGAGGTCCCTCTGGATGGCAGCACAACCTTCTGGCATATCAGCCAGTTTTCCCAGTTTTGTGTCATCTGCAAACTTGCTGAGTGTATGCTGCCCATCCACCAGATCATTAACGAAGATATTAAACAAGATGTGACCCAGTATTGACCCCTGGGGTACACTGGGAACTGTAAATTCCCATACTTTCAACATGTCCTTCACTAGTGGCTTCAGGATTAAAAGAAAAAGAAAAAAAAGGAAATGTTTGGGCATAATTTCTGGGGTCAATGACTACTATGAAGGCTAGCTACTTATAGATATGTTCATTCTCCTTCTGAATGCACTCCTCTTTAATGTAAAGTGATACCTAAAGCTGTGATCATCTCTAGATAGCATTACTTTACAATTTCTACTCGGTTACCGCTGTCTGTTACAGCACATGACAATAAGGCAGAAAAAGTAACAAGTAGGGTTGTTTTAAACACATATTTTTTTCCAGGAGATGCAAAGTCGCACAATATAATTAACAGCTAATGTTTGGTTTAATAGCTAGCATCCTCCTTCCTCCCTCCTGTCTGTATGCATTGCTGTCTTTCATAGACTGTAATGAAAAAAATGTTATGGCATGTTTTCTTTAGGTAACTATTACCACCCAAGGACACATATTCATAATAATTTAATGATGATATCTTTAAAATTACCGATTCATGTATAAAAAAAGAATTGTTCTTCTAAAAGTCAGTATGAGTTTTCTTACATTAACATCATGTTTCTAGACTCAGTTATTCCAAAAAAGAGCATTTGTGTTCATAATGTCAAGATTTCCTTCAAGACTTCATATGACGACATTTTATGACACCTCTGAAATTACAAAAGGAGATAATTTCATGTTCAAACTGCATTTTTTTGTTTTACTCAGAAGCTGTGCTTGCAGAATTCAGGCAATATTTCCATTTCAGCACTAATAACAAAGACTCAGCTGATACACCAAACATATTGTTTAGCTGGATGGCATTTGAATTGACTAAGAAGAATGAATCAGAGTAACAAAAAGGAAGCATGGTGATCAAAATGAGATTCCTGATTGTAATTTGCTTGCTGGATTTTTGGAAGGTGTTAGCCAGAAATCAAGAACAAGCCTTTTTAACTGGAAATAAACTCAATAGCCTGGCAGGCAGTGATAAGATGGAAATTACAAAAGAGCTGCCAGAAAGAAACTGAGACTGTAAGAACTGAGTAGGAAAAAATACTTACTGAACATGAACCTACACAGTCCTTTGTGTCAGGGCTGTGACTGCACCAAGTTCTGCAATATCTTCCCCTCACTCTCTCCTAAGGGTTTCACTGTCGTGTTCAAGGTCAGATCTCATATGGTGTAGCCATGTAACTGTTGGAAATGAATGTGTGCACATAGATTGCTGTAATGGGAGCATTTAGGAGAGTGATATATATTAAACCAGTTTTAAACTGTAGAATTAAACCTTATTAAACTAATTCATTAATCACACACTTTATGTTAATAATTTGTTCTTTCACCTTATCACTACATATAAGAAACTGTTACAGTGAGTATAGAATACTGTAGAGCCGCTGTCATAGAGTGTTCACTGGTGGCAGTGGTCCCTGATGCTCCTAGTCATTGAGGTCAAGGTGACCAGGCTTGTGAGCTTGTGATGAGACAGGTTGGAGATCACACAGACTGGTCTTTCTCATACATCTTTCCTCAGTCATTCTTAGTGTTTTATACTTCTCATCCCCACCCTGCCCACCTCCCCAAAAGGCAATCCTATCTGCTGATACAGGTTATTTTGGGTTTGGTTTCATCGGTCAGTCTTGTGCATTTGGCAGAACATCCTGCCCATTCAGAGTATTGTGCTTATGTTACTATTCATTCTTCTGTCAGTGGGATGTCTTCAATGTGCAACCACAGGCATCTCTGTCTGTCCCTTTGGTCACCACATTGCGCACATACTTATGTAAATTTCTTAGACATTGCAAATGACTATTCCATCACAGTGTTTTCAAATGGTAAACTGAACACTGTTGCACTGTTGCTAGGTACATTATTTTAGTACATATATTAGGGTTTAAGACAAATTAATTACATCCTAATTAATTTCTAATTTACAAATTCGTAGGTGTCTTGGGTGTCTGCTTTGGCTAAATAACCTTGCAGCAGGCTTCAGTGAGAATAGCTGCTTGAGAATTTGCTTGTAGAAGCCTCATCTTGGGCTTCTGCCCTTGACTCAGGAGCTATGTTCAAACTCAGATCATTGACCTTGGTCCTTGTCTGTAGGATGAGTTTCATGCACTTACTTTGACTTGCTAGCTTAGTCCTGGACATGCACTATCACTACAGGCTTGTCTGCTGTTCTGGACTCTTGGGTGACTATGTTTATTGTCACTGGACCTACTCTGCTCACTTGAGCTTGGTGGCACTGTACCCTTGTCCAGGGGGCACTGCCCTGATGGCCTTCATATAAGAACCAATGTTGGCTCTCCTTCCTTTGCGGACCTACTCTGCTCACTTGAGCTTGGTGGCACTGCCCTGATGGCCTTCATATGAGAACCAATGTTGGCTCTCCTTCCTTTGCAGAAAAGCTGCTCCAGCTGCTTGTTGACAGATTCAAATAGTAGTTTAATCTAGAGTTTGATTCGCCCACCCTCATCCTCTGTTTCAAAGGACTTATGCTGGCAATGACAACATCCTTCATCATTGATCTTGTAGTAAAATAGCTGGAAACAAACTCGTTACAGATATAGTTTAATGGAACAACTTATTTAAAAACATCAATTGTTTGTTCTCCTACTAATAATACTGTGAAATTTTCTTCACCATTTGTTTAGTCTGTATCTGATTCCCCATCCCAAAATATTACAGAATACAAGCTGTGGGCTAGAACTTCAGCTGTTGCCTATCAGGGTAGTTGTTTTGTTTGAGCTATGTTAACATGCAGCAGCTGAGGGTCTGACTGTAAGGATAAAGGCCTATACAGATGTGTAGACTTACCCAGACATGCAGTTTTGATGGAAACCAAACAGAACACATCAGCTGAATATCCCAGATATTTGCCTTTTAACAGTCGGTGTTCCAAGTATGAACAGTAGTAAGGGAAAGTGACCAGTCCTTTTTGGGACTGTGTGCTTGGAGCTCTGTGGAAAACTTGAAAAATATCAGGGATTTTCCCATTTATATTGTCCAAAAATTATTGCCCATGTCTTGAATATACACTTAGATAGATGCTAGATAGAGAGCATTTGGTTTCTTTGTTTGGTTTTGGTTTGTGGGGTTGGTTTTGGTTGTTTGGGATTTTTGGGGGGTTTTTTTTTGGTATACCAATATTATTTGACAATGTCCTCCATTTCATAAGCATAAGATGAAAATTCAGGTTGAAAGGGACCTCAGGAGGTCATCAGAGTTGTTTTATCAGGTTGCTCAAAGTCGCATCCAGCCTGATCCTGAACACATCCAGTGATGGGCCATCCACAACTTCCCTTGGCAACCTGATTCAGTCTCACACACTCACCAGTTTCTACCTTCTGTCCAATTTCAATCTACCTTCTTTCAGTTTAAAACCAATGGAAGCCAAAAGTCTCAATGATAGAGATTTAATCCTCTAAAGAGAGAATTCTTTGTCCCTTAACCTGCATGCATGGATGAATGACGACTCCTTATCTCTGTAGAGATTTTCTGAAATAAGAAATTCAAGCTCAGTACCTGAAACAGAATGTGTGCATTAATTGTTTCCTCATCTGACGGCAGAATTATGTCTTTGTGAAATGTAGTACTTTGGAAATTGGACAGATCACCATCACAGTTTTCCATCCTCAATAAAACTGGTTTAAAATGTTTGCTGCCAAATTATAGTACTTCTGCTGATTGCAGAAAGACTTAGCAAATGTCATCTACATCTTTTGTAACCAAAGAGTAAAACCTAATCCAGGAGAATACGCAGTTCTCAGATAACTTCAAAACACTTCACTTTTTTAGGAAGAAGCCTTGGAGATGTAAGCACCCACATTCCAATGAGAATCATGATATTCTAGGAACCCCACATGTCTCTTTAATCCCAACATTTCTGTTCACTAAATATAGTGATTTAGGTGAAGAATGCCACTTCAGTCTGTGCATGCTCAAATAAATAGGAAAAAAAATGACAAGCTGGCACTGGAGGACATTTTACCACCATGTAATGAAAGATAGCAAATCAAAACATTAACACATCATTTTGAAGATGTCCATTTTATCTCCCCATTTTTCATAAACACAGTGTATATGTGAGCAGGGAATTCAAATGACAACATCAGCAAAGCTTGTGTTTAATTTATTCACTAAATGTTCCACAAAAGGTGCTTAGTAATAAATGGGCAATTGCATATATCATCTTGCATGTAACAGTTATAATACAGCCATCACCTATAAATTAGCTATGTATCCAAGATGAATATTTAAAACCTAAAAAGAAAATGGGACATATTCTCTCATAACTTTCTCCTACACTTTGTCCATTGTCAACCTACACCTACTTATTTTTTGGCTAACAGGTATACTTCTCACATCATTACCCAGTCAAGGGATCTCTATAAGAGACATATTTGCCTGTGTGGCAAAAATACCATCCAGGCAGAGGAGAAGGGGGTGGGGGAAGGTATGGGAAACAGCTCTGCAAGTACCAAGGTGAGTGAAGAAGAAAGGGAGGAGGTGCTGCAGGTGTGCTGGAGCAAGGATTTCCCTGCAGCTTGTGGGAGAGACCACATAGGAGCAGTTTCATCCTGAAAGATTGCATCCAGTGGGAAGTATCCATGTTGAAACAGGGGAAAAGAGTGAGGGACGGCAAAAGGGGAGCTGTTGTGGACTGACCACAATGCCCCATTCCCCTCTGCACTGCTTAGGGTAAGGAAGAGTCAGGAATGAAGGAGTGAAGTTGAGCCTGGGTAGAGGGGGGTGAGAAAGGTGGGGTTTTAAATTTTTTTTTCATTATTACCCGAATCTATTTTAACTGCTAAGTTAATTTCCACAAGTTAAGTCTGTTTTGTCGGGGATGGTAAATGGTAAGTCATCTTCCTGTCTTAATCTCAACCCATGACTTTCACATCCTAGTTCTTATTTTTCTCCCCTTGTCCCACTGAGAAGGGAGAATAAGTGAGCAGCCAAGTGGTAGCTTGGCTCTTAGCCAAAGCTATCCCACCACATCAGCAAAAACTTTCTCTTGCAGTTTTGAAACACAATTTTTACGAGGGAATTACGGATGGATTGGATGCAGGAACAGAACCATACTAGTCAGTGACATATAACCAAACGTTTGTCTGCTAAGCAGGATAGGCAGTGATTGATCTCTGTTCTATGGCACACAGTCTCATCGATCAAGGCCATGCCCTTGTGGTCTAGGTGATGCCCAGGGAAACAGGACAACCACTCCCACTGGCAGGTGACTGGCTTCCCAAGCTGCAAATGACTTATGCTCTTTAACCTGGTGACAGACAAATCAAAAGTCATACTGTGGGTGTCTTTTATTTCTTTCTCTGGTGTCTGATTTTTTTGTCCGCATTGTAGACCACTGAGCTGCTAAAAATGTCGCGGTCCTGAGAAATGCTGAGCCCAGTCTGGATTGTAACAGTTCTTTAAATTTATCTGAATTTAAGTTTTTAAACATTAAACACCCTTTAAAATTCACAACTGTGATTTAATTGAGACAGTTTAGACCATGAGAGTTTTTCTGTCCTTGAATATAAGTCTAGAGAAGACCCTGAGACTTCATCTGATCCATCACAAGGCTACACCATGCACCAGGTAACTTTAAACTTTCTAATGCTGATGGCCTGCCATTTCCTATTCTGTAGTCTGCCTTTGGCTTTCAGCTCTGATAACCTTTGTCTATTTTTTGGCAGAGTTATTTCAAAGTCTCTGTGGAAATATTTTTCCCTTTCTGTTCTCATGCTGAAGTTTTTGTGCTGCAAATCCTGATACTGTTATGGTGTGTTTCCATTAAAGAATCAGTTTCCTGAGAATCACCCTTTATTTCCTCTCCTTTCTTTATCCATTAGCTTGCAACAAAGTCATTTTTTCCCCCTTCCAAAAAAGAAAATTTCACTATTAGAGTTGAGGTATGCCATCATTTATGAACACTGCTAATAAAGCTTTGAGCGTGTAAGGCAGTCTCAGTACCCTTTAGGAAAAAGCAGATCCTCATTCCTGGTCATACTCATGTCACTGCAGAGCCCCATAATTTTCACAGGAAGCCTATTACAATGCTTTACTAACCCAGCAGTTTGAACTTTTTCCCACTTTTCTTCTACCTGATTATGTCTTGTCCTGTTTTTTTTGTCCTGGCTCATGACAAAAACAGAAAACAACTTTTTCATTTCCATTTACAACAATAAAGGCTAGAGACTTACTTTGTGTTTTAAGTGGAAGATCACATTTAAGACATCATGATCAACACATATCTTCAAAACTTGCAATAAAATGTGGCCACTGGCAAACAGATAACCCACTTTAAGCCTTTGACTTGGATTATAGTATCTCCAATGTTAAAGAACCATACCTAAAGAATTTCTGAGTTTTACAGTAGCATAAATAAGATCAGAACCTGGGCAAGCTCAAGATAGTAAGATGAAAATGATCATAATGTTATTAATTACAATTATAAATATTTTAATAACACACAGTTTATCATTCTCTTTATACCCTAATTATATGAAATGTTACAAATAATATGGCTTCATATATAGTTAGCTGTTAGGTACTGATATTTTTTATAATGTCATTCTTTTCATAATACAACCAGCACATTCTGATAACAAATTGACCTTATTAATATACTTGGTCAGACTAAAACCAGAGTTTCCATTTTAACAAAGCACTTAAGCATATAAGAAATTCCTTTCATAATACAAAAAAGTACTTAAGTATGTGCTTAAAACTTGCTGAACATATTTCAATGAAACACAGTCTGAAGTTATGTTAAACAGTGCATTAAGTTAATCCTTTCTCTTTGGTACTTTATGGAATTAAAGCCAAAATAGGTTAGAACAAGTCAGAAGCTTTGATAGTCTCCAAATAATATCATTTTGCCATAGAGACTTCCATGGAAGATGAAACCTGTGCTGATTTTGACTGGGATAGGCTTAACTTTCTACATAGTAGCTAGTGTGGGCTATGGTTTGGATTTGTGCTGGAAACAATGTTGGTAATACAGGGATGTTTTTGTTACTGCTGAGCAGTGCTTACACAGAGCCAAGGACTTTTCCATTCCTCATACTGCCCTGCCAGTAAGTAGGCTAGGGGTGCACAAAAAGTTGGGATGAGATGCAACTGGGACAGCTGACCCCAACTGACCAAAGGGATATTCCATACTATATGACATCATGCTCAGCAATAAATTGGGGGGAAGGTTGGGCAGGGGGGCTGCTGCTGCTTGGGGACTGGCTGGACATCAGGCAGTTGGTGGTGAGCAATTCTTTTCATTTACATCACTTGTCTTTCTTGGGGTTTATTTCTTTGATATTTTCCTTACATTACAATTTGTTGTTGTTGTTATTATTATTTTTATTTTATTTTATTTCAATTATTAAACTGTTCTTATATCAATGCATGAGTTTTCTCACTTTTACCCTTCCAGTTACTTTTCCCCCATCCTGCTGGAGGTGGGGAGTGAGAGAGTGGCTGTGTGATGCTTAATTGCCAGATGGGGTTAAACTATGACAATCTTTTTTGGTGCCCAATGTGGGGCTCGAAGGGTTTGAGATGATAAAAGATTTACCGAAGCATATTAGAAGGGATTTATAACTGTTAACAGTTATGGGTCACAATATTGATTCAACTGTTCTTGGTATTATTTTATCTGAGCTGCACCATGCTCTTTCTTTTGTTGTATGTATTAAAGATTGGGGTTGGCTTTTTCAGTTTGCTGGGCTCTGTGTGACGATTAGTGGTGTTTTGCTAGGGATTTGCTATTAAAACACTGACCTGGAGCTTAATCTGGTATTTGGGCTCTGTACTGAAGCCATTACTGTACTTCAGGTATCATCTCATGGAGATAATTAGCAATTATACTTTTTGCTCTGAGAGGTTTTTTGTGAAGGAAATACAGAAAGGCACATTCATGACCTTCTTCTGTGATGTTTTCTCCCTCCTTATAATAACTTCTCAGTATCTTGAACATCCTTGGGTAGTGAAATACTTCTACCGGGTTAATACTTCTATTCTGGGGCAAAACCACCACAAAGCTCCACCATTCAACATGTTTACAAGTAGATCAAGATGCAGAACTGAACAAATGGGCTATAGAAAACAAGTCTGCCTTTAGAGGGACATGGGTTATACAAGCTTACTTCTACGGCTGTAGTTTTAGCTTCCGACATTGAACATTTCAGAGTAGAATTTCTGATGGCTGGTTAATACAGTCCAATATCTGGGATAACTAGTCTAATAACTTGAAGATTTTATGAAATTAAATCTTGACCCTCCACCGTAGCTTCAATAAGGAGTGATGAAGAACACAGGAACAAATTAAATTTGACTCTTTGGGGCAAAATTAATAAAACTGAAATTAATATCCTCCCAGGGGTAGTCATCTTCTTTATCTCTCTGCCAATTCAGACTCCTAAATCTTTCTTTAATTGAGGCAAAACCTTTATCTGGAGTTTTTATGGGGTAGGAAAAAGAGAATGAGAATTTCATATTTAGAAATTATATTACCTATAGAGTACAGTTACTTTAGAATCCCATATTTTTTTGATTTAAAAAGCATATCAGTCTCTGGATTACTGAACTTCACAGGAAAAGCAAAACATTCTGAGTTAGTATAGTCATTGCCTCCCTGGGAATAATGTTGGTTTGTTCAATATGCACATCTTTCTTAAACTTTTGCAATAATAAACCAATGTTTTTTCTCATTTCCTGCTTCTTTGTTGTATTGTCTTTTTATTTGGTATTTCTTTAATAAAGTTTCAGAATTTTACTGAGTGTATATGTTATGATATTAGCAGGGATGATAAACTGATATTGCCCTGTGACTTGAACTACAAAAATGTACCAAATAACTTCAAATCTTATTCAGAGTTTGGTAATATATTTTATTGACTCACAGAAAATAGACTCACACTAGGGGAAAAAAAATGTCCTGTTAGTCTAAAAGTCTCCTGCTTGACGTAATGCCATAGCATTTATACAGAGATGGGTAATAAAGTACATACAAGAAATCAGGACAAGCAGGAAAAGCATGCACAGCCACCAAGATAGTTTTTAAAGTGAAAGTCTGAGACTTTGTTCCTTTTTAATTTTAATGGACTGAGGGTGGCAAGGAGAATGAGAGAAAGTAGGCTTTGCTAGTTTAGGTCATTCAAAATTATCCAGTTCCTTTTGTACATAAGAAAGAACATTATGTTTGGCTCTGGAGATGTAGGTTGAAGAATTAAAAATATTTTCAGTTCCTATCTGAATGGGAGAGAAAAGACAAATTTATTGGCTCTCTAGCAGACTGTCTAATCTCTTTTCATCTTACTACTAAGGAATTCCTAAGTTGTGTTTGACTATTTCTTCTTCCTGACTGGTAATGCCATTTTCTAGGACCATTTCCTATAACCTGAAACCTGTAACCTGAAACCTAAAATTCTGACTGCAGAAGGTTGTCTGGACTCCTTTGTGGAAGCTCTTGGGATTGTCATCTCAAGAGGGAAGATCTATTGAATATTGAACATGGTGACAATATAAATTAAGAATTTTGTGACAAAGGAATTCACAACTGTGAGATCAGTATTAGTTTGTTATTTATCTCCCCCAAGCAACTCCTGACATATTTTTAATTTCAAAATCTTCTGCCAATTTTTGACAATGATTGTACACAAATATGCTTATGTACTCTAAAGCTTTAACATAAATGTCTTTGAAGTCACTTACGGAAACTCCAGTCCAGTGTACTGAATATTGATCAAGCTGTTAATACAACCATATATAGCAGACATAATTTGCACTCTGTAACATAGAAGTGCATAACAAAGCAGTGAGTTTCAGTAATTCCAGTTTCTTTACTACTAAGGATTATGTACTTTCACTTTTTTTTTTTTTTTTTTTTTTTTTTTTTTAGTTTTTTAAAGAGGTGGAACCTTTATCAGTCCATTTAATTTGAATAAAGTTTATATTGTTCACAGATTGCTATTTCTTGGTGACCCAGATTAAGCTTATTGCCTATCTTCATCCATTTCATCAAGAAAGATATCTTCACTTTATTGCTAGATGTGCTGGTATTGCCCATAGAGAAAACTAGGCTTAAAAAGGACATGGAAGCTTACTTCTCTTCTCCTTCTGTTAAACCTAATAGCTAGTTAAAGGTACAGTGAATGGCAGGATGATACAGGAAAAATTCTCAACTATTTACTCTGCAATAAATAAAACAGTAAAACTGGTTACTTTGCAGTCTGTGTCTTTTATTTTTTTCTATTAGGACTGATTGAATATTTAGGGGAAACATAAAGGTATGAAAAGGAGATGAATTTATTAGCAAAGTTTATGTTTATTCTTTTGCTAGGAACATTGCTTTGACTGAAATATAAAAGTCTACTAGACTTGCTGTTCACTATTATTCATTGCTCTTGCTTTCTGGCTCATGAACATTGGTATCTCACTTTTCTCAAACTATGGACAGATTAAATTAAAACTTTTTATGAACTTTACTTTTTATGTTCTTTTTAATTGTATATTTCCATGTAGCTGTGTGTGTATATATATATATGTGTGTGTGTATACATGTGCACATATAGGTACATACATATGTGTATATATATTAAAAATTCCCTAGAATATGTTCTTTATTAAGAGTTCATAGGATGTGGCATCTCATCTTAAGCTTTTTTGGCAGTAGAAATAGGGATGAAACACTAAAATGGTCATGTCATATTATTATCTCCTAAAAGTTCACAAATGTATTTTCAAAACAGCTTCTACTTAACTAACAGCTCAGTCTTTAAAAGATGTAGAGCACATCATACAGCAGCAAATGATGAGTAGAAACAGACAGACTACTGTGCTGATTTAGTCACTCACATTTTGAAATTATACCTTCTTTTCCAAACTCCTCATTATCAGTAAAGCTGTCAGAAAACTGGAAAAAAATATGAAAATGTTAGATGAACGGTCATTTATAATATGTGGCCTCCTTAATCATTAAGTGTTACCAGTCGCTCAAAACCTTGCCTACACAAGCATTTAGGGAATGCTATCCTCAGAAGGCCTGAGCCACACATATTAGATAAATTGCTTGGGTCTTTTGCTCATGATTTTTTCTTTATGGGACATTGAAATTCATATTTGTACAAAGTAATGTCTGCTTGAACATGGAATTCATTACTTGATGCTTGCCATCTGTTATCTTTCTCTAGGAAATCTAAGTCATTCAGTCAAAAAACCAACAAAAACATAGGTTCTATACTGACTAATTGTATTTAAAATGTAGTAAATTGTAAACAGGTTAAGTTAGCAGTTTATCAGCTTCCCGTGGGTGAAAATTTTCTTTGATATAACATTTGAAAATAGTAAATTTTGTTTCTTTATAAACACTTTGTAAGAGGTTTCTGAAACCCAGAATGGGTATTTGAAGACTTAACTATTTTTCATCAGGTATGTAATCTGAGCCAGGAAATACTAAGCATATTGTAGATTTAATTGCATATGCTTTCTACTAGCCATCTGAACAGCGATCTTCTTGATCCCAGAATGGAAATGGATGCACTCCATGGTAAATACTGTCCTATACCATAACTTTTGAGAGGGCTTACAACTTAAATTAATTTGTAGATTCCAGACTAAGCTTTCCATACATATATCCGTATTTCCTTTCTATTAAAGGATTTCTCTCAGTTCCAAAGTACTTTTCAAATTTTCAAATAGGTAATGTCTAATTAATCTCTTATTCTCATAGATAATTTTCTTCAGGATAAATAATATACCATGTTGAAATTTATTCTCTTTTTAAATTGAAAGAGTAGGAGTGAGTGAAAGTCATATTAATAATAAAAGTATTATCTACCATGCAACCTAAATTATACACTCATTTCTGTGGTTCCATAACTAAGCAGCTGGCTGAAGCTGCTAGAGACGTTTTATCTTGGAATGATTTTGCACTTGTCAGGATATTCTGTAAAAAGTCTGCATGTACAGAATTTGCTCTCTGCATTTTATATTGAAATGTCTCTGCTAAAAGGTGATCACACAATTTTATCCTCTAGTTTTCTGAGCACACCTGCCTTGTCAACCTTTTGAAATATCATACTCTGAAAACAGTAATGTAGCACATTTAAGATGATTCCTTTGTTATGGAAATGTATGTATTTATTATTGGAAATATCAGATTATCTTTTTTCTTCTTATCTTAAAATGTTAAATTAATTTATATCTCTATGAATCTCTATAGCCATCAGTAATCTGAATATTTCTTCTCAGACAGGAAGCCCAAATCCTGAGCAATACACCTAGTAACATTATGATAAATTTTTAGGGTGTCATAAAATTTCTATGAAACAATTGGTATTGGTCATACCCGTTAAGATCTTTTCTTCAATTCAAGCAATTTTAGTACACTGAAGCCACTGTGTGGGATCTCTTGAATGCATAGCATTTAAGGGCCATAAAGACTGGGGGAGCTTTCTATCTTCAAGATTTCTGAGTTCTAACTCTCCAGCAAAGAGGTTATAGGAACAGGAAACCTACAAAGATGTATTTTAAAACTTGTTATCTTCTGTTGGCATTTCTTAACCAAGTCCAGAACTTAGATGGCCAGGTCTTCTGTATCCTTTTAAAGTGCCCAGTAAACTGAAAGCACAACTATAGTTGATTATTTACAACCATTTGCACCAGTTATCTCAGATTTGTCACTATCTATCTCATTAGGCTCCCTGAATTCCTTGTAATTCTAAACCTTAACATACAACAAAGATAATTGTTCATTAACAAGGATGGCTGTCTTTATTGGTCTTTATTCGGAGTTTAATATATTTGAAGGGAACTTTCAACTGTGCCTAGCATAGATTTTGTTATTTTCTTTTCCCATATCTCTAACAAAGATTAAAAAAGAACACACTGAACACTAAAACATGTTGGAACATTGAAGCAAGTTTATTATATTTTGTGCATTTTATCTGTAGGTTTGAGCAAGTTTTATACAGGCAATAAAATTCAATACAACCACAATCACATTACCTGCTTTCAAAGGAACACCACCTATCTCAATAAATGGAATTTCTGCAGTCCACCTGCACACCAATATTACCTTGCTGAAAAAGGATGGAATATTTTGTAGCAGGAAAAGTAACTATATGACAAACTGGAGTCTAACCTCAGTAAAAAGACATTTCAGGATCTGAATGAAAATTTGTCATGGCATGCTCCACCATAGCAATGCTTGATAATTTGCTTCAGCATAGTATCAATACTAATGTTAATGCAAATGCTAATACTAATACATACTAATAGTAAAAATAAAACTACTACTACTAATAAAAGAAATAGAGGTATCCATTTGGGGCATTGAGATATGTCTGTGGAAATTGCTTTCTCTCAATTAACACTGAAAAATATTTTTTAGTGATGGAAAGGGAAAATATTTTTATATTGACCAAATAGCTGGAAGTTGAATTGTCAGCAAATGCCTTTAATGAGCTCAAAAGGATAACAGGCTATCATACATAAGCAAATATTATATTTTCACTTTCATAGGCTATCTATGACTGGGGGAATAATTTTTCATGTCGCTATTGTTGTAGACGGGAAATCAATATACACAGAGTTTAATGCAATGCAGGTACAGTGAAAGTGCAATGTCAAATGCCGTTGCTTGCTGTTACCTCCTCCATAAAAGCATTGGCCCACATTCCTTGCCCTTATCAACTTGAAGTAGCTGAAGCTGAAACAAGAAAAGCATAGAACATGAGGTAATTCTTTAAACATTCTCTGTGCTTGTATTTTATTTGTGTATGTATATTTATATATACATACAAACACAGACACCTCTACATACACACACAGACACACAGACTCACAAACACACTTTCTGTGTGAAAGAAAACTGAAATAAATAAATAACTAAAATAAAACTCTACCTGAGTACTGACCTAAGACTTAATTTCTGAGAACATCTTACTACATTCTTAAAACAGACACATTGTGTAGCTGGAAAGAAATGTTATTATTTTGTCCATAAGCCATTTGGACTCAGGTCATAATACCCTCTAGACAGTAAAATATTTAAGCACAGGTGTAGTACTAAACTTGCTTCTTCTAAGACAAACTAAGCGCTTAGCTTACATTTACAGGAACCTGTAAATAATTTCAATTGCCTAAACTATCATAAAATCTTAGGGCTTGGTTCTGGCCTGCCTTAAATTCATTATATCTAGCTCTTGATTGACCAGTTTTGTTGCCTCCGAAATAGGGATTTCCCATCAGAAATTGCACCATATGCATCACCAGGAGGCTAACTCAGATTACCAAAGACCAATTTAAATTCTATTTCAGATGAAATTCATAAATTTCCTTGAAGGATAATTTCCATACACCTTGCATGAATGTAACAGGACAACAAGTCTTTCTTACAGGTTTGTAACTACACATAGACAGGATCTTTACTGGATAGAAAGATTACTTGGGAGGGAGATAAGGAGACACTAATCAGTTATAATAACAGCTCTTATCACCATTACTGTTTTTTCCTTATTCATTCTTCCTTTGTACCAGTCAATTCCAACTCTGCTTTGATGGCAGCTAGTACTGGAGCACCTGCTCTTTTTCCCGCCTTGCATTATTTGTTTTGTTTCTATTTGTTTCTTCCTGACACTTCAAAATAAATGTTTTTTCTAGACATATAAGATGAAAATGTTATACTGGCAGCAGGTCCTGTTTCTTAACCTGTTCATTCCTTACTGTCTTTTTTTCATTCTATTTTGTATCTGACATTCCTTCTGAGTATCTCTACTAAACTTCAGTTCATAGGAGACAAAAAATAAGTTCTGTAGGTAATCTTACTGACTTGTGTTTATTTGCTCTTTTCCATTCCATTCATCTTGTGTATAATGTGTATAACACATAGGCTTTCAGTAAGAAGTTCTGAACTGAAGGATTTCCTTTTTCGTATTCTTTAGCTACCCTATACTCAATGGTAATTTTCTATGGAAACTATTTCTATGACTTGTCTGTATTGGGTACTACACTCAGTTTGCTACTTTCAGATGAGTTTCCAACCATGACAGAATGAAGAAAATGATATTTCAGTGGCTGAAGGATAGATTTCCATTTCATAAAGCTGTAGTCATAATTGGTGGCTACTTGGTCATTGCATGATAGATCTAAAGGATGTGTAAAATGAATGGTTCTTTCTTCTTTTCTCTTCTCCCAACAGGACAAATCTCAAACACATCATAGAAGCAGTATGGAAAGATTGCTTGTGTTGCCGTTGCTATTAGGTAAAGCATTGTCATAATTGAGATATATCTCTGAGCACTAACATTTTCCTGAAGATTGACTGCATGCAAACATGAGCTCCAACCTGTCTCTGTAACTTAAAGCCACTGTGTAGTTGCCCTTTACTCAATCTCCTCACAAGAAACACATATCTGATTATGTCTTATGAGTTAAGGGCAAGAGGCATTGTTTTGGGCTTCTCTGCTTTGTTTTTAATCAAAGTTCACTGAGAATGTAGCTTTCTCTTGCTCATTTCAGTATGTCTCTGACTCATCTTTCCATTTAGCTGTACCTCCTTCACTCTCAATTGTGCTACTTACTGTTGCTGGGCAACCCTGCACTGTTGCAGTGCATGTACATTGAGCAATACTATCAGTAACTCTTTTCATCTTACATTTTGTTTTTCACAAAATAAATAGACACAACATAAAATGTATTATACCTTGAGATAAGCAGGTTACCCTGGTGGACGTGGAAAAGTTGCTTTGTATTCAGTTCTTACTTGTCTCTGATTCTGCATTAACATTTGATTGTCCAGCAGTAAAATCTGTGTGCAGGCTACCTAGGGGTCACTGCTGGGAATGATCTTCGTGGTAGGAAATTTGTGTTCTAGACAGCAGCTGATCCTGAGACAGCTGTTTAGAGCCTTTGTGATAAGCCATCATCAAAACAGACTGAGTTCAACTGAAAAGAAAGCTTTTGACACAGTTTTCGGTTTTCAGTCATGCGATACAATGCTGAGTATCAATATTTGAATCTTTGTCTTAGATTTAGAAATAATTGCAGTTATTAATATCCTGCAACCTCAGGCAGGTTTCCATGCCTCAGAGTGTTTGTTAACCTGGGGAGAAAACAGAGTTTACCCTAAGGGATATAAAGGGAATATGTACTCATCTTGGGATATCTCCTTTTGCAAAAACAACTGATTCCCATTTTAGCTGGATCATGGCTCCTGTGGCACTCCTAGGGTGACAGTGCTGCTATTTTTCAAGTAGTGGAATTAACACTGATTTAGCTGGCATCTAAACTCCTCTTTCTGCAATGATAAATCTTGAATGAATTTTAATTATTCCAGTAAATTGGCTAATCATTGTTTGACAGGAAAATTTACTGCTCCCTTCTTTTATTATTCCAGAATATTTTCACTCCAGCCTTTGTCACATCTACAGCAGCTTAGAAATATGAAATATTTAACACTTTTAAAGTATATTTACAATATACTCCATAAGTAGTATTTCAAAATTTACAGTTTTAACTATGATGCAGTTTGCAAATATTCTGTAGAGATAAGAACATTACATTGTACATAGTACATAAAAAAGACAATAATATCTCCAATGAACACAGCCCAATCCATTTTTCTATACAGTTTCATCTGAAAAACTGGGATCATCATTTTGTGAAGCAATTCAATAGTCAATTTGTAGTGTAGTTTTCTGCATGACTCATTGACCTTTTCTTTCTTAATCTCCAATTTAAAATGAGCCTAAGCAACAGTGACTAAATAGTCCATCTGATAATTGGTTTCTTCAGAGCTCCATAGAAGGTATGTAGTAAACATAATTTGAAAGCCCACAAACTCTAAGGAAAGACGTGTTTAGAAATTCTGAGCAGGCTTGGCAATCGGGGGGAAAAAAAGATAAAAAAGGTATGTTTGACATACAGATGAAGAATGAAAAATCAGTTCCCCTTAAAACTGTTTTAACATACAAAGCCTCTATGGTATTCCTCATTTCAAGCATATCTATGCTTTGCAAAATCTGCTAGAATTGTATGAGGAATGCTTGATTTGATGTTAGTAGAAACTAAAAATATTCCAGTTGTGATAATTTGTTATTTCCTGAACAACTGATTCAAATGAAACACGTTGCATAATTCTGTCAGGTTTATCACTAGTTAAATTTCATTAATTGAATTTGTTTGGTGTGACCCCAGTCTTGATTAAATCACTCTGTAAAAACAGAACAGGAATAGCATGGATCATTATCTTTATATATGATACAGTTACTTTGCCTATTTATTCTTTCAGTGGCTCCTGCTGTCAAAATTGTATGACCAAACAGGCCAGTGATATTTTCCCTCTTGTTATAGAATCATAGAATCATAGAATGTTTCGGGTCGGGAGGGACGCCTAGAGGTCATCTAGTCCAACCCCCCTGCAGTGAGCAGAGACACCGCTAACCAGATATAGGTTGCTCAGAGCCCCATCCAACCTGGCCTTGAATGTTCCCGGGAATGGGGCCTCCACTACCTCTCTGGGCAACCTGTTCCAGCGTTTCACCACCCTCATTATAAAGAATAAATTCCTTATACCTAGTCTAAACCTACCCTGGTTTAGTTTAAAACCATTACCCCTTGTCCTGTCACAGCTGGCCCTACTAAAAAAATTTTCCCCATCTTTCCTATAGGCCCCCTATAAGTATTGAAAGGCTGTAATCAAGCCCAACTCTCTCAGCCTGTCCTCATAAGAGAGGTGCTCCAGCCTTCGGATCATTTTAGTAGCCCTCCTCTGGACCCGCTCCAACAGTTCCATGTCCTTCTCGTGCTGAGGGCTCCAGAGCTGGACGCAGTACTGCAGGTGAGGTCTCACCAGAGCAGAGTAGAGGGGCAGAATCCCCTCCCTTGACCTGCTGGCCACGCTTCTCCTGATGCAGCCCAGAGTACAGTTGGCC
>NW_009260267.1:39597-40043 GCF_000687185.1 Egretta garzetta | reverse complement strand
GACCATCCAGCCAGTTCCCTATCCACCGAACAGTCCACCCATCAAATCCATAGCTCTCCAATTTAGAGAGAAGGATGTTGTGGGGGACCATGTCAAAGGCTTTGCAGAAGTCCAGAAAGATAACATCCATTGGTTTTCCTTTGTGCACTGATGCAGTCACACCATCATAGAACGCCACTAGGTTCAACAGGCAGGACTTGCCCTTGGTAAAGCCATGCTGGCTATCTCAAATTACCTCCCTGGCCTCCATGTGTCTTTAGCATAGATTCTAGGAGGATCTGTTCCATGATCTTCCCAGGCACAAAGGAGAGGCTGACAGGTCGGTAGTTCCCAGGGTCTTCCTTTCTACCCTTTTTGAAAATGGGCACAATGTTTCCCTTTTTCCAGTCACCAGGGACTTCACCTGACTGCCATGACTTTTCAAATATCATGGAGAGTGGCTTGGC
>NW_009260267.1:573-37916 GCF_000687185.1 Egretta garzetta | reverse complement strand
GCGGGGACACCAGTCGCGAAGCCATGTGTTAATAGATTGAGTCCACCTGTATTGCCCAGTGTCTCTGCCCCCCACTGGAAGGAGCGAGGAAAAAATGACCTGTGCTCCAGATTCCTTCACTAACCACCCCAAGGCTTTGAATTCTTTTTTGATCACCCTCGGGCTACTTACTGCAACTTCATCAGCACCCACATGGAAGAGCAGGGTAGTAGTCCGAGGGTCGGACCAGGCTAGGAAGTTTCCTAGTGATGTCTCTAACCCGAGCTGCTGGGAGGCAGCAGACCTCCCTCAGAGCAGGGTCTGCCTGGCATATTGGTCCCTCTGTACCATTCAGATGGGAATCTCCCACTACTATTACCTGCCTCTTCTTCCTCGTGGATGTAGTGGTAATCCGATGGGGAGGTCTTTCTGGTCTTTGTGCCTAGTAGTAGAACTCTAGTACCTGTTATGAATGTTTTGTTAGAAGTCTAATATTCTATCAGGATTTTCTGGGGTGTTTTTTGTTTGTTGTGTTAGGGTCGGGGGCTTTTTTTGGCAGGAGGGGAGGGGGGCGTCGTTTTTTTTTTAAAGTAAAAGAGTACGTGGAGTATCTTTCCATGGCAATAATAGGCCAAGATGGGAAAGATATCTACCAATTGCCAGCAGCTGGAGCCAAAAATATAACAATGTATAGAAAGGACCAAGAAAATGGAAGAAAGACAGTTGGGTTAAAAGAGTAAAATCTGAAGTCATGAAAAGGGAGTCTTTACAGAAGGAAACTTTTAAAATAATTCAAAAAGGATTAAATAAATATTTTAGTTAAAAGCACTTATATGAAATCAACTTGCCTAACTGCTCCAAGTGCTAGCTGCTGAACGAAGGAACATTAGGGTGCTTGTTCCAGAACAGGGAAATCCTGGCTTCTGTCTTTGACATGATCATTGGTTTCCTGTGTTTTAATCTGTCTGGTTCATTCTATAAAGGGAGGGTAGCAATATATATTTTCCCTCAAAATATATAGTATAACATTAAATAAATACATGTAAGATTATGAGACTCTTAGGTACCGGACTTACAGGATTATTACTTATAATGATATAGAGTATAATGTGGTAGAAACATTTGCTGTCCAACTTGCACTGAGAAAAATTAAAATACCACTGATTTCAATATGATTTTGGAATAACAACATTTTTCTACGAATAAAGCAACAGTAATATTTTGATTTTTCTATAAATCTGTTTTTGATATCCAAAGAGTTATGAAATGTTTAGTGAAATAATATATGGATATACATTTTTACTAGGCTTAACTTTTTATATCTCTTTGACGAGCGATTTAGAAATAAACTCAAATATGGAGCTAGGACTATTGAAATATTCTATATGCAAACTGCAAATATAGTATCAGTGCTTAATTAACAAAACCAGAAAAAGCTACTAATGAGGGAGAGCTGTTAGAGTAGGAGGCTAAGTAGGAATCAATTATTATGACCTGATTACATTTATAATCAACATGCAAAAGAAAGTCTGTAACTGTAATACTATATAGCTATATTAGTCCTTCAGAAAGGTTAAACACCCACTTTCATGGGAAATTAGAAATTAGAATTATCAAAAGAGAAAAAGAATCTGAATAAAATTGAACTTTATTGAAAACATTTGAAATAACTTAGGAGAGCTGGCTGTGTTTTTCAAGGGAGACTAATATAGAATCATAGAATTGTTTCAGTTAGAAAAAACATTTATGATCATCAAGTCCAACTGTTAACCTAACCCTGCCATCCCACCACTAAACCATGTCCCTAAGCACCTTATCTGCCCAGCTTTTAAATACCTTCAGGGATGGAGTCTCAACCACTTCCCTGGGCAGCCAGTTATAGCACTTAACAACCCTTTGGTGAAAAAATTTTTCCTAATGTTCAACCTAAACCTGCCTTGGAGCAACTTGAGGACATTTCCTCTCATCCTATCGCCCATTACCCAGAAGAGACCAACACCCACCTCACTACCACCTCCTTTCAGGTAGTTGTAGAGGGCAATAAAGTCTCCTCTCAGCTTCTCATGCCCCAGTTCCCTCAGCCTCTCATCATGACTTGTGCTCCAAACACTTCACCAGTTTTGTTGCTCTCCCGGACATGAACCAGCAACACAATGCCTTCCCTGTAGTGAGGGCCCCAAAACTGAACACAGTTTTTGAAGTGTGGCCTCACCAGTGTGGAGTACAAGAGTATAATTACTTCCCTGGTCCTGCTGGCCACACTGTTCCTGATACAAGCCAGGATACCATTGGCCTTCTTGGCCACCTGGGCACACTGCTGGCTCATATTCAGTTGGCTGTCGACCAGTACTCCCAGATCCCTCTCTGCCAAGCAGCTTTCCAGCCACTCATATAATTGGCCTTGGCCCACCGATCCAGCCTCTCCAGGTCCCTCTGCAGAGCCCTCCTCCCCTTGAGTAGATCAACCCTTGCACCCAATTTGGTGTCATCTGCAAATTGCATCTGGTCATAGAAGGAAATCAGGTTGGTCAAGCAGGACCTATCTTTCCTGAACCCATGCTGGCTGGGCCTGATACCCTGATTGTCCTGCATATGACTGGTGAGTGCACTCAGGATGAACTGCTCTATAACCTTCCCTGGTACTGAGGTCAGGCTGACAGGCCTGCTCTTGGTTTCTATAATATTTCATGCAACTCTTTAGTTTCTTCATATCCTAGATACCAAAATGTAATTTATTGGGAGTAAGCATCCCAGAAATTGACACTAAAAAAAATTAAGAAACAATAACACATCAGTGCAATACCTGTAGAATAGAATAGAATAGAGCAGTTGGAAGAGACCTACAATGATCATTTAGTCCAAGTGCAACTGTAGCAATCTGTATAAGTAATTTCTACGCTATATGTATTTCAGAAGACACAAGTTAAACTGTATATAGTTAGAAAGAAACTGCAGCTTGCAAAGAGCTGTGGGCACTTGAGCAAGTTTATCCAGTAAGACTTCAGCCCATGGCAAGGACCCACACACAAGCAAGGGAAAAACATGAGGAGGAAGGAGTAGCTGAGATGAGCTGTTATGGACTGGTTGCAAACCCTCATTCTCCATCACCCCTGCACACCTCAGAGGGTAGGAGGTAGAAAAGCTGGGAGTGAAGGAGTGAAGTTGAGCTTGGGAAAGGGGGTGTGGAAGGAAGGTGATTTAGTTTTTGTCTGTTTCTCACCATTCAACTCTTTTTTTAATTGGTAATAGGCTAGATTAATTTTCCCCAAGGCATGTTGTTTTGCCCACTATGACATGGAGATCGCCTTTTATTAAGGAGACCTTTATATAAAGGGGAAAAATGAGATTCTACATGAGATTGTAGAAAGAAGCTGTATGTTTTATTTCTCATTTGAATAATGATAGCAATGTGGAAAGACCATAAAGTAATACAATAACTTTAAAGTGGCAGTGTATCAAAGAATTTAACTGATCTTTGCTTCCGAAGTTTCTATTTTGCACAACAACCTGCCGCGAAATTACTTCACATATGAAAAGCTTATTCACTTCAGTAAATGTCATGCTCTTAATACAGTCATTTTCCAAACACTGTTATATCATAAAATGTTACAGAAAATAATAAGCATGTTTTATAATTAGAACTGTGCAAGATCACAATCTGAGATTACTCATTTGCTTGAACATTCCTGTACCACCAACTGTCTGTATGACATTTGAATGTCACAAAGTTTCATTTATTAGTATTTTCACAGTAGTGTAGAATATTTGGATTATAGTTTGCACATATGCAACGAGTTCTTATTAGATCCTATGCAAGCCTTAGATATACTTAGTTTCCTGCAGAGTTTCAGAGGCAATGGCTATATAAAGGACTATATAAAAAGCTAATGTTCCCCAATGAGTGGTAAAGGTTTTTAAGGGTAAGAAAACAAAAAAAAATAAAACAGGTTAAACATTAATTCAAACACAAAAAAAGTTTCAAAAATACAGTGGTAATGACATAAAAAGACAAATTATCAGATGTCAACTCTCCCATTAATTTGTTGCAGGTCAACAAAGTGAAGACACCAGGTTTAAAATAAGGAAGAATAATGCCAACTTGCATCATCATTCTTTGACATTATAGCTTGATGTTCTCAGAACTCGGTTAACCATGCTTTAAGAAAGGTGACTGTGAAAGTGATACTAAATGTGTGGGTACATGGCTAAAGTCATGTTTCAGTATTATTTTCATATTCTTGTACAAAAGGATCATTCCTTAAAGTACTAAAAGTGGGGAGGGTTTGCATCTTTACCTTTTTTTATACATATTTTAGTTGTTTTAGTCAAAGGTTCACAGAATTTGTTTATGGAGTGAATCACAGGATCTGGCGTGCCATTCTTGTTCAAGAAGTAAAAGAAAGAGGCCATAGATTGGTTTATGCAATGGAATACTGAGTCAGACATGTTAGACTGAAGTCATTGAAAGTGTCTGGACCAAATTTCAATTCAGTGAGTTTTGACATTGACATGCAACTCCGTTTATGTATATTGCAAGATGGAGAATTATTTTTTAATTATTTTGTCTTTTATTATTTTTCCTTTTTTTTTTAATTTGTAAGCAGCTTTTTGCAGCTTAAGAGTTCCTCTTGTGGGTTTTTTTTTCTTTCATGCCTTATATGATATTTCACATGAATACCTATAAGCAGATTAAACCTTACAATCTCCACTTGCCAATAGTAGCATATGCTTTTTCCATGCAATCTAGAAAAAATATTTGTCAAGCCAATGCCCTGATTCATCAATAGTTTATTAACGACAAACAATATCTTCACTTGGTTTTACTTTTTGTATTTTCCTTATTTATTTTTTTAAAAAAATAGTGCAAACTGCAATAATGCACAGCCTTCCTCTTATTTTTTCACAGAAAATGTGACTCACATACATTGCCTTTTTCTGATGATTCCTATGACCAGCTATTCTGTATTAACATTTAACATGTTACTGGTAATGTTTGTGTTAATTCAGGAAATTTTAAAGCTTCACTTGCCATGCATTTATTGTGAATTCTTATTACATTGAAAAATACCACCATAAATCTAAAAAAGTGTCTTTGCTCCATCTTTCCTCTTTAACAAGTAAGTCCTAAGGTTTGTTTACTGGATATAAGATCCAAATACATAACTTGTACAATTTGCCATAGCATGTACATGGGTGCTTGAAAAAAATTACTACTACAAATACAATGAATATTTGTTAGCAGCACTGAAAAGAAGTGAACAAAATAAATGTTTTATATAAAACATGCATTTAAAAATGAAAGTATAATTTTCTTCTATGTATCTTGTTAAAAGAGCATCAATCATTCATTAAAGCTTATAAACCAAATATTCTCTTGTGGATGTCTAGTTTAGCTCTTTCTAATGTCTCACTACAAATATATATTAAAATATTATTAAAACTTACACAGGATCTTACTTCATCTCCAAGACATAAATGAAAATAATTAATGATATTTGAACTATTTTTTATATTAAGTGACATTTTCTTAGTCTTCAGATAGAATTAAATTTTTTTACAGAGAAATGCCTGCTGTCTCCTTGCATCATTTCACGTGATGGAAAAACACTTCCTTTAAAAGAAGAACGATTAGGAAATTGTTCCTGAAAAATCCTCACTTCTGATGAGTAAAAATCCCTCAACTTTGTTTGAGATGGAAAATATCTGTCAGTTTCTTTGTTCAGAGATCTCATCAGAAAGAGATTGATTTTGGTCAAACCAAAAAAGAATTATTCTGAGGACTGGAATATATTAAATAAAACATATTGACCAACTCAAACTATTAATTTCTAAATACTAATTCCAGGAGTCATTTAATCTTTAACTTTTCTAAATAATTAAAATTGCTTTTGAATGAAGATAGAAAAATAGATAATCTATAAGAATAAAAGTTTCTTAGCTTTTTAAGGTCAAACCATTACTGGAATTTAACAAAATTTGACAGTAGTTCTTTTTTTGACCATCCATTATGAAGTACTATAAATAACTAGCTTTTAATTCAGCATAATTTCTGTCTACTTTATTTGGGATGTTTTCTTTCTTTGGTTGAGACAGACATTAGGATATTAGGAATCTTACACTGCTGCTACTCTTTGTGACAAAGTGTCACTGAAAACTTGCAGAAAACTATAACTGGCTTCTGAGTCTGGATATGGAACTATACGCAGGTAGAGTTTCCAGCTTTCTCTTTGTAACCAGAGTTTGTCTACATGATTTTTTTTTCCCTTTGTTGTCAATATTTCATGGTAATTTTGATTTCTGTTTTCAGTTTTCCTTTTTCATTTCACCTAGTCTTTTTCCTCCCACGTGTATGATGCATTTTCTTTTTTTTACATAGTGTTCTTTAACTTCCAGATCTCTACTTTGGATTATGTTCTTGTCAGTCTTGAAGTATTTCATTTTGCTATCAGGGTGTGGGGTGGGAACAAGGTGTGTTGGAAAGAAGGCTTGCTGTATCAATTTTTTCCACATGGGTATTTCTGTTTAAGTCTTAAGTGATATTTAATTGTCTTGTCTTCTTCCTTCTAATTTTATAATGTCTTTTTTGAAGCAGGATATTAAAATGACATTTTGATGTAGTAAAAAAAATCTTCAAAATGGTCATCTTCTTTCGAAGGTGTTTGTATTTCTATGCATTAGTTTGACACTTTTTTTTTCTTCTAAATACCTTGTATACCAATTAGTTGTACTTAAAATCCATGTTTTGCTATAGTAATTGTTTCCAAAGTCTTAACAGTAATTTTTTTTATCTGTTTGTATCACCTTCCATATACTGCATTGTTAAATGTATTTTTACACATCTACTGTTGCTGACCATTTCTGTAACTTTTTAGGTTCAATTATGGTTTCATGGCTCTGTATTGTCAGCAACACTGCCTGTTTAGTTAGTAGGGTTTTTCCTTCTCATAGTATCGCCAACCGAAAGGTTAAAATGTCATTATGTAACATGAGGGGTCTTGATACAAATGCTACCTACCCTAGAATAGTTCCACATGTGTAGAAAAAATGCTGTTTGCTCAGGGTTCATAAACGAGTTTTTGATTCACTCTACACTATAGCTAGGTCAAAATATTTTATTTTTTTAATAAAATTTTATTATGTACTGTATTAAATTATAATCTAGCTTTTGTGGTAAAGAACTTTTCTTTTAGAAAAAGCTTTAAAAAATAAAAATACATTTCATAAAGTCTTAAAATGCAGATTGATTTTATTCATATTTAGATGTTCCTCCAGCTGCTCTAGCAATTCCAGGATTTTCTATTCTTCTTAGTACTTCACAGGAGGAATCACTTCCAGCTGCATTTTCCTTTCTTTCCTTTTCCTCTTCTATATATTTTTTTTCTTTCCCTCGAGCAAGCTGGCTGTTTCTTAGAACTTGGGAAGTGTCCCACTGAAGAAGAAATCAACAAACTGATACAGCATACATATACATTCATTGTTATCCATATTTCTTTGGACTCCCCTCCTTCTTGTTATATAGGATCTTTAATCCAAATACTTTATAAAACCTTTAAAATAATATAAATCAAGCATGATCCAAATTGTGCCTGAAACTCCTTGCTCAAGAAACCTTCTATGACAAATCAAGAATATTTAATTCCAAATCATAGCCATGTGGGTCTATGAAATGTAATCATATTTGCAAAGGTGTTCCAATGCCCCCAAAATAGTGTTCTAGTCAGATCTTGTGTTGGGTTTTTTCCTTCTTTTTCTCCAAAATGTCTTTTTCTTTAAAAAAAAAGTTTATTTCTATGGGTGTGTCCTGGTTTTGGCTGGGATAGAGTTAATTTTATTCCTGGTAGCTGGTATAGTGCTGTGTTTTGGATTTAATATGAGAAGAATGTTGATAAAACACTGGTGCTTTAGTTGTTGTTAAGTAATGCTTACACTAAGTCAAGGACTTTTCAGCTTCTCATGCTCTGCCAGGTGCACAAGAAGCTGGGAGGGGGCACAGCGGGGACAGATGACCCAAACTGGCCAAAGGGCTATTCCACACCATATGATGTCATTCATGCTCAGTATATGAACTGGGGGGAGTTGGCTGGGGGACAGTGATCGCTGCTTAGCTTAGAGATGGGCTGGGCATCCATCAGCGGGTGGTGAGCAATTGCACTGTTCATCACTTTTTTGTATCATCTTTATCATTATAATATTATTAGTAGTATTATTATTATCATAATCACCACCACCGCCATCATCATTCTTTTTCTCTGCTGTTTTATTAAACTCTCTTTATCTCAACCCATGGGTTTTACTTTTTTCCCATTCTCTCCCCTATCCCACTGGGGAGGGGGGAGTGAGTGAGCAGCTGTGTGGCGCTTAGCTGCTGGCTGGGGTTAAACCACAACAAGGTTGCAAGGACATATTTAGAAAACTGTTTTCACAGAGCATCATTAACTTTGGTTTTAACTCTTTATTACTGATTCTTCATCTGATATTGTTGCAGTAATGCATTTGATAACTGTCCCCAAAATAAAACAAACTTCAGAAATGTTTTCCATGGTATTCTACAAATATAGACAAGTAAATAGTGCATTTAATTCTGCTTGTAAAACCTCTGCTCAGCAATTAATGATGGTGAATTTGGAAAGAATATACTTAATCATGGTCTTTAAATTTGCATTCTGGAGTTGCAAGTACAGAACGCTACAGACATTCACTAATAATGAAAGTTCCAGCCTAAAAGGTAGGTTTTGCAATATAACAAAATTAGACTAAAAAATAAAACATTATAAAAAGAATTTAAAAAGAAAGCAGACAAAGGCTGTATTTTTCCTTGATTTTGGGGGGAATATAAATAATTCTAGAGATCATTTCTCTAGGGATCTGATTATTACCAACAGAGGCCAGAAAAAGTACGTTGATTTTGAAGAGCATTCACTGAGAATGCAGGTTAGCTTCAGAAATTAAATAAAGCAAAAACCCAAACCAATAAATTTCTCTGAAAATTAAAATATGCTTGTGATGGTGTTGTTCACAAAGTCTATTTTATGAAGAAATTATTTTGCATTGTACCAATCATTATGTAACAGTGCAAATTTTGGCATTTCTTGGATCACTGCATTCTAGAACCTTAAAAGCAGTTTAAAACCAGGCAAATGCAGTCCTCGGTATATGACTCTGTACAATATAATTAAGTATTCCCTTCTGAAGTTCTTTTGGTTGTGGTATAATATAATACTATTGCTGATTTTCTTATATATTTGGCATCTCAGAATTGTGTGTGGACAACTAAAATGTCATGATTTAAAGTCGTTAAGTGTTTCAGTCATTCATTCCCAAGATATCTAACCTTGTTCAAATCTGTAACAGTGATTTACAAGAAAAATCACGTCTATGTAAAATTAGTAAAGACCGCAACCCTGCCACCCAGGAAACAGAATATTAACAGCGATGAGTAGATGTTTATTAAAAAAATGTTCTGCTTTACTATATGTTGACATCAGAAAGAAAGAAATCTGGAGACTTGGGGATATTAAGGATTATTAATGCTTTTTTTATCCTGTGAAATGTACTGTAAGATCTAGCTCCATATTTGGTTGTTCGTATCTTCTTTATAGTATTTATTATGAAAATCTATTGTCAGTAGCTGAATTTCAGTATTTGTAATCCTGTTTGTTACTCACTTTCATTGCTGCTAGGATTATTTCCCAGGAATAAAGGGTCTTAGGGTAAATATCTATCTACACAGTTTCAATATCTACTGGCTTTAGACAGCACTTTTTACCTCTGTCACTTTTATTCTACAGATACTGTAAAGGAATTGGCATTTGCAGAGGTTAAAAGAGGCTCAGCATCAGAAAATAAGGTTCAGCGATCATACAGAAGGCTGACACAGTTCAAGCTGTCCTACCAATAAACCAGTCCACTACCATAGCCTTCAGCAGAATGGCTCTCAGGAGGGTGAAAATTAATGTGTCTTTTCAAGCTCTTTTAAGACTTAGGCTATCTTTTCTACTGAGAAGTCATACAAATGAAATTTGCTTCAGCTTTGTGTTAGTTTCCACTTGATGTTGACAAGATATGAAATCAAATGTTAATTTACAGGTAATGACTGAAAAATTACATGTTTACACTAATGGATTGCCATTCATTAGCACACTTCAAGCACACATCCTCATCAAGCACTGCATATTCATCACTTTTGCAAGTGCTCTGCTGATTCTCAAATATATTCCTTAACAGAGCAAAACATCATACTTATGCTATGGCTGTGTTCCTGTGTTTAAAGGCTTGTCAGGTGGTTTCATGCCAGACCAGGGTTTTAGAGAGGATTTTTATGTTTGTTTGTTTTACTTTTGTTTCTTGCAAATTGCTTGCAGGTTTGAAATTTATATCAAATTGTGACATTGTCTTGATAAAATCTTTCAAGATGAGTACTAATACAAATTGCAATTTGTTGTGAACAGTTTATTCTAAAATTAGGCATTTTAATCAAGCTTTCTGAAATAGAAATAAAAAAAGAGCATCTATTTTAAATAATTAATTTTAAGGATTTATTTATATATTTTTCTTTATTTATTTCTGCGCTAGTAGCATCAGCCTGTACCCAGTGCTTTATTTTCCAAAGACCAGATATGTGCTGAACTCTACCATCACATGGATGTAACTGTTTTTAAAATAAGAAATTAGTTGTTGACTCATTGCAAACAGATGAAGTAACTAAAGACTGGAGGTGGGTAACTGAGAACCCATGGGAAAGTTAACTTAGTGTGGTGGTTTGACCCTGGCTGGATGCCAGGGGCCCACCAAAGCTGCTCTATCACTCCCCTCTTTAACTGGACAGAGGAGAGAAAAGTAAATCAAAGGGCTCGTGGGTCGAGATAAGGACAGGGAGAGATCATTTTATCAGTTACTATCACAGGCAAAACAGACTCAACCTGAAAAAAAAAAAAAAATTATTATCAATCAAAATCAGAGAAGGAGAGGAGAAAAACTGCTAGATCTTAAAAACCTTCCCCCCACCACTCCCTTCTTTCTGGGCTCAACCTCACTCCCAGTTTCTCTACCTACTCCCCCCAGAGGCGCAGAGGGATGGGAATGGGGGTTGGGGTCAGCTCATCACACGTCGTCTCTGCCGCTTCTTCTTCTTAGGGAGAGGACTCTTCTCCTCCTCATGCGTGGGGTCCCTCTCACAGGCCTCCACGAGCTTCTCCAACTTGAGTCCTTCCCACGGGCTACAGTTCTTCACAAACTGCTCCAGTGTGGGTCCATAATTTCCACAGGGTGCAGTCCCTCAGGAGCAGACTGCTCCAGTGTGGGTCCCCCATGGGGTCACAAGTTCTGCCAGCAAACCTGCTTTGGCATGGGCTCCTCCCCCCACAGGTCCACAAAGTCTTGCCAGGAACCTGATCTGGCGCAGGCTTCCCATGGTGTCACAGCCTCCTTCCTTTTGGACATCCACCCGCTCCGGCGTGGGATCCTCCACGGGCTACAGGTGGATATCTGCTCCACCGTGGGCCTCCATGGGCTGCAGGGGGACAGCCTGCCTCACCATGGTCTTCACCATGGGCTGCAGGAGAATCTCTGCTCCAGCGTCTGGAGCACCTCCTCTCCCTCCTTCACTGACCTTGGTGTCTGCAGGGCTGTTTTCTCTGCCATCCTCTCACTTCTCTTCTCTCCCCAGCTACTGAGACGCAGCCATTTTTTTTTCTCCTTCTTAAATATGTTATCACAGAGGCGTTTCCACTGTCGCTGGTTGGCTTGGCCTTGCCCAGCAGCAGACACAGGGAAAACTTCTAGCAGCTTCTCACAAAAGCCACCCCTGTAGCCCCCCACACTAACAAGACCTTGCCACAGAAACCCAATACGCTTAGTTATGTTACACGCAGATGAGTCAGGAACACTGAAGTGCAGTTCAAACTGGGTTCCATGAACTACTGTTTTAGTAAGATTCTAAACAGGCAATCAACGACAGTTGTGAATATTCTAGTTAAGGGTTGGCAAATTCTACATATCTGTCTTAGAAGTAATCTGTTATGCTGCAAAAAATTACCATTTCCTGACAACGTACAACTCATACATATGTATGTGTGCGTGTGTTTCTCTGTGTGTGTGTACACACATACATTTTTATTTTACATATTTTATCATTCATAATGGTTCTTTCACATTGCCACGTAAGAAGCCAGTAATTAAAAAGTAATTTCAGGCCTTAAACTGCCAGTGTTTTTGGTTTTGTGCATAGCTGAGCTTACAAACCATGATAGAGCCAAAGGAAGGACTCACTCTTACAGGTGTGTATCACCTTCCTTTTGTTACTAGCAAAAAGTACATAACGATAAACCATGTATAACAAAAATCTTAATGCACCCATCATATTTTTCTGTTGAACTCTTCCTGAGGACGGTGTTTTTACCTAGGAAAAAAATCAACACCAGAAAAAGATGGGGTTCTTTTTTTTAACAATGTGATAAATCCTAACTAAGATGCAAGGTACTTAGTCACTTTGAATGTTTGAATTAGTATGACTTTCTAAAGTTATCTATTCTAATTTAGCCAGACAATACAGGCTTGATGGTTTAGAGTGTACTACAACCAGTTTTAATATTAGTGTAATACAAGAGATCTTACTAAACAGTAGAATGTTTCTTTTCTTTAACCTAGAAATCTATAAATTTCTTATTTGATTTACTTAATTTCTTAAGTTGCTTATGCAAACATGGCATATCTGCTACCTTATTCAACTAATTCTTATTTACACATTTTAGTATCCTCTATACCCATGTATTGCTTTTATGTGCTTGCAACATTTTTTTTACCCCTGTGAGAACTTACAGTAGTTTTCATATGGATGTTATTAAAGAACCTATGAAAAGGAAAAGTCCAAGATAGTTGTGAAGAGATGTGTTCACAACAGCAGGACAAACAAATGGAAAAAGCATAAAAGCATGGGTATTCTTTTGTTGCTGATTTTTGTTTTCTTGTTTTGGGGTTTTTGTTTGCATTTTTTCCTCTCTTTTTTTCTCCCCCCATAGTAATCTGGAATTAGACACAAAGAAAATGAAGACTTTTCATGTACTGGTAGTAAACTATTTGACAGGAGATGCAATCTGGTGTTCGAGTTATATTTAGTCTGTGTCATTGTTGATGGTATACATCATCAAAGCATGTGATTTCATGCGAAAGAAGCTTACTCAGGGGACAGGAGGTGGACAGTATTTGCTGAAATGAGGATATCTGCATTCTTTATGCTTACTTTCTCTCTTTCTTCAGTAAGTAAATAGCATGACTCCAGACAGCAAAATGAATTAGTGTAGAGAGGAGACAGATGGTAAAGCATTTTTAGTACTAATGATAGGAGCTTCTAGAAAATGCCACTTGCAGTATGAATCACAAAATTCTTAATATATTTAGCTTTATTTTGAGGGAAAATAAAGAAACCCTACATTTCATAAAGGAGTTTAAATAACTGTTATGTGGACATTAATTTATGAGAGAAGTAGATAAATCCTTTAGTTCTTTACAATCCCATACATTTATAGTATTTACAGTGAGAGAGCACAACTGATTTCAGTGGGGATTATATGCTTTTGTGGAAGTTAGGTACATAATAATCTTTGAGGGTGGGGGCTTTAGGACCCCATGCTGTGTAAACATTGTTATCAATGCAAATATTTCTCATTAAAGTATCGCATGCGTTTTCTATGATATGTGATGTGGAGGAATGAAGAAAGAGATACTCAGCCAGTCTGAGAAATAGTGATTTCTCATTAATTAATAACCTAGCGATATCTCTTAAACTAATGAGAATCCAGGTGAAAAGGACACTTTAAAATATTTTTCCAACCTAATGAGCTTTAAAATGCTATTACTATTTTTACTTTTTGTACTAAATATAAGGGGGAAAGGTGTTTATTTCTTACATTTTAGTTATATGCTTGTTTAACTTAACATATTACTTGCCAGGTTTAGTCCCAGAAGACAGCACAGAAGTTTTTAGTCAAATGTCATAAGCATGAAGAAAACATATTAGGTTTATTCTTAGTACATATAATATATATAGATATATACCACAAGTTCTTTCTCTGGTGTATGTTTCTTTCCATGTATTGTTATATATTGTGCATGTCTGTACCCAGCTCTGAGACATTCAGTACAAGTAAGCCATTGACCTGTTAGAGTGGGTGCAGAGGAGGGCCATGAAAATGATCAGAGGGCTGGAGCAGCTCTCCTATGAGGACTGAGATAGCTGGTGTTGTTCAGCCTGGAGAACAGAAGGCTCCAGGGAGACCTTATTGCAGCCTTTCAGTGTATAAAGGGGGCTTATAAGAAAGATGGAAAGAAACTTGTTATAAAGGCCTGTGGTGACAGGACAAGAGAAAATGCTTTTAAACCAAAAGAAGATAGATTTAGGTTGGATATAGGGAAGAAATTTTTTACAATGAGGATGGTGAGACACTGGGACAGGTGACCCAGAAAAGCTGTGGATGCCCCATCACTGGAAGCGTTCAAGGTCAGGTTAGAGGGAGTCTTGAGCAATCTGATCTAGTGGAAGATGTCCCTGCCCATGGCAGGGGAGTTGAACTAGATTATCTTTAAAGGTCCCTTCCAATCCAAACCACTTTCATTCCATAAGTCATATGCACATTCTATGTATGTATATACTTACATAAATCCTTCTACTGAATACATTACCAAATATTTGCAATAAATAATTACAATACTTTCAATAAAAAATAATCAAGGTTTCATTAAGGATTTCTATTACTCCTAAAAACAGAATCACATTTTTACTGTCTGCTTAGTGTTGCTAGGAAATCTGAGTTTAGTAAATTGAATGTGGACACATCTTATAGTTATTAAAATCAATTTTTTCTATTCTTCCATATATTCAGGCAGCAAAAAAAAATCCTCATTCTTAAAGTAAACACCAAAGTTCAGAAACTACAGAGAACAAAAGCTCTCTGGAAATCTTCTGATAGAATGGATCCAATTCATTATCATAAAAAATTTGTTAGACCTAATTTATTAAATTACCTGCTAAGATATTCTCAGAGCACCTGAAATACTCAGGCTGTTTACTGAAGATTAAAGGAGTAATTTTTTTCCTCTACTGTAATATGTGGTATTTCTGGCTGCATAAACTGAAGCATCCCAATAGTATAATTGATTGATTTTACCTATTTTACATAGGAAGAATCAACTCCTAAGCTAACCACTATGAGCTCGCTAAATCACAAGTTGGAATTTGCAGTGGATGTTTCATATGACAGCCACTGACTGTGGATTTTGCTTGATTCTCTGCAGTTACTGCACATCAAGTTTCATCTGAAGATAGAGGGTACTGCAGCATATTCAGGATCAAGCTACGTGGTATTAAATGCTATATCAAGCTTTTTGACATCATCTACACATTGAGTCTGCAGTGGCACATAGAGAGACCTGAATTAGCTCCAGTATAGGCAGTAGTCTAATGGGTAACTTAATGTAAGTTAATTTACCTTGGTTCCTGGATATTGGGTAGATTTAGTGGCTGAGGGTATAGAATTTTCTTTTATTATTACTTTCTTTTCTCTGACAGTTTTGATCATCCCTAAGCATGGGTTGAAACACGAGCCTAGCTCTACACACTATAAAGAAACCTCTTGTCATTCAGTAATAAAAAAAAATGCAGTCTTTTTTCCTACGAAAAATGTAACTTGACCCTGCTGAAGACAGTAACTAAATTCTTCTTGACAGCAGTTGAGGGTAGGATTTTACTCACTGTTTTTTGATTCTTCTTTATAATGGACTAGCTTATTATTAGACCAGTTACCAAACATGTCCACAGAAGATGATGTTTGGTGACCTGACAGTCTTTGGAACCGTGTAAATCTCTGCTGTTTTTCAAAACCAAAACTGAAAGCGTTTTCCACTAAATCTCAATAACACTATAATATTAGAATGTGATACTCTGTATGAAAGGACCTTTTAGAAGGTTAAGGATATCTGCTTTATAGACAACCCTTTAATTTTTACAAAAATATTAGAAAGGATGAAGTTGTACAGGAAAGCAAAAAAGATCCAGCAAACCAACTTTTCAGAAATCCCTCACATAAATCACTCATTTAATGCATTCAGAGACAACATTCCTCATTTTAACAAAGCTTTAAAATATACCCATACTTGTTCCCATATTCCCTGCAGACTCAATACTCCAAGGTTCAGAGCTGTGGCAAACAATGACAGCAAAAAAATAGCAGGAGGACTTTATGTATGGTTTTCCGACATGAAGCAAATGCAATTCAATGCTGACAAATGCATGGTGTAGGACCTTGGTTGCCAATAGCATAACAAAGAGAAAATTAATTAAGTATACTAGACTGAGAAGACTGAAAGTCATCTTAACATGTATAGCATTGGCTTTGCAAAACCTTTGCCCTCTTCTTTCCATGTCTAGTGTCAATCTTTTTTGTATCAACTTTAAGGTTACCCGAAGGATCATGCAGACACCCTGCCATCTGCGGGTCAAGGAAACACAGCATACACAGTATGGATGCTCCAAGTGACACAGTTTAATTTCGAGCCCTAAGTTTTATAGCAAGGCCACATTCCAGTCCTGCCAATCACTGTGTGGTCACGGTGATGCCCTCTTGCTCCTCCTCTTCTTGGCCTTGCGGTTACTGCCCACTCGGCTTCTGCATTTCTTGCATACCACACTTTTTTATTATTATTTGGCTTTAGCCTCTTAAAAATCCTTTGACTTTGTTTCCTTCTTCTGTGTACCCTTTCCCTTCCATAGAACAGGTGACCACAGGTTACATAATATATAGTCTGTCTCAGAGGCTGGTATAACGTGCCATAGTATGTTTGATAACCCACACATCACTGAAATTGAATATATTTTTAATGCAGTTTTACTCTAAATGCTGGATTTAAAGATGGCCTTACATTATTCTGTGCTTCTATTTTTTACAGTGATACAATACAAAATATGGTCAATTTACAAATAACAATATATACAAATGTCTTTCAAATTGATCCTGTGTTCTCAAAGCTAAGCTGGTTTTATATTATTATTATGACATATTATGACAAGTATTACATTTCCTTAAGCTACCTCATCCCCTGTGTGACACTTCTGCTTTTGTCATATTCAGACATGATTCAACATAAAACTATCATATCTGCTGAATCAGGTTTATCAACAATTTTATACAAAATTCTGCTAATAATTCATTTTAAATAATGAAAAATGATAAATCATTATAAAAAATAAAAAGAAATTTTAAAAGATACATATGTCTCCAATGATTATATTAGTCTAGTGAACTCTGAATTGTATAAAATTGTGTTTCAAATAATGCTACCCTTATGTGAAATATTGACATTAATAGAGATATTGCAACCAAATATATCACCATGTTATCCAGTTTTTCACAGTGAATCATGAGAATGTTTTGACTGATACATATTTTTAAGAGTTTGCCTTTCTAATATGTAGTTCATCTGCAAATAATTTTCATTGCTGAAGATTAATCTGCAAATAACCCTTCCTTAACTAAAATTATTTATCAAACTCTGTTTTGATTTAATGGATATATAATTAATACTTAGATGATATTAATAAAATATTATGTTTGTAAATACAAAGAATGTTGTTCAAGACAGCAAAACCTAATAGGTCATTGTATGCTTTAACTGGAAGCCTGATGAATTTATTAATTTATTTTGAAATCATAAAAAGAGGTTTTTTGTGATTCTGTAATGTTTTCATCTTGTTTTCTTCTCAATTTTGTGTATAATTACAAAATTAATATTATCTTTGAAACAAAATGTGTCAAAATCTAATGCTTCTTTCTTTAAATTCTGGCTTTACTTCTTAGAACTAAACTATTGCAATCCTATCTTGGTATATATATAAAATACAACACCAAATACTGCATTGTATTTATGTAAAACAATCTATGACTAGTTCATTTCAGCTTTTAAATGCTGATTTTTGTATGGGAACAGAAAATGTATTTAGGGAAAATTTTATAGCAAAACTAACTTTTTGCAGAAAACAAGTCTAACAATGGTAAAGTTGAAGCTTGAATCTATTGTCCTATCACATCTTGACTGGTTAAAGTAAAAGTGGCATGTAGAGAAGAAAAAAATTAATATATTTTTATTATAGTACGTTTGTTGTGACGTATAAAACCTTCTGGTCATGAGAAAAAATAATTATAAATTCTATTTTTGCTAAGAATAACATGGGAAATAATAAATATTTCTTAGATCCCAAGATATGATGGACAGAAATAACACAAGCAACGGCAAAGTGATTTTCTAAAAAAACCCAAACAACCAAAGACGATGAAGTCTATAGATAGGAAAATGGGTATCTGAATTCTGGGAGGCTAATATTGCATTTGCGTATAGTGGCTGTATCTTAATTTCTGCATACATGTTTTCATTTTTACATGGAAAAATAGAATTTTATACACAAAGAATAAATATACACAAAGTCTAAAACTTTTAATCACAGTTTCTGTCATATTTGAAAATAATTTACTTTAATAATAACTAAATAATATTTAAAGCCAGTCAAACCTAAACCCAAGACATTATTACTGATATTCAGAAAAGGCTAAACAATAGTTGAAAATGTCACACTGTAAAACATCACATACATCTTGAAAAAATAGCTATTTTGACAATTCAGTTTTACAGAAAAGAAAAAGTAGTCAAGAGTTTCAGTAATTAAAAAAAAAGTTGATTCTTGAAACTGACAGGGTTTTTTTTGTTTCTTTTTCATTACCTACAATCAAAGGTAGCATTTTGCTCCATAAAAAGGTTTCAATGCTCTTATTTTGAACATTTTTTTCAATGCTAGATGAAAATCACATTTGTACCTGACATTTCCCGTGGAAGTGGTATTTCAGATTTTGTTGAGCTTTTAACATTGCAGTCATTAAATTTAATGTAATTTGTGATGCTTGCATAAGAGTGATAGTAAATACTGCATAGTGACCAATAAGATTTTATCAAGCAAGGTGTTCTCTTAGTCTGGATAGCTGGAAAACTTTCACTTCCATGAATAAGTTCCTTGTTTACTTTTCCCAGTAGTTTATCTCCTATATAGAGACTTGATAGGTCTTCTTTCAATATCTACCGAATAAATTTTTGTAACTTTTTCTTCTAAATTTTTAATAATCTTATATTCAGAAATTAGTTGTATACTTTCATGTTCATATTTATAGAACATGAAATAGCTACTTTTTAACGATCTGTAAACTAAATGACATATCTTTCATTTCTTAAAACTTATGGCATACTCTAGGAATTTTACATGTCTGGTTCTCAAGGCCTTGGAATCACCCTCATGTGAGCGACTTTTTCAACATTTCTGAAGTGTGGGATATTAGTTGAATAACAATCATGAGAATGCCACTTCCCTGTTGCTACTCAATACCATTTCTGCTCATAGTCATCGATATTTGCATTAGCTTTTTTTTTTTCCCCATGATTGTCAGATGTTCTCTGGGTAACCAGCACCCTGAGCCAGAATGGAGAGACAGGGAGAACAAAGCTGCCATGATCCAAGAGGAAATTGTTAGCGACCTGCTCAGCCAGTTAGACACACACAAGTCCATGGGGTCAGATGGGGTCCAGCCAAGGGTACTGAGGGAGCTGGCAGAGGTGTTCACCAAGCCCCTTTCAATCGTCTATTAGCAGTCCTGGATGACTAGGGAAGTTCCACTTGACTGGAGTTTGGCAAATGTGACACCCCGCATTTGCAAGAAGGGCCAGAGGAAGGATCTGTGGAACTATAAGCCTGTCAGTCTGACCTCATTGCTAGGGAAGGTCATGAAGCAGATTCTGAGATACTTGTCCATATTTAGACATCATGCCACTGTCCTGGTTTCAGCTGGGATAGGGTTACTTTTCTTCCTAGTGCTGTGTTTTGGATTTAGTACTAGAAGAATGTGATAACACACTGGTGCTTTAGTTGTTTTTAAGTAATGGTTATACTAAGTCAAGGACTTTTCAGCTTCCCATGCTCTGCTAGGTCCACAAGAAGCTGGAAGGGAGCACAGCCAGGACAGCTGACCCAAGCTGACCAAAGGGCTATTCCAGACCATATGATGTCAAGCTCAGTATATAAACTGGGGGGAGTTGGCCAGGGGTTAGTGATTGCTGAGCAGGGATGGGCTGTGCATTGGTCGGCAGTTGGTGAGCAGTTGCATCACTTGTTTTTACTGTTTTGTTCCCCCCTCTCTCTTTTGCTGTTTTCTCTTTAATAATAATAATTTATTATTATTATTACTTCTGCTATTATTATTATTGTTATTGTCATTGTTATTATTTTCTTTTATTTCAATTATGAAACTGTTCTTATCTCAATCCACAAGTTTTCTCAATTTTACCCTTCTGATTGTCTCCCCGCCCCCTCCAAATTGTGGGGAGTTAGCGAGCATCTGTGTGGTGTTTAGTTGCTAGCTGGGGTTAAACCATGACTGCCACTCAGAAATTTGCTTGTTTAGAAAGTAGAGGTAGCTGATGCCATCTAAATACCTGAAACAGATTCTTTACAGAAACTTGAATAATTTTTTAATGAGTGAATTTGTGTGAATTTCCAATGTTTCTCCCCATGAATTTTCCAGAATTCCCTATTCTTTTCTAGAATATGATTTTAGTTATTTTGAGGAACTGTTTATTTAATAGTTTATTTAATCCCTTCAGAAATCTTTCACTTGTGCTGATAGGAATTGCTAAAACAGTTGAACTATTACCTGAAAAACACTTATTTAATGTGACTTAGATCTAAATATTTTATCTGAATTTCCTTTGGCTTTTGTGAAGTCCCATGGTGTTAGGAAATGAGCAATGAAGTTGAAGAATGATCAGCTGATGAGATAAAGATGCATAGTGGTTCTCAGTGTCATTATTGATCACAAAATAGTGTTAAATTATAGCGCATTATACTTACTGACAGGCAAACTTTACTACTCAGAATGCTTCTTCAATTTTCTATTCATTTTCTAATAACCTGAATAAATATACTCCTGTCATTATTCCTATTGGTCCTGTTTATGTTACATTTTTCTGAAACCACGTCCTATTCTCAGCACTGATCACTGGGGTTATGTGTAGAAAGTAACTTTGCAGTAGTTTGATAAAGGATGGGACGTGTGTTTCTGATGCTGTGCGAATCAGGCCACTACCACTTTTCTCCTACAGTGTCTGCAGAATCACTGTGCCCACCAAATTACAGGTACGTGCCCAAATGTTGCTGACTTTGCTAATCAAGCTGCAAATTGTCACAATCCTGTGATGAGCATAAGGGAACTTACTTTAGGAGCTAAGAAATGAGTGTTAGTCCTGCTATTGACACCAAATGACACCAAACTGAGTGGTGCGGTTGACACACCAGAAGGACGGGATGTCATCCAGAGAGACCTGGACAGGCTGGAGAGGTGGGCCTGTGTGAACCTCATGAGGTTCAACAAGTGCAAGGTCATGCACCTGGGTTGGGGTAACCCCCAGTATCAATACAGGCTGGGGGAAGAAAGGATCGAGAGCAATCCTGCCAAGAGGGACTTGGGGGTACCGGTGGGTGAAAAGCTGGACATGAGCTGGCAATGTGTGCTGGCAGCCCAGAAGGCCAACCGTACTCTGGGCTGCATCAGGAGAAGCGTGGCCAGCAGGTCGAGGGAGGGGATTCTGCCCCTCTACTCTGCTCTGGTGAGACCTCACCTGCAGTACTGCGTCCAGCTCTGGAGCCCTCAGCACAAGAAGGACATGGAACTGTTGGAGCGGGTCCAGAGGAGGGCTACTAAAACTAGCCACTGAAACAAAACAACTAACAATGACAACATTAATACTAATTAATGTTTATCTGATTTCTGATTTTAAATGTTTCTTTTTTACTGCCATTAAAAAGGAATAAGTGATTTCTTCGTGTACATGCATGTTACTTCAGTCTTTGATTCAATAATACTTGTGTAGAATAGATGTAGCATGTATATTCATAAGTTAAGCATGTGCTTAACTTTGGAATCTTTTGAATTCTTTTGAATTACGTATGAATTATATATCCACTTTGTACATAAAAAGGTTAAAGAGAGTGTTTGATTTCTTTCCTGAACTGGGATATCAATGTATATGATTTTCTTAACAGATACTGCGTGACTGAAATAGAAAACAGTAAATCTTTAAATGTTTTAAATGACATGTGTAATATTGTCTAGAACATTGTTCCTATGAGTCAATACACAAGCTATATTTGTTAAGAAAATGATTCCACTTAATAATGTGTTTAACGATGACATAAAGTTGAAATGAGGTCTGTACTCTCTATTTTCAGAAATACTGGTAACATACTAAATAAGTTAAGAATTTTTTCTCCCATACTTTTTCATTCCACAAGAGATAGAACACTAGCATGTCTATAAATGAATACAATCTTTTTCTTTAGAAGAACTTAAAGAGAGAACATTAGTATTTTGCTATTCAGCAACGCTAGAAGCGACTCCAGGGGTGCACTGTTAAACAGTAGAAACATGTTCTTAATATTACACAGAAGATTAATTTTATTGGCATCATATTCCATACTGAGTATAACATCCTTGGGAGCCCAGAATCAGACACACTCAACAAAGGTATTATTAAAATAAAGGTGAGTATGACATATCTATATTTAGCTTAATATTGATAATACTGTATGAACATTATAATGAGGGTGACATATATTACTGAAGGTCATTTATTATAAATGAGACAAAATTAATGTTTAGGTCTCCCACATATTTTTATATTGTGGCTTATAGAAATAATTTTTAAAACATCCTAGAAGACAGACATAGCTATTGCATTAATTAAGTTCCTTCTGCTATAGAATGGGAGATAAAATGCCTGAAATCAGCCTTCTCAAAACAGAAGAGACTTTAAGTGTCATAACTGTATGTCAGTAAATCACGGCATGGAAGTTGTTAACGCACCATCATTCTCTGAAAAGCTGCAGTCAATCTGAGATGTTTTTCAAACAGACAGGAGTTAAATATGGGACATAGATATTGCAAGAAGGCTAATAAATATATGAGAAGAATATTTATGCCCCCTACAGAGTTTTCTGCCACTGACTGCAACTGCAGTTGAAAATTGGTCCTTCAGCAGCTACAGCTGAAGACTGACAGAGGTGACATGGTAATTATAGCAGCCACTGTATCTCTTTAAGGCAAAAGACCCTCAAGACATATAGAAACTTGGATATCTCTGACTTCCACTGTCAAAAGAAAAGGTCGTAATATCGTGCAAAACCATTCATATGTTCATGCTGACTTCTAAATGTGCCACATTTTCAATAAGAAGATTAGCAATGAGCTGTATTATTTGTTAATAGTAACCCCACAAAACTGATCTGACATATTTTCATTTACTGAATCAGCACTGCAAACAGCATAAACTTCACGTAAGCTAATCAATATGTAAGGACCTTAGGTTGTCCTCACATAACGCAATGAATTTAATGAGTGAGGCTTAGCTTTTCTGATGCTGATTTTTGTTGGTTAACTCATTTAAGAAATAAACAATAATATGGGCCAACTGTCTGAGGTTCAACAAGGCCAAGTGCTGGGTCCTGCACTTCAGTCAAAACAACCCCATGCGACGCTACAGGCTTGGGGAAGAGTGGTTGGAAAGCTGCCTGGCAGAAAAAGGCCTGGGGGTACTAATTGACAGCGGGCTGAATATGAGCCAGCAGTGTGCCCAGGTGGCCAAGAAGGCCAATGGCATCCTGGCTTGTATCAGGAAGAGTGTGGCCTCCTCACCCTCTACAACTACGTGAAAGGAGGTTGTAGTGGGGTGGGTGTTGGTCTCTCTGCCCAGGTAACAAGCAATAAGATGAGAGGAAATGGCCTCAAGTTGCGCCAGGGGAGGTTTAGGTTAGACATTAGGAAAAATTTCTTCACTGAACGGGTTGTCAAGCATTGGAACGGGCTGCCCAGGGAGGTGGTAGAGTCCCCATCCCTGGAGGTATTTAAAAGACTGGTAGACAAGGTACTTAGGGACATGGTTTAGTGGTGGAATGGCAGGGTTAGGTTAACGGTTGGACTTGATGATCTTAAAGGTCTTTTCCAACTGAAATGATTCTATGTCTCTATGATTTTATGAACTTGGAAATTCATCATGGAACTCCAAGGGAACCTTGAATTTAATTCATTAATTGACATTTTGTTTTTATTTTTCTTAATCAGCCATAGCAATGTCACTACCAGTGCAAGAAGAGCACCAAACACCAGAACACAATGTTGTTATACATTGACCCAAAATAAAAATTTGATGTTGCCTTAATTAATCTAGACATCCACCAGGAGGAAAAAAAAAAGTGTCTTTTAAACTAAGCTGTGGAATGATTCCTTATTCTTGTCTCGGTCTCCTGTGAACTCTATGGAAATCCAAGAGGTGTGGCTTTCAGATAGAAAATAACGGCACTGATCAGGCTTTATCAAATCATTATTTGTTTTTTCTGCAAGGAACCTGAGATGGAAATATATTCTGTCAGTATGGTTAAGAAGAGATTAAACTCATTCAGTATGCATACTGTTGTAGATCTCCATTATTCCAGTATAAGAGGATCAGAATACTACTGGGCGAAGAATCATCTTGGAACATAACTTCAATGTAAATATTAACAAGACTTAAATTTGTACGTCACTTTTGGAGAAAACATATCTTGTAAACACAAAGATGCTATTGAAAATTTACACTTGAACTAACTTCCTCCTTGATATCTTTCACGCATCACCATGCTTATTTAGTCTGAATGAATAAGATCAGCAGAATACAAAGACATGTTGAACAGGTTTCTCTCATAAGATTGTCACCTATTAATTTATCCTTAAGTACCATAGCTATCTTAATTTTCTTGGATTTCTTCAAAATTTGATCTTAAAAACATTACTTCTTAATGCTACATTGTATATTAGGTTGAGAAAATATCTGTTTATTACTTCTAAGATGCATCAGAGATGCATCTCCATCAGATGATGGAGAAAAATGTGAGACTGACATATTTAAGGCTGTGGCAGAAAGTGCTCAAGTATGTTAAAAAAAGACACCTTCTAAAATTAATTAAGAATTGCTGTTAGACTCCTCAGATTTACTGACCTCCACCCCTCCTGCTTTGTGCTGACACCTTTTCTGATGAGTGCTGTCCACCAAAAGGCTATGTCACAGGTAAGCCCTGTGTCGCTGTCAGGGAGTGGGGCCTCTCCAGGTCATTCTTGTACAAACGTGATCCAAGGTTACACAGCTGAGCATGAGCACAGACAGCTAAATGTCCAGGAAAGCAGAGAACAGCTTCAAAGCCTTTTGGTGCACAGAGTCCTCACTCTGCCAGCTCTCAAAACAGTCTATGCAGGTAATGAAAAGTTTACCTTGCTCTCTTTTGAATATGACAATTAAAAAAAAAAAAAGAGAACTTTGAGACCTAGTGCTCAGAAACTAAATAATCCCTTAATGTGATTTACATGCTAGGCCAGAAGAAATCTTTGTTGAGGTTTTCGGAAGTTTTCTTCAGCTGTTGACTCCTCCAGTGTACAGTTATGTGTCAGCTTATATAGTTCTCCATAACAGCTACCTACTGCCCTTTGTCACAACTTTTCCAGCAGCATTCCTTGAGAATCTTTAGGAACAGTTTCCCTGTACTTCATCTGTCTGAAAAAATTTTTGGGCTAGCACTCAAGCTGGTCTAAAACAGACAGACAAACAAACAAACAAACAGAAAGGATAAACAGAAAGAAATTCTTCACTGTCTATGCTAAAACAAAAATTGGGGAGCAGGGAAGGGTGATAGAAGATATATAAATATACAAAAAGAGAAAGTTCTTCACTTCAACACTATGATTGAGCTACATAATTCCTTGTTCCAGGATTTTATAGGTGCTAAGAATTTATACAGGGAAGTCTAAAGAAGTAAAAGAAAATTAAACCTTTTGAAGAGAACTGAAGGACATCTCTTCCAACTGTTCAGGAAATAATTGCAGAGCACTTTAGGTTGGAAGAGTACTTGATGAAGTTTCACTATATGCTTTCCCTAGGCTTATGCAGTTTCTGAAGCTTATACATTTTGGCCACTGTTTAGAAACTTTGATCAGACTGTTTTTATGGCTGTCCTTATGTTCTTACAGAGATTTCCATCTTGTCTTTTTCTGCTCCTGAGTGCTGGGCTCTAAACATGTCATGGTTTCCATCGGTAAATCCATCTCAGCAGCTACTTCCCCAGGGCTGTTGAGTACTTTATTGCAAACAGCCTCTTCTATTACCTTCTCACAAACATTTTGGAATTGTACAGTATTATCAAATTAACAACTGTATCTTCCTTTATTGCCACTGTCCTTTTACCCATATACTAGCATAGTTATTCATGGGCTAGTTCTTGCAATGGAACTTCTGCCTCTTCTTTTCTGGAGTTAGTCAAAACTTTCTAAGGAAAGCCTTTCTTAAGTACTCCCCTTCCTCCCTAAACTGAAAATTGGCAGAACTCCCCCGGCCAGCTTGAGGTGTAAAGAGAAATCTTGAACCCTGCTGCAGCTCTGTGGGTGCTCATATACTGTATGACTACTGAGAGGGGGAAGGTGCCAAGTTCAGAGCCTGTCACAGAGAGACAATCTTAAAATATTAGTCTAGGTCACTTTGAGTTGACTCATTAGTTCATACACCTCCCATATCTGATTCTGCCTTGTAATTTCAGTGCGTCTTTTTGTCCCTTCTCATCTGCTGTGGCTTCATTTTACTTTTTTTTATTTTAGTTTTTAATCAAACTGGAATTATTCTGATAGGCTAGCTCCATTTAGCTGGGTTGTATCTAAGGACCAAAACTACTCTAAGTGACTATTCCAAAAGGGAAATCACTGCTGGCTGAAGGAAATTAACTAACCAATAAACTTTTTATAGTAATGCTCTTTTAGCAGTGCTCTGAATTCTGTTGCTTTTCCCAGTGTCATATGCCTCTCTCAAAGCAAAGCTTTTTATACTCAGGTCTCTCAAACTCAGTGTTTGCTCCAGACTGGCTCTTCAATGTCTTCTTTAGCTCTTTCCACAAGCATGCCATTTCTTTTCAATTTTTTTTTTTTTTTTTCAAAAATGTCCCAGATTGCCTTTAACAATTTTTCTGAGAACGAGAACAGTCCTTTCTATTCTGTAGACATTTTGCTCCCAAGAGGAGAGTTTCTGGTATATACATATATAAAAGTGTGTGTGTGTGTGTGTATAAAAAATTCTTGTTCCAAATTTCTCTACCCAAATTAATATAAAAAATCAACCCTATTGACATACAGATTTTATTGCTGTTTAGAATAACTGATGGACTGGTAAACTGCTGCAACCTCTGACTCAGGTGTGTCTCTGTAAACTCTTTAAGCATGGTTGGTGCTAGGCATGTGGAAAGGCCTCCAACAGATGCCCGAGTTACTGGTTTGCAAACTGGGTCATGCAGTCAATTGAAAGAACATAGCCTTTGGATACTCCAGAGACTTTGTATTGGGGTAGTTATTACTCTGAAAGTGCCTCCAATTTTAAAGATTGCTACTCCCAAAGGAAGAGACGGCTTTGATGTTAGTGCATTATCTCAAAACAGTTGGAGATAACCATAATAGCTTATCAGAAGACAGTATCAACACATGGCATCCTACACATTGTCAGGACTCGACAGCATTTAGCCAAGAACCAGATAAGCCCGAGGGATCTTTTTCCTTAATTAAGCTTAATTAGTTTATCTTTCTGAAGTTTCTTCATGAAGGAATGATTGGAGACATTGAAATAGTGGGTGGAATTTTCACTGAGTTGTCTTCAGAAGGAGAACTGCACTTACACCAGGTGGGCAAAACTGTTTCCAGATTCATTCATTCCCACAGGGACTGTACTTATATGTAGGGGATGTCTTGCACTTGCACATATGTTCGTGAACATGCACAAAAGCAAAACATATTGTTTCACCTAAAAATAAACTCTCACAGAATTTCTTACTACCTCAAGATCTCTGTGGCTGACAGAACTATTATTATGATGATTAATCCTTTACCATTCAAGTGTTAATTTCTTATAACTTGTGTCATATTCCGATGACTTTTATGCATATGCAAGAGAGGAGTTTATTTTTGCACACCTCCTGATTTCCATCTCTCAGTAAACATCATAATGTTTCCAATATTGGGTCACAATACCTTTCCTTGATGGTAAAAGTCTTCTATTTGCTTAAATGAAAATGAGAACACAATTATGTAAATTTATAACTATGCATAATACAAATTTTAACAGATAATAATGGAAATATAATGAGGAACTTTGCTTTCTGGAAGTCCATATTTATGGCTTGCTAAAATTACTAGTATTCTATTAATGTACACTTGTATAGTAATATGATAATTCAGTCACTAGGCATTTTAAGAAACAACTGCAGCTATTATCAGATGATAAATGATTAACACAATAGACATTAATATTGATTGAATAGCATTAATCTGATTTTTTTAAGTAATTTATTTATGGTTTCTCTCTTTATGATTTTACTTATCTAAAATAAAGCCAACATTAGGAAACTACTTTCTGTAGGTTTTATCTGATTATATGAATAATTCCAATTTGTTACACAGAAAATGGAAATTACATATTGGATTGCTTGAAACTTTTAGTACAGCAATTCTAAAAGCCCAGAAACCAAATAATACACACAGTGGCAACAGGAAAATTCTATACATTTGAAAAACTGCTTTTCTCAGTGTTTCACAAGTAACTTTGGGATTATTAATAATAAAATATTTATGTTCAAATGATAAACTGCATGATATAATTATAAGTAATCTGTATTGCCATTCTTTTTTAATACTGTTAAGAAAATAAATAGGTAAAAAAAATAGAATTTGCTGTTTGAAGTCCAGCATAAAAATTACAGCTGTGTTTTCTGTTCTGAAAAAAAGTGGAGAATAAATCCATTTTGAATGGCTTTTTAAATTTTTTTTTTTAAAGAAGAAGTTTTTGGCATAGAACTGGACTGAATAAAGAAGTATTAAAACAAAGGATTTGATCACAGACAACCTGTAGGGTTTTGTTGTTTATTTTTCCTTTTTATTCAGTGAAATCTTCCTGTCAGTCTTTTTTCCTTTTACTTTAATTCTGAAAGAGCCTTTGACAACTTACACATTTAGTGACTAAGTACAAACTCTATGCAGTTAGCTATCTACTATTATATAGAAGGATTCTTTGTCCTTTTATTTTGTGTTTATTTTGAGCATCACACTTTTTCAGAACAAATAAAATCATAAGTATGTTGAAGAAAGTCTGATATGGAAAATGGTCTCAACAATTAATAGGATCAATGTAAGGCTGCAGTTTAAAACAAATAAAAAGATTTAATCTAATCAAGGTATCAACTATTTTTAGAAGATACTTTGGTCCATGTAATGTACAGTTAAAATAAATAAATGTTACACCATGAGCTTGTTCTGTAGCCAAACTCAGTATCTGGAAATTAACTTACACTACAAATGCGTAATTATTCTAACCATAGGAACAGAAAATAACTTCGCCTTCCCATTTCCTTCAGTGGGAGTTTCTCATTGTCAGTATTATAATTTGAAAGTAAGGTCATAACCTTGATGAATTTGACTATATAGCATGTCATAACCTTCAGCTTCAAGCTTCAGATTTGCTCTATTTTCAGGGGGGATCCTGGGGTCACAACTTAGCCAAACTCAATTATTTTCTCTCTACCTTAAGACAGTTGTCTGTATCCACAGCTACCATCTATGTCCAAGTTTAGATTAACATCTTGCATAAAACTGTAAAATATGGTCTCTTCAGCAGGGTAAATCTAATTTCAGCTTCAATAAAAAAAAAAATATATATATCTATAGCAATATCTATTACTTATTCCCACAACTCTTCTCTCCTCCCCTGCCTTCTTTAGCATACAACATTTCTTTCTGTTTGGAGCTTCATAATTTCAAATTATGTAATTGAATGATGAAATACCAGAAGCCATTTTCACACATTGTTTCATTGCATTTGTTTTCATTATTGTTTTTACTAGCAAATAGTTATGGAATTTCCAATTAGAGTTCTTTTTTTCAGAAATGTACTGGGTCTGTACTGCTGTGAAAATAACAGATAAGGCTATTTGATTTATGAGTTATTCTTAGCTCATGCTACTGGGGTCTATTGTACTTCAGCTTATATTTTAAGAAGTAAAATATTGTATTGATGGATGATGTCTATAATATAACTATGATATCCTTTGAAAATCAAGGAATGGTTGGATGAGGGATGATCCACTTTACTAAGGGAGCAAAAAAATCTTTGCCAACAGACTGGCCAAGCTGTTAAGTAGAACTTTGAAGTAGGAACAATGGGGGAGGGAGACAACGAGCAACTATAAAGCAGAGAAATGGTGGACCATGTAGGCAAGCAAAGAGTGTGGAGTGATGTGAACATGAAGGACCTAGTAATCAGCAACACTGGACTGAAGTTGGGTTAGCCCAAGTGTATGCACATACGTACAACATTATCAGGAAAGCTCTGATACTCTTCCTGGGAAATCAGCAGGACTGGTCTGCAGTACGCAGCAGGGAGAACACAGAGGAGGAATTTGAAGTCTGTGCAATTACAGGGTATGATCTTATTGAGATCAGTGGCATAGCTCGCATGACTAGGGTGCCACAACAGATGGATACAGGCTTTTTAGCAAAGACAGGTTGGGTAGGTGAGGAGATACAGCTTAGCTGAGAAAGCAGTGGGAATGCCTGGAGATGGCTGATAAGACAGGGGAGAATTTAAGGGTCAAGATTAGAGGTCAGACCAACTTGGACAATATTATGATGACTGCCTGTGACAGACCCCCAGATCAGGAAGATGTAGGTGATACCTTCTTTAGAAAACTAGAAGAAACCTCATGTTTGCAGTCCCTGCTTGTGCCGACGGACCACCCTAATGGAGGGACAGCAGAGCACCAGCAATACAGATTACTAGAGTGCATTGATGATAACTTCATAACATGTGTGATCAAGAAGCCAATGAGGCGAGTATTGTGGTTTAACCTGACAGGCAGCTGAACCCCCCCCCCCCCCCCCCAGTGGGATAAGGGAAAGGATCAGGAAAAAAAAGGAAAACACATGGGTTGAGATAAAGAGGAAAAAAACAGCAGAGGAAATTAGTAGTAGTAGTAGTAATAATAATACAAAACAAGTGATGAACAGTGCAATTGCTCACCACCCGCTGATGGATGCCCAGCCTATCTCGGAGCAGCGATCATGTCCCCTGGCCAACTTCCCCCAGTTCATATACTGAGCATGACGTCATATGGTGTGGAATAGCCCTTTGGTCAATTTGGGTCAGCTGTCCTGACTATGCTCCCTCCCAGCTTCTTGTGCACCTGGCAGAGCATGAGAAGCCGAAAAGTCCTTGACTTAGTATAAGCACTACTTAACAACAAATAAAGCACCAGTGTGTTATCAACATTCTTCACATATTAAATTCAAAACACAGCACTATACCAGCTACTAGGAATAAAATTAACTCTATCCCAGCCAAAACCAAGACGGTATCCACTCCCCATTCTATACCATCGACGCCATGCCCAGTCCTACTCTTTCTGATACATTCCAATTAATCAATCCCACTTTCCCTGTCTTTTAAACACACAGTGCTTGCCTTGGTGGGTTTGTGGGAGTGGGATATAACCAATCAGCCAGTCTTCCCCATATTTCTATTTCAGCCATCATCCTTCATAACAGAGAGGCTTTAACCACTTGGCTTGTTTGATTGCAGTGCGTGTTTCACATTCATGGATAACCTGTGCAATAGCGCCCATGGTCAAGTCCACACCTCAGTGGACTTGAGCCCATCTGTGTGTTGCATCTCTTCCTTGATGGCCTGAGGTGTCATGGGCCCACCGAGCTAGAAATAATTCACCTTTACGTTGCCAGTCCAGATCCACCTGAGTCGCTTCAATCTTAGCAGCCTGATCCACCTGCTGGTGGTGTTTTGAAGTTCTTCAGTGGCCTGACTCGAGTATGTGAGCATCTACATGATGTACTTTTACAACCAGGTTCTCTGCCCTGGCAGCAATATCTTGCCATAATGCTGCAGCCCACATGGGTTTGCCTCTGCGCTGCCAGTTGCTCTGCTTTCATTATTGGTGGTTGGTTTCCAAGGATCTCTTCCTCTAAGCCCAAGAATGGTCCATCTCGACAATCAGGAAATCAAGCAAAGACAGCAGGAAGCCTGCATGGATTAAAAGAAGCTCCCAATCAAAAGGAAGCAGATAAGAAGTAGAAGCAGGGTCAGGTGACATGGAATAAATATGGAGACACTGTCCAAATCTGGGATGAGGGTAGGAAAACCAAATCCTACCCAGACTTGAATCTTGTAAGGGACATGACATGACAACAAGGACAGCTTCCACAAGTACAACAGAAACAAGAGAAAAACTAGGGAAGATGTTGTTTCACCCCTGAATGAGGCTAGGGACCTGGTGATGAAGGATATCAAAAGGGTGGAGGTACTCAATGTCTTCTTCACCTTGGTCTTTTCTGGTATAACCTGCTTTCAGGAGTCCCAGACCCCTGAGACAAGATGGAATGTATGCACTAAGGAAGACTTACCCTTGGTGGAGAAAGATCAGGTTAGGAAATATTTAAACAAACTGGACATGTGCAAGTCCATGAGCTGTGATGGGATACACCCAGGAGTGCTATGGGAGGTGCTGATGTCATTGCAAAGCCACTCTTAGTTATCTTTGAAAAGCCATGATATTCAGGGAGGGTTTCTAAGGGCTGGAAGAACCCTACTATAATGAGATGACTTGCTTGGTGGATGAGGTGAGAACAGTAGATGTTGCCATCTCAACATTAGTAAGGCTTTGGGCACCATCTCTCATAACACCCTCATTGACAAACTGATGAAGTACAGGCCAGGTAACTGGCTAGTGGTGTGAACTGTAAGCTCCTCAAATTTCCGGTCTCAAAAGGTTCTGATCAGTGACACAAAGTTTAATTGGGGGCCAGTCACTGGTGGAGTACTCCAGGGATCAGTCCTGGCACCAATCCTTTTCAATGTCTTCATTTATGACCTAGGTGATGGAAAAGTTCACAGCAACTTCACATATGATACAAAACTGGAACTGACATACCAGATGGGTGTACTGCCATTCTAAGGCATCACATCAGGCAAGAAAAATGGGCCAATAATGATCTTATATAGTTCAAAAGAGGGAAATGCAAAATCCCCACCTAGGGAGGAATAACCTCAGGCACCAGTACAGGCTGGAGGGTGACCAGTTGGAATTCAGCTTGGCAGAAAAAGATCTGGGGGTCCTCACTGACATCAAGCTGACTGTGAGCCAGCTGTCCTCACAGCAAGGAAAGCCAAAAGGCTCTGGGGCTGCATTAGACAGAGCTTTTCCAACAGGTTGAAGGAGGTGATCCTTCCTCTCTGCTCAGCACTGGTAAGGTCACATGTGGAACAGTGTCCAGATCTGGGCTCCTCAGTCTGAAAGAGGCATGGACATACTGTAGAGAGTCCGGCAAAGGTCCACAAAGATTTTTAAGGGTTTGAAGCATCTGTCATACAAGGAGAGGCTGAGTAAGGTGGGACTGTTCAGCCTGGAGAAGAGAATGCCCAGGGGGATCTTTTGTGTGTGTATAAATACCTGATGGGAGGGTGGCAGTACAGAAGTAGCCAAAGTCTTCTCAGTGGTTCCCAGTGTGAGGACAAGAGGCAATCTGCACAAGCTGAAGCACAGGAAATTCTATTTAAGCATAAGAAAAAGGTTCGATTGGTTGGGGTTTTTTTTATCTGTGAGAGTGTTTGAACATAGAAACAAGTTGCCCAGAGAGATTGTGGAGTTTCTATTCAGTGGGAGGGCTGGTCTAAATAATATCCAGACATGTCTTTCACACTCAGCTCTTCTAGGATTCTGTGACGTTGATGATACTTTTCAGTATTAAATAAACTCACCATTTAAAAGGCTTTATATGTCTATGAAATTAAACACCACATCAAAAGTATGCTAAGATATTAAAAAAACCCCAAACTTTCTGAGATTCTTTTAACTTTCAGTTGAACTAACACATACTTTGCTAGGAAGTCCCCTACGCTGTTCCCTTCTGATATAAGGCCAATCTAATTACTGCAATGCACCACCACAACATACACCCATAAAAATTACTTTTGTAGTTCATGTTCTAATTTGCCAGCTATCAGATGTCATATTAATTTAAATGTAGGGAATCATAAAGACTGCACCAATCTGTAGGTTCAGTAGTTACATGGCCCCTCATAGAGTTAGGCTAATCAATACTTTCAGAGAGCCTTTGTTATTTTTTTTCAAAACCAGTGTTTTTATTACTGCATTGTTTCAATGTCAATTTCCTAATATAACCTAACCTTTCAAAAGTCTCAAAGCTCAACTGAAGTTCAAAGCATCTTATTGTCATGTATTGCTCCGCTGGTTTAATTTTCATTAAGCAATGTTTACAAGCACCATAGCATTACCTGAAGTTCTTACCATAACAAAAGGATTATTAAAATCAAGGGTTACTCAGTGGCATGTGAGGAACTTTAAGTTCTAAAATATATATGTTAACATTATTTATTCAAAATGGGGATTCAATTAGCTCAAGTCTTTAATTTCAAATTCACATAGATTTTGGCAGGATATCAAAGTTATTTGAATTCAAACAGAAGACTTACACTGACTATGACAGATAATGATTCAAAATCCAAAAGGTTCATCCTGACTAGCACATAATCCTTAGTACTTTAATGACATCTAACAACTTTATCCTTTTTTTTAATCTTTTTTTTTTTGTCTTCCAGAACTCAAGATTTTTTATCAACTCATTGATTTCGTACATATTTTCTGCAAGTTCACAAGTGGACAAAATGAGAACTGGTTCAAACCTTTAATGATCAGACCTTATCAGTGCACAAGGAAAGGTGAAAGTGAGGCTGGAATGGAGACTTGGACTCAATTTGTATTGTGACCAGGGGAATGATAAGTGTTTTGTGATGCCACCTAAGGAAGGCTCCTTATCTCAGTGAATGTTGCTGTATACTTTGCTTGCAACAGTATCTGCAGATATGCCTTTCTTGAATCAAATGATTGAAAATAAATAGGAACCAAAACGGGGAAAATATATATATACAGATAAACAGCTGTTGTGTTGGTTTTTTTCCTTTTCTTTTAAAATCATGCAGTTAGACTTAATAAACAGCATATGTCTGTTGATAAAATAGTAGTAGTAGTCCAGATTTCCAGCTGTCATCATTATCGATTAGCTTGCAGAAAGGTGAATGTTGTTCAGCTCTAAAGATTTGATTCAACCCTACTTGTAGTTATGTATAATAAGAAAAAAGTGAATGCTGATCCTTAATTTTGTTAATAAGTCAAGATCCTGCTTTCCAGGAAACAAAAGGAAAGGTTCTACTTACTTTTAGTAGAGCATGGTGCAGGTTATCTGCTAGCTAAGATGAAAGATAGATTTAAAAATTGCAGCTAGAATTGAAATACTTTGAATAAAATACCAAATTCTCAGTCAGAAACACATTAGTAAAAACAAAAAATAGATAAATAAATAAATAAATAAATGTACACTTATAATGGCATGATAGATGTTTCAGTTCCCCTTGCTATCTGTGCTGACAAGGTCACACAGATTTCAAATTGATTTCCTTTTCCGTTTAAGTTCTGAACTGTGTCTTCACAAGGCCAAGAAAAATCATCTTTGATTTCCACAAGTTGCAGTCTTTAGATACACTTGAGATAGAGAAAACTCAAAATACAAGTTGTTTACTCAGCTACATGTCCTGACACAGGTGTATCTGCAGTCTCCTAGTCAAGGACTAAGGACAAGAGTCCCAGCTGAAACACAGCTCCTGAAAATGGTGTGGATGGATAGGAGGCCCCCAATGGACTTATCGCTTATCTCCTCTTGCAGTAGTCTGATCCAAGGCTACCTGTTTATACCACATCAGAGCAGGCTTTTAAGCACCTGCAGCTGAAGATGAGGATTAGGATGAGGATGAAGTAGAAGTGCAGCACTCAAGACCCTGCCAAGAGATAAGTGTACATTTCAAAATCTGCGAATGATTTGCATCCAATGGTATTAGTAACTCAGCCAAGGAGAAATTTCTAACATTCATGTTTATTAATGTGAAGTCTTAGAAAACTGAGGAAAATTAAGTGGTAGGAAGCTAGTGTCACACAATATTTCAAAAGGGTGGGAGAGAAACAATATATCTGTCAATTTTAAGTAATTTACTTTGATGCTAATGATGGGGAAAAATCAAATAATATGGAATGCACTTTACAAAAATAATTAATATTTTAATCATGAATGTAAACCACATGGTTTTCTATAACACAGCTCTTATGCAGTATGCATACATAACCATACTTGATGTATGTTAGTGCATGTATACCTAAGCTTTATGCTTTAGATTATAAATTGGCTTGTTTAATTTGCTTAAATATCAAAATTAGTTTGATGCACACAGAAATATGCTAGAAGCGAAAAGGTTGTGGTGATGTGCTCTGCTCCCCATCCCCACCCTCTTGGCCCCGACCTCTTCCTGTAACTCTGCTCAAGTGATAACCACCCATGGCAGTTGTGGTAGATGTGTCTGGTCTTGAAGGATGCATCCAGCTCAAAATGGACACGGGGGAGACAGATAACAATACAATAGCCAAGGGCTATTGTGCAATGTGACCACCTAAGCACAGTGAAGAAAATAAAATCTGTGGTTGGTATGCAAATATAACTATGAGCCAATCTTCTTACCCCCATAAATAGTGAGCAGCCCAAGAACCCTTTGAGCCCTCCTGCATGGCAGTAGGCTGCACACCACAATCTCCCTTTGAGCAGGGACACGTCTCAAGGTGACTCCTCAAGGTTGAGAGATTCCTTACCATGACAGATTCTTGCTAACAGCATGCTAAACTCTGAAACCTTAGCTAAGTGATATAAAGGATTGGTTGTGCATATATAATCCTTTAGACATAAACCACTGAACAATTCTGGGACTAAGACTGGATCCAGCGGCACCTAGACTCCTCTTTGAGGAAGGAATTTAGAAAGCAAGGGGATCTTTTCTGAACCTCATGACTCAATGGGAGGGTCTCTGACAGTTTTGTCTGACCCTGCCCTCTGTGTAGTATATAACCAAGTGTGCCTTGCTATTGAATCTCATAAACTCCTGTAACATTTACCACTTAACTTTGTTAACTCACTGTTTTACATCAATAAACTACATTTTTTTGCATCCCTCTCACTTCATCCATGACAGAGGTACAGCTCAGAAACTAGATGAATACAGTGAATCATCATCTGGGAATCACTAGTGGCAGGGGTAGTTCTTATGAT
>NW_009260267.1:0-557 GCF_000687185.1 Egretta garzetta | reverse complement strand
TTCCTGCTAGCACTTCATCAAGGGTCACCTTGGTTGAGTCTTTCTACCTTTCTCTTTTGCTAAGCAGAAATCAGAGAAAGGGGATGGATAGGTAGGAGAAATTATTTGGGAAATGATGGTGCCAAGCCTAATGCCATACCATGCATAAGAAGTCCACTTTGTACTAAGAGTCACTTCAGGTAAAAAAATCAGAGCTCTTCTCTGAGAAGTGGGATCACATAGAGATCTGAGTTGTGCCAAGGACATACAGTACATTTTTGTGGCCAAGAAGAAGGTAAAATCTTAGAATAATTCAGCTTGGAAAGGACTTCTCAGTTTCACACAATTGTAGAATCATAGAATCATTTGGTTGGAAAAGACCATCGACTCCGACCGTAGCTGTCCACTACTAAACCATTACCTAAGCACCTTATCTACCCATCTCTTAAATACGTTCAGGGATGGTGACTTGACCACTTCTCTGGACAGCCCATTCCAGTGCCTGATAACCCTTTCAGTGAAGAAATTTTTCCTAATATCTATGGATGGAGCTAGCCTATCAGAATAATTCCAGTTTG
>NW_009260266.1:917010-919451 GCF_000687185.1 Egretta garzetta | reverse complement strand
CAGCTTCTCCAGGAGAATGCTATGGGAGACTGCACCAAAATTCTTAAAAATTCTTTACAGTTCCAGCAGAAAAGGCTTATTTGGGAGTGACAGATAAACCAGAAATATACTGTAACAGACAGTGATGTAATTCTTATTATTAGGATGCCGTCATTCACATGCTGATAACAACTTTCTCTGAGTACTATGAAATCTAGTAACTCGGAGATTAAAGTACAGAAGTGTAGATCAGAAACCGTAGAAAACTAATGTGAGAAAAGAACATTGTACCTTCTACATCCTGGGCAGTTAGGCTACCGCTCTGCCTCTTGGTATTCTAAGTAAACCCGCTTCCTTTAAAAGCTTTCCACTGAAGTTACTGCTTAGTTTCACTAACTCAGAAATTCCTCAGCACAATAATGCCAATCAAGTTAGCAGCTGACACAGTGGCATTTCTCACAATTAAAAAAAAAAAAAAAAAAAAAAAAGAAAAGCAGCTTTTTTTGCTATTTCCTTTTTATAAAGTCTCAAAACTACTGGATGAGAAATCAAAACCTACTGCAAGACTCACTAGAAATGTCCCATACAGAAAAGCGCTCCCCTTTGCTGCAATCCTTATTCTCACCTGTAAGGAACGTAGTACTCTTCTTAAACCTTCATAATCTTTATCAGTTAGTGGACTGAGTACAGTCATGGCATCTTCTGTGGACTGACATTGTGGACACACATACTCATCAATGAGATCTGCCTCACTTTGTAAAATGCCAACACAGCGCCCATGATACCAGTTCTGACATCGGTCGCAGCCAATGTAAAATCTGCAAGGTCCAAAAAAATGTTAGTGACTTGATCTATTTAATGTAAAGGTTACATTTAAATACATAAACCTGCAATCCCCTGCACGCAAGCAGATACTTGGCATGATTACATACAACAGTGTAACGTGACATTTCAGACTAACCAATTCTAATTACACTACCCAAACTGCTTTTGTCTTTACAAACAGGCTGAATTATGGACCATTCCCAAATTAGTTCCTAAATTTTATACTAGCCACTTTCAAGCAATCAAGATTTCAAAAATCATTCCCCTGCTTTAGAGTTGAAAAGAACAGCGTAATGCCAGAAGTCTCACCCAACCAGTATTCCAAAACAATTCATTTTGCACAAACTGGACTACAACTAGGGCTCTTGTTTCACTCCGTACAAACATTTTTCATACGGAAGCTTCAGTCTTGTAGCTGAATACAGAAGGGGTATTCTATGACACAAAGCCTTACAGTAAAAGATACCAACCATATACCCCCATACTAAAATTATGCTTTCTATCCAGATCAGATTAAAGCACACACACACACACACACACAAATCCACTAAATACTACATTTGTCTTTTAATCTTTCTAACCATCCTTTGTTAAAAAAAAAGAAAAAAACAAACTAAACCAAACCATTCCCAATTTTAAGTACATGGTAGGGTTTGGTTTTGGCTTTTTCTTTTTTTTTTTTTTTTTTTTTTTTAAATAAACCCAACACATTTTGACCACCCTGAAAACTTCACTTTTTCTAAACATTTACTGTACAGAAACATTTTGGAGAGGAAGACAATTACTGAAAAGCAATTTGTATTACAAATGAATACAACATATGCAGAATAACTTCTTTTTTCTTTGCAAGGAACAGGTAACCACAGTCAGAGCAGTTTGCTACCTAAACATTAAATAAGAGGTTCTTATCAGAACTCACTGTGACTCATCATAAGGTGTTCTGCAGATACAGTACAATTCCTCACTGCTGCCCTCTTGTGCCCGTTTACAATCATTACAGATGTACACATCCATTTTCTTAGCCTCCTTTTCTGTGATGCCAACACATTCTCCATGATACCAGTTAGTACAAAGATCACAGCCAATATAGAACCTAAAAGTATTCACAATGAAAATGACAATGTAATTGTCATTTCAAATGGCATGGCACTTTTCCCTGCATTTCTCTCTGATGCACTTGCTTGCTGGCCTATTTACTTCAATTTTCTGTCTTAGTTTCCCTGCTTCCTAGCATTCTATCCTTACAAAACTAACATCTCATGCTGCAGCTATACTGTCAGTAAGGTCGCTTGGGTCAATTTTAAATTGACAGTTCATTAAAATGCACATCAATATGTAACCAGACTTTGACAAAACTGGGCTAAAAATGTTATGTCTGCAATGTGTGTGTGGAAAAACTGTAAAAGGCACAAAAAGACAAGGCCAAAGAAAAAGATTTACATTTTCAAAACTGTAGCTCAAAAGCCACTGAAATGTTTCTTTAAGATTTGAAAATGTAGGTCTCAGTTAATTTAAAAAACAAAAGCAAAGCGCAAACACCAACTAGGAGTTACAAGTATACTACGAAGAACATGCATACCAGCCATGTGTACAATACATATTGGTATAACATGATACAAAAGAAAATTGGGTCAGGA
>NW_009260266.1:906327-916992 GCF_000687185.1 Egretta garzetta | reverse complement strand
ACTGAAAATTGCAACAAATCGGAATGTGGACCATTCTTCAGAGAATAATGTCTACTCTCAGACACAGCTACGTGACGGAACCAGATATGGTATGACACAAAGTGAAGGGAACCAGGTACAGAATCATGTGAATGGGACCTTGCACAGAATGATGTGACAAAACTGTAAAATATTATGCAAGGATGTTTGACATTTTGTGTATGGATATCTCAAAACATACCTATGACTAGTGACAATCAACCAGATGGGCGAAGTTACACATCCATTCTCTCTGCCTAAGCAAAAGCAAGCTGACTCAGAACCTCGATCTTCCTAGATTTTGGAGACCACCAACCACCTGCCATGTGCTGCTGTATGAGCTCCTGCTGTCCTCGTTGGTCAGTCTGCAAGCACCAGCCGCTGGGCACCACACACTAGCAACAGGACAGTAGCTAGTACATGCTCCACAAAACAAGCATCTCTAATTTCTTGGGCCTCTGCATACATGCCAGATACTCAGATCCTGCCTTTTCTCTTCCATCAAGAATGGACACATGGATAGCTCCTTCTGACAGCTACCAACAACGATTCAGCCTGTGTCCTCTTCCCAAGAGGGACCATGTCTGTCTGCTCCTGGTGATCTGGAAGCCCATTTATGTCTAGGTGTAGATGCTAAACCTTGCCACTAGAATACGGAACAGGTGTCACATTATGCTTTAACAAATAAGCTGCGACCTAAGTAGGAATCTTAGAAGGATACCCTTACTGACTGTCCTTGAAAACAAAATGAGCAAATCCCTACAACCCTATAGTATCACGTAAGAGATCTGCAGTAAAATACACAGCACAGAATTACTTTTGAGGATTTACTACATCCTAAAAAATGCATTGGGTATTCATACTATACCACAAATTAGCTTTTCAAGCAGCATATCTTTCTTTTCTGAAACAGAAAAGAGACACCAGCACAGAGAGGCGTATCTGATGCCTATATATATATGAAAATAGAAAAAATGTTTACCAGAAAACCGTTTTAATACTTGACTAACCCCTTCCCAAATAGTGAAAAGATAATGCAGTTCAACAGTACAGTCATCATTTGTAAGAAAATAAAATTTAGAATTCACAAAAAGCAAAGCAGCAGAACTAAATCATATTGCTAAGGATACTACTATGTTATTAACATTTCATTTTCTTGAAGTTTGATTCTGTGCATATAAGCACAGTTCTCAATTGAGGCTACCAAAATTCACTCTACGACCACACTTTCCATTGGCTTACTCAAATGTCCACTGGAGTCAACAGAAAGAGTTAGTCTGACAATCAAACCCTTTTGCACACAGAATTTCTTCATCTCATCTTATTTTTGTGACAGTTCTGTCTTACTAACAACAGAAGCAGTAATACACAGACCTTTGTTTGGTATCACAACCAAATGAGAACAGGGTATCCTCCTAAGTTTTCTGGATGACAGAAAGCCTAACACAGCGTTCGTTCTTTAAGTGAGACAGGTGACATCCCTTAGAAGTAATAGGGAATTAACAACCAGGGCATCAGAAGTCTGCTATTTCTACAGTGATGGCAGCACAGAACAGTCCGATTTCCCACACTGACATAATGGTAAAAAAAAAATTAAAAAAATAAAAGGCTAGAAGGAACCTCAAGAGCTCCTCTAGTCCTGGCCCTAAATTTGGAATGAAGAACCATTACTGGAGTGAAAGCACTACTCCACCTCTATGGTTTCCTTCCGTTATCAGCATTCAAACCACCACCAAATGGCACCAATTAATACTTTTTGGTATTGTCACTTGTTGAGCAGATACATACTCACTTGGAATTGGTCTGAAGTCAGATTTATTTTACATACATCTCTACACAGCTATCAGGTGTTAACCATTACTAACTACTGATGTTAGTCACTTCTAGCTTAAGTTTTTTTGCCTAACACTATCCCCTTGCAATCCACCGAATCTTCCACTCCACCAACTTACTAAATTTCTTCACAAACTTTGTATGTAGCATAAACATTTTTCCTCATTCACAGTCAGAATCAAACTACAAAGGACTGCAGTTTTCACTTTGTCAAATGCTTACACATTCATTTTTTATCATGTAAATTATAACGCATGGAAGCCATTTCTACCTGAAACATTGTCCAAAGTGAACTGCAGTAACTTGGAACCTCCTCTAGTGACTATTGACTTATACAAAAACGTCATTTATTGGAAGACGGTACCAAAGCTATTTCTAAAAAACATCAGCTACTTGGTCACAAGAAATTGCTCAAACCAAACTGTCACTTGCTTCCGAGGCAGAGGCAAAACGGCAAAAGAAAGAACAACAGAGCGGAGGAAAAAAAGAAAAAAAAGAGTATGTGCATGTGAGACAGAAAGGTCATACAATGGAAACATGCAAACAAGTAAAAATATAAATCAGGTACATTAATAGTATAAATCAAGTATGTTAATAGTTCTGTAACTGCTAGTGGAAAACAGACTTAACACTATCCCCTTGCAATCCACCGAATCTTCCACTCCACCAACTTACTAAATTTCTTCACAAACTTTGTATGTAGCATAAACATTTTTCCTCATTCACAGTCAGAATCAAACTACAAAGGACTGCAGTTTTCACTTTGTCAAATGCTTACACATTCATTTTTTATCATGTAAATTATAACGCATGGAAGCCATTTCTACCTGAAACATTGTCCAAAGTGAACTGCAGTAACTTGGAACCTCCTCTAGTGACTATTGACTTATACAAAAACGTCATTTATTGGAAGACGGTACCAAAGCTATTTCTAAAAAACATCAGCTACTTGGTCACAAGAAATTGCTCAAACCAAACTGTCACTTGCTTCCGAGGCAGAGGCAAAACGGCAAAAGAAAGAACAACAGAGCGGAGGAAAAAAAGAAAAAAAAGAGTATGTGCATGTGAGACAGAAAGGTCATACAATGGAAACATGCAAACAAGTAAAAATATAAATCAGGTACATTAATAGTATAAATCAAGTATGTTAATAGTTCTGTAACTGCTAGTGGAAAACAGACTTTATTCTTTATACCTTAGTGATCACTGCAATAACACCCGAAACTCTATCTCCAATTCTAGAACTACCTTGCACTAACAGCTAAATACTAAACCTAAAGCTAAGAATACACAGTAAAAGGCTATGGCATTCACTACTCACTTAGACTCATCGTAAGGCGTTTTACAGATGCAGTAAAGCTTTGTGTCCTTCTTTGTTTCCTTTGAGGTAGTAGAAATCATTTTCTTTTTCTTGGACTTGGAAGCTGATGAATCTTTCTCCTCATCTCGCTTTCTCTTCTGGGAGGATACTGGCATTGGGACTGTGGTGGAGGAGGAGGAGGTAACGCTGGCTGCGTGTGGCTGTGGTGGTGGCGATGGCAGTGGTGGCGGTGGTGGTGGTGGTGCAGCGGCTGCAGCTGCGGCTGCGGCTGCAGCGGCTGCAGCAGCAGCTGCCTGGGCTTTTTCTTTTTCTTTCTTAATTTTAGTCAAGTCTTTCTTTAGCTCCTCCTGAAGTACATTAAATGAATAAATAGAGAGGGAGGCACTTCATATGATTATTCCAGGACAGGATTAAAATCTAGACATAAATCCCCATGCTTAACCAAAAGAAAATAATTAAAGCCATTTAAATATGCAATTTTTAAACCACACTTAATCTACATGTCACATAACATTAAGGGATGACACTCTTGGCCTACTGCGACCCATTGGCTGTAATTTATCAGAAGCTGTTTCAGGAAACAAGGTAATTTCAGTCCAGATGAAAACCAAGAAGCATAAAAAGGACATATACTGCTTTGCAGAGATCCACGCATCCACAACCAGAACTTCTTCCTGTATGTTTCCTTAAAATTTCACTGAGCAAACAGATAAAGATTAACACAGATATGTTCTCCCCAGCTTAAAATCAAATTAGTCTTTGAGAGTAACTGTCCTTACCTGCACTTCAATTTGTAGATCTTTGTCCAGAAGTGCTCTTTTTTTCAATATTTCAGCTTTCAGCTGTTCTTTATGCTTGAAAAGCAGAGCTGAGAGCTTAGTAGCATTCTGTTTACTACGCTTCTGTTCTACACTCTCTTCTCGCTTTCGTTTCTTAGCTGCCTGTTTTTCTTCTTTGTCTATCTTATCCAGAATATATTTCATCACTTGGTTGCACACAATCATTCTAGGAAGAAATCAAGAAAAAGTACATTGTGCTGAGCTGCCTATTTATCCCCAGTTGAGAATGCAGAATCATTTAAGTCTCCAGTCTCTGCAAATTGCAAGCTAAATTATTACATTTCTTAAGATGTACAAGGTAAATTTAGTAACACACATTGCTCTCACTCATACTTAGTTACTAGAACACTACTAGGAGAACTCAAGTCCCATGTTAGGCTCAAGGGGGCCAGTCCCAATTTCATTTAATTGATCTGAGTACTAACTGTTCCTCCCCTTCCCCTATGAAACTCCTAACAAAGCTTAGGCTTTAGTACAATAAGAGAGATTTTCACTCAATTCAGTTTCCACAAACATGTTAGAAAGAGCTGGATTTTGTTTATTCTGATGTAGGATGAAAGCAAGCTGGAAGCCTGTAACAACTTCTAAAACATGCACTTTCATCCTCCAGTGACCACCAAATATTACTAAGGTTTTGTGTTTTGGCATAAGGACTGACAAATATTTTTCAGCACGCAGAATTCACTACAAAACAGATCCCAATTCCTTCAGTAATGACAACTCAGGATTCATTTTTCATCTGCTTGGTGTACACTCAACTATAAATCTCTTTTCCTGCTCACTTGTTCTGCAATTTTATTTTGCTCTGTATTTCAATTAGGAAATTAATGTATTTTGGTTCTTCTGAATTTATTTTCCCCTTCCCATTCTATTTCAAACCCACTAGAAAATGAAATGCTTCTTGTTGCCAGAGTGACCATGAAAAATAACTCCCATTGACATACGAGCTGAAAGCACAACAACAAAATAGCAATGGCCGGGACAAATAGCTGCTGCTAACTCTTTAGTCTTAGACTTAGACTCTCAGTCTTATTGTCTTTTGATACACATCTGTATTTTGATGACATACGTATTATGCTAGCTGTTTTGTAGAGCCATACAGTTTTGTTTACTTTGCTCTTCTTACCTGCACTGTACCTACTTGGTTTAGTCTGATTTTACACCAGGTAAGATAACCAAACTATGTTTTTGGAGAAGAAAAAAAATCAGTGAGAAGGGAAGTCAGCTGTACCATGAATCAAGCAAGTTAGAACTTTTTTTTTTTTTATTGGACTTCTGTCAGTCTGAATATCAATTTGGCCGTCTGACACATTAAATGAAGAGTATATGAGAACACATCTCATTCTTTATGCAACTATGAACATTAAGCGAGTAGCACCTAGTGATACTGTTGTAATCTACTAAGTCTGTACTCTGATGATCAAAGTTTTATAAAAACCACCATTCTTTTAATTACTATCTGACAACACACACTTGTAATTATCCAACTGAAGCAACTGCATCAGTGAGGAGGAGTCAAAATAACCCCAAAACAGATGACAAACACTCCAAATTTGTGTTTAGCAGCTTCAAACATCAAATCTAGTTTGTCCAATAGCACTATCTTCCAACTCTTCAATTCCTTCTGTAGAGTGGGATGTACAGTGGACAAGAATAGAAATAAACTACCACGATAAAGGACAAACCCCAGACTTTTCTGCAACAGAAGTGTTAGTTCTCCATTCTGTGCTCCTTTAAGGATGGTTTTTACCTTGAATTTAAAAACTGTGGCCAGCTTCAAACACATGCAATACAACATTTCACTTTAAAAACATATAATAAAAATAAAATTGTAAAATAAAACATACAGGATTCAATTACTTAAAGTTAAGAAAATCATTATGAAAGTTACTTTAACCAATTTTAAAATAGAAAAATTTCTTTACATAGGTTTTTACAAACCAGTGTTCTATTATACCACCATTAAAAGGTGTTACAAATGTAGAACTTTTATATCTAAAGATGCACTATGATGCATATTCACCTCTGATTTTCTTCCCTCTCAGCTGGAGTCATTGTCTTCTTCTGTTTCAAGTGTTCTATGACAGCATTCTGTTTCATAACCACCTGCAGGATGATACAGAATCCAAAATAAAATATGAAAACTTTAGCCAGTATTTCATAATATTACTGGGAGAACCAGGACATTTCCTAAGTTAAAGAAAAAGTTAAAAGTGTTATTTCAGTAAGTGACAAAATAAAAATGATTTTCAGGGGGGCAGTGCTTGTTTAAAGCAATTATTTGAAAATTGAAAATTAACACCACTTCCACCCCCCCCAGAGTAGGATATTTTGCTTAAACCTAGGGACTAAATGTAAATTTACACTATTTCTTCAGTGACTGGTTGTTTTATTTTAAAAAATGGTAAGAGTCTATTTTTTTATAAATTTTTTTTTAAGCCCTGCAGCCATCCAACAGCATTACATTTCAGATACCTCTTTAAAACCTCAGTTTCTCATAGCAAGCAATGAAAGTACTGTACATGTGTTCTGAACATCAGCTCTCCTATCTATAACCTATCTTTCCTAAACTGAGAATAAAGATATATTGTCCCAGCAGCTAGTGGTAAGTTGAATCAAGGTGCCAGAAGACTGCAAACATGGTACAACTGACTTGATGTGCTGAATTAACTTAGAATATTTAATTAAATTGCCAAAAGCAATCGTGCACTAACTTTGAAAGAATCAAATTAACTGCCTATCAAATGTATTAACATTGTTAACAAGAACAGGCATTTAAAATGAGATGTGTTTCATTAATTAAGTTTTAATTTCCTTCTTTTAACTTTACCTGTTTCTGGATAATGTCACTTTGATTAGAAGCCTGAAGGGTGTGCTCACGTTTAATTTCTATCTGTTGCTGCTTTTTCTTCTGTTGCTGCTCCCTGAGCTGCTGAACTCTCTGCAGCTGCTCCTGAACACTAGCTGCTTGAACTGTTACCACATTCTGAATCTGGTGAGCCTGTACTGGGCTAGTTTGTTGGATCTGAATAGGTAACTGAAGCTTGATCTGCTGGGGCACACTGCCTTGTTGGGCTTGTATCTGAGCCACAACATGTGACTGAAGCTGAGAGAGAACTTGGACTTGTTGCTGAAGCTGAGGCACTGTAATAACTTTTGTTGGAGGCTGCTGAAGTTGCAGCTGAGGACGAGTTGGGGATTGCACAGGAACCTGATTTAAACTTTGAGTAGTTGTAAGGGTTGAGACTGAAGTCTGAACCTGAGGTTGTGATTGCTGCAGCTGAGCTTGAATTTGTATGGGAGCATGGGGCTGCATCTGAATCTGTTGTTGGGTTGTAGTCTGCACCTGAGCTGGTTGCTGAGGCTGGACTTGGGACTGGCCTTGTGGAAGGATTGCAGTCTGCGGCTGACTCTGGACTTGCACTGGAGATTGCCCTTGAGCCTGGGTCTGTGCTGGAGACTGAACTGGAGATTTAGACGACTGTGCTTCAGGTGTGACTGGAGAGTCAACAGATGCTGGAGTCTGAGATTCAGGCTGGGTCTGAGTTTCAGGCTGAAGCGCTGGCTGAGGTGCCTGTGGCTGGGCCAGTGGCACAGGCTGAGTGCTCTGATTCTGCACTTGAGGCTGGGATTGCTGCTGATTCTGAGGCTGTGGCTGAATTGGCGGCGGCACAGACGTTGACTGTGCCTGTAGAGCTTGCTTCTGTTCCCCTGTAGCTGTGAAGGATAAAAACAAGTATTCCATGGATTTCAAATGATGTCTGTGAGCCTTACTAATTTGAACCTTTTAGAAATACTGTAAAGCTCTATGCAGAAATTCAAGATATTTTTAAGTTTAAATGCCAACAAATTTACTGTAGTAACAGACCACGCCCAACTGCAGAAAAACTCCCATGCAAATGCAATCAAAGTTTTTCTGCTGAAAAGAACAATGCTTACCTGAGGTTGAAGTAGAAACTGTTGTTGTAGTTGTGCTAGCTGTAGTAGCAGCTGCTGGTAGTGGGGTGAAAAGAAATCTCTGGATTGTACCATTTGGCATAGCTGCTTGCATAAGTTGTTGTCCTGGACCAGGTATAACAGTCACACCCTGAGGGATTAATTGTAATTGACCAGTAGTTTGACCTTGTCCCTGAATTACCACAGTTAATCCTTGACTGCCACCCTAAAAAAAAAAGTTAATATCGATGTATTAGTGATATATTTCTTAGACAGACTTCACTGAAAATCAGGAAAATTAGGGGTTTGGATCTCAGAATTCAATACTTTTACCACATACCATATTCCTAAAATTCAAAACTAGCATCTGAGATCATGAAATACTAAAATATTCTTTCAACAATTCTATCATCAATGGATTATTGGGTTGGAGTTAGTTATACATACTTTCATCCAAATATTGACAAGAATTCTAGCCAGAAAGCAGCTACAATGCAACATCTTTGTTCCTAGAATTTACAAGCAATACAGAGCACGGGTAATTTTAGACATACTATTAATTACTTTCTCAAGAATCCCAGCAGTTTTTCTGTAAGAGTTCTCTGCAACTGAAAACATTTCCTAACCGCATATCAGATCCTACCCAACTGTTGAGTTTTCATGACTGTTTAGTCTGTAATGTATTGTGAATTTCTGTTGCTTAAGCTAACACATCGGCAGCTCATGACATCACTCTCAATTCAGTGATGGAGAAGGCAGAGTATTGCCCCGACAAATAGACATAGAAATCCACATTTTGTGAACCCATAGAACAGAATAAGGTCCCTACAAAAATCCTTCCGAGCCTTTTGGTGTGGAAATGAACTCTGAGTCTTGTTCCACATAAAAAATTATCTGGCAAAAAGCAGCCTGTACATTACAATCATTTACATATATTATTTATAATTTGACAAATAGGTATTGTGGTAACTCACAGAAGTCTATTTTTACCCTATGCTTCACTCTAAATTCATTTTTTGTCTACAGACCTTCATGATCTGAGCAGAAGCTGTAAGAATTTTTTCCTCCTCCAGTTCCAGATACAGTAATTTTTCCTATTTAGCACATTTTCATGCTGAGAGGCTGTAAAATATTTTACCTGTCCTTGTGTTAGTTGCGTGAGTTGGGCCATGGTAAGCTTCACTTGTCCCTGCTGAGGGCGAGGGGACTGCGATGTGGTTTGTGGCTGTATTTGCTGAGGTGGTGTTCCAGGACTTGTGACAGTCTTCTGTCCAGTACTGGAAGAAGCTGTTGTGGTACTAGAAACTGCTGTTGAGACAGGCTGACCCCTGATTATTTGAGTCACCACTTGCTGTGTCTGACCTGTAAGAGAGTAATTTGTGATAAGAAACATTTCCAACATTTTAACCATTATCACAGGAAACCTTCGAGTCACAACAACTTGCAATAGTGTATAATCAGACAATTAAAGCAAACACTGCAGTTTGCACATAAATTTTCTTTACAAACCATTTGTCTGTGTGGCTTGCTGAAAAATTTCTGCAAAATGTTTTGTATTTTAATTCAATTCACATACTTACTGATTACTTCAAACACTTAGCTTACCTTAGGGGGACAAAAAAAAAAAAAAGGGCTTTCTCAAGCCTTTTTTTTTTTGTTTTCAAATGAATAGACTTAAAAATAAGTACTAGATTTCCCGGTGTCAATGATGAACCACACTGACAAAGCCTGCAACCGACAAATTCAAAGGCAGAAGAGGCACTACTTATTCAAGTCAAGCATCAAAATGAGGTATTTTTACATTGGGACATACGATACAGAAAGTATTTATGAAGAAACAAACCATGGATTTCACACTGGAAATTTAAATATTAAAATGAACCTACTGGCTGGAAGAATACCTTGTTGCACCACTAGAGGTGTTCGAATGATGGTCTTTCCAAGTGTTGACTGCTGAAGTGGTGTCCGTATTACTGTCATACCAGGGCGGAGAGGTGTCCCTTGCACTACCTACACACACCAAGATAAAGAGCATATGTAAACTTGTGAAAAAAGCCACTGGGATATGCCCTGAAGTTGTTCCTTTTGTTTTGTTTTTATATAGTAAGAAACAACAAGATGCAAGCAGATCCAATATTTTTTTCATCTATGCCCACACCGCTAAGGCCTAGAAAGCTCTGAACTATTCATTTTTTCCATCAGAGAGAATAGTTGTACCTCCTTGGAATAAAGGATCCATAAACACTATGGCTGAGACGAGCCAAACACGTTGAAAAGTGACTAGACAGAACTTTTAATATCCACCAATAACTTAAAATATATGCAGCCACATTTTTTGCATTAAATAATCAGAAAAACATCTTACTTGTGAAGTGCTTGTTGTTCCTAATGTCCCTGTGGTATTTGGCCTAATGGTTACAGTCGCTGTCCTTGGCTGGAATGAAGTAAATGTTTGACTTGCACCTGTAGTTGATGGAATGATACCCAATACCTTTTGCTGAACTTGAACAACACCTAATTAAAGAAAAAATGGAGAATTCATTAATGACCTAATTGCCATCAAAAGAAGTAAATGCAACTCCAGGGTGGCATTTAGAAATCAGTCTCCAGGTTTCTAGAACACCTCTGAGTCTTTCAACATTTCTTGGGAGAACCTTTGTCACATTATAAAAAGAAGCAACATTATACGTTGTCGATAGTCCAACTACATTTTAAGTT
>NW_009260266.1:867941-906289 GCF_000687185.1 Egretta garzetta | reverse complement strand
GTGAATCTTCAAAAAGATCAGTTTGAGGGTAACTGCAAATAAGTCCTTGCACTGACACGGTGCCACAAGTTAGTATTATACAACCATTAAAAGCTATAATCTGATTAATTTAAAATGTAGGAGACCAGTTTAAATACCTTTCACCTACAAGCTCGTGGTGCTGAAGACAATGGGTAAAGTTTTTCCTGTCACCTAAGTCATTTCAATACAAAACTAGTGGCCTTCATCATTTCCTCAGATGCCAAGTATAATGGAGACAGAGAATCAAGCTTTTCTGTTCAATATACATTCACAAATCTCAAAACATTAAGTTCTCTTCTTGAAGCAATAAGAAAAAACGCTAACCTTAGTTTGGAGTCAAACTCTTGCTCATCAGTGAAGAGCAGATGCAGGCATTAATAACTAAGAACAGCAGCTTTTTTGTGTGAAGAAAGTTTTGTTGATGTATAATTTAGATAACGAAAAAAAAAGCATGCTTCATTCCACATTGTTAAAAATAAAGTTTCTAATTTTGCACTATCAAGTGTAGACTAATTTATAGGCAAAAAACTTGCATTTTTCCCCTACAGACACAAATATGCAAGACAGGGGGAACAAGCTCTAGAAACTTGTATATATATATATATATAAATATTTTTTCCCCCTTCAAGTCACAGTTTACTTCACTGGGAAAATAGTGTCAATGGAGAATTAATCAGCAAGCTGGAATACATTTTTAATTCAGTTCCCTTTCCCCTACCTCCTTGAGTTGATGGCACATTGACGGCAACAATCTTGCTGTTTGCAGGGAGTGGCAGCTTAGTTATCACTTTCCCTGCCATCGTTACTGGACTGCCTGAGATCTGGAAGGTCTGCCCTGTGCTGGCAATGGTTGTGGCTGAAGTGGCAGCTGTGCTAGTGGCTATTGAGGTACACAGAACAGTCAGTTTTAGAGCAGAATAATTAGTCAATGAAATGACTATTTTCAAGTATGAAACAGCAAACTACAGGATTATTTTTACAATCATTTTTGAATGCATCATACTTTCTTTGGCAAAGATTCTTTTTTGGAAACAGTATGTTACAGCATAGAATGCTTTCATCATCAATGGTTACTAGGTACAACAACCGTCAGTAATAAATGAGACAGGTCAGAAATAAGACTACCTAGCAAGTCTGAACAAAGAAAAATTAGACAGGTATTATCTCAGAAGTGTCCTGCTGACTTAGCAAGACGGTTAAGAGCAAAGATAACAAGAAATGCAATAATGCTATAAATTCTGGAGAAGATGTAGCTGCTGTGCTGGAGTTCATCCTATTTACATGTTCTTTCCATGATAAATGGCTACCTACCTGTTGAAGATTGGCCTTGTTTAACCCAAGTAGCAAAAGTCTGGTGGAAATTCTTGTTCTGTTGGAATGTTACGGTAGCTGGAGAACCCACTTTTGTAGTAAGGACTACTTTGGTTCCAGTGGGGACTGGGCCTGCTAAAGGGCCTACCACAACTTTCTGTGGTGTTGAGACAGTAGTTGCAGTGCTGCTGGCTGTAGTGGCTGGGGGGGCCACACCTGCTGCAGGTATCTGCTTCTGCTGTTCCAGCCGTTTCTACGGAATTTAGAAAAAAATTAAACGAAGGGATAATTAGCATTTTAAGATTTTGTAAAATAAATGCTGTCGCTTCCCAGTATTGAAAAATAAAGGAGACTGGTAGGATTTTAGTTCAAGTTGTAAAGGATTGAAGAACACTGCTTGCACAAGACTCCCTGACCTGCAGAACTACAACTCTGCTGATAGTACAAGGACAGAAATTTTCCTTTATAGCATCTTTAAAATCCTCAGCTTATGTTAATTTCCCTGCACATATTACTTTAAAAAAAACTTATTAGTCTCAGATTAATCTGAAACATTAAAAAAATTAAAATCCTCAGCTTATGTTAATTTCCCTGCACGTATTACTTTAAAAAAAACTTATTAATTAGTCTCAGATTAATCTGAAACGTTAAAAAACCTTTGAAAAATATCCATCTGTATTTGGCTTTGACCATGTGCACACAGCCTGCATCTATGTCAGTAAGCAGTACACCATCATTAACAGAGTTTATTACTATCATTCCTAAGTATAGAGCTGCCTCCACTGAGATCCTGCCAGTTATAGGAAAAAAAAAAACAATAGAGACTCTATCATTCTACTTCACCAATAAGAATGTAATTTTTAAATTATTTTTAACTGTAAATCCAGTTTGCAGCTTGCTTAAAAAATTAGGTTCAAAATCCCTTACCTTACCCAGCAACCTTCTGTGCTGTAACTGTCAAGAAGGTACATTAAATTTAGAGAGCCACTTTATGAAGGGATAGTATCAGTAAGCTCCTCTAAAATTCCAACTAATCTAACATTCTTCCTTTGTCACTGGAATTATCTCTGCATTTATCAATTTAAATTTCAGTGTTTGGTTAGCATTATATTGCAGTAATGCCCATGAATCAGAAACACTCATTCACTAATTACATATTTTCTTCAGGGAAGATGAAATGAAAGAGGAGTGAGTTGGAAAAAAGCACAATTCTTAAAAATATATGTGAAATACCAACATGCCATTGGGTTTCCCAATTTTAATTGCATACATTTATATATACATACACACTCACATCTATACATCCATACCCATATATATATTTAAAAAAAAAAAATAAAATCAATGGGCTTCATTCAGCCAGCTTATAATAGGATAAAATAAAAAGATTCAATTTGATTAAAGCATGAAGAAAAAATGCAGTTGTATTCCCAAGTCAGCTATATACCAAGGCAGCTTTCCGTTACACCACAGAACACTGTTGACCTTACCTGGAGACTGGTGCTTCCCAGCCTTCTTTTAAAACGGAAACAAACTAAACCTTTTTAAAGTGTTATGAAAAAAGAAAAAAAAAGAAAAAAAAAAAAAAAAAAAAAAAAAAAAAAAAAAAAAAAAAAAAAAGAAGGAAATCCAAAACAAAACTTTGCCTTAACCCTGTTTCAAAATAACAAATGTACACACAATGGGAGCAGCATTGTTTGATGGCTTAGTTTGCACAGGAGGTGGAAACTATTTGAGAAAATGGTGTAAAAGAGGGATAAGCTTTGTTTCCCATATTCTAATACATGTGGACTACCAGCACATAGTTGCTGACAGGTGGGACTACCAATAGCTCCCCCACCTGCTGGGCAGCCAATCGTTGGTGTTTTAGTTGAGCCTCCAATTGGGCCTTGAATTCCTCTGCCTTCTTCTGTTCACTAACCTTAGCCTGTTGTTCAACTGCCTGTGCCTTTTCCTTCTCCACCCTGCCAAAGACACAACCAAAAGTAAGTTATACACCACGTAAAAGCCAACCATCAAACTGGATTTCATTTTATCCAGTTTAATTGCTCTTATAAGAACAAGTGTCAAGACTGAAGATCACTGAAAAACTGGTCATGGCTTAAAAGGTATTTTGAAACAAACTACTGAAGTTGCATTCACCCATCCCTGAAACACTCTGATGCTGAACTACTGCAACACCTTACAGGAAACTATTAATCACAACTGGAATTTGTAATTACACCTGGGACTGCAAACAAACTATGTAATACCATTAATTTAAAACAATTATTTCCAAGAGACTCAAAAATGTTGTTCTGAGTCCAAGCATGCAATACTGAAAATATTCATTTTATAATTTGAATATTCTCAGGCTGAATTTACCTTTACTTGTACACATTCATTTTCTTTGTGTTACAGAAGTATTTAAACACATACTGTTCAAAGTCATGCCAAAAGTAGCCTAAAGCCTTTCCATGCGTTATAGTAATGGCCTTTTAGCAAAACACAGTGATTAGTTCATAGCATGGAAAAAATAATGTAATATTAGTTCTAACAAACCTGTTAGATCTGCATAAATTAGTTTTGGTACCAGCAAATAATTTAACTTTACAACTTTAAGCTTGACTATCATTATCAAAAGATACAGTAAAAATGCAACACACATCCGCTTTTACTTATGGTAGCTACCAAGTTTGCGTTCTCCAGTGAGAACTTTTATTTAACATACACACACAAATTAAAACTGCTTTCTTTAAAAGCTCATTTGAATTCATTTACCTTTCAGCAAATGCCCTGATCTCCCATAGTTCCAATTCCTCCTCTGCTACCCAACTTTCAATTATAACAGGGCCTGTTTGCTTGGGTGTTTCTGGCCTTTTTGGCCTTAGTGCACTTGATCGCAGTCCCTTCCTCTGGGGTGTTGGAGTTTCTTTAGAGAACAGTCAAAACACACACATTAAGCTCAATCAGAAAACAAAATTGAAGTGTAAACCAAGATTTAGTGTCTCTTTCAGTCTCATTTTATAAACAAGAAGGCCTTTCAGCTTCAGATAAATCATGTCAGTCTGTTAAATGCGTGATTTGTTTCAAACAGGCGAATGAATAGTGTGTGTCAAGCTATATTTGCTCCCTTGATGGTCTGAATTAACATAAAGATCCAGTTACCTTAACTTCTTTAGGAGCTTATGGGAAGGGGAAAAAAATGTATAAACAAACATACCTTTTGGAGCCTCTGGTACACCAATGGGACAAATAATTTTTCTTATACAGTACTCTGACCGGATTCCGTATGGACCAACATCTCTTCGCTTGATTATTTCTGTTGTTGTAATTTCAGTTTCAGATGTTTCTAGAACAAATTAGTCCCAATACATTAGTAACAGAAAAACAAATAAAAGCTAAATCTCCAATCAACCCAATATACTCAAGGAAAAGAAACAGCAGCTAGTACCAACTGTTGACTAAAAAAATTCAAATGCCATAGCTAACATCAAGCCTTTACAGAAGTGCTTGGCATGAGTGTAATATTCAGTATTAACAGCAAGAGCTTTTGCATTAAGAAACCCAGAAATTTAAAGAAATACCTGTACGCGTAGTTCCTCCCCCAGGTGGAGCTTTTGCTGCCATATCATCCCATTTGAGACATGCCCACAATAACCGCAACATAAGGCTCACTCCAGCCAATGATTTTACTGTTTGAAGTCGGTACCTAACAATAGAGTATTAATTATATTTTAAAATCAAAATGTATTTAAAATACCTAACCAAACCAATGGGACAAAGGTTTTCTATTCTACCTTTATTGAACAACATAGAAAATTATTGAATAATAAATAGTAAAATTTGCATGTTTGGGCACAAACATGAATATCACTTGTATTTTAAAATTAATTTAATCATATCCTAAGCTTTTCCTAAAAAGTGTAAAGTATATACCTCCAAGTGATCCCAAAAGTTGGCCTTGGGGATGGATACGGCCAGATATCCAAGGCAGGCTTCGCATTGTAATTGAAATAGGGCACTTCTCTGATCCCTCCTTTTCTGGCTAGCTTTTTTAAGTCATCATTGGGTAAAACAAAGATGCTTTTTTTACTGCTTTTGGTAACAAATTTTCTGTAAGATGGTAAGGCAGTTCCAGAACGAGTTTTTTTGGGTCTTGTAAATTTCATTAACTTCACTTTGTCTTTCGTAGAATATTCTTTGCTGACAGTCATGGAAGTCACCAGTGTGCCTTCTGGGGTGGTCAGTGAATCGGTAACTGTTGTTGTAACCACTGTTTTACTATGCTCTTGGACAGAAATGACATCAACGTTGCTGTCCGTAGCTGGAGTGGTAAGCTTAGTTACAGTAGTGGTGGTCGTTACAGTGGATATGGCACAATTTTCTGTAGATGATACTACTGTTGTTTTCTCATCATTAGAAGCTACAGTCTCTGCAACTTTAAACACAGTTTTGGATTCTGTAGACACGGTTGATGTTGTGGTAGTCACTTCAGTAATAACAGTTTTTATTTTACTTTCTCCATTAATATTCTCCATTTTATATGTCTGTACACCGTTCTGATCAGCAAAGTCACTACTCAAGCTAGATTCCTCACATGAGGTTACAGGCGACGGAGCAACTTTCTTATCCTCGATTACTTCAGTTTCCATAGATTCTGTTTCACTGTTCAGGTTATTTTCTTTACAGACAGCATGTGTTGGTGTGGAAGCAGTGCTAACAAAGGCAGATCTCTCCGGCGAAAGCTGTTTTTCTTCAGTTTTCTGCACATACTTGGGAACATCATCTGGTGGCTGAAGACTCTCACCAAATTCAGACTCAGGTGAACTCTGCAGCCGTGACTTAGGGTCCACATTATTTTTGTCCTTTGTGTCCTCTATCATGATGTCACCATTCATGAATGGTTTTACTGAAGAATCCTTAAAAGTCAATGGTTTTATTTCATGTTCCGGAATGGATTTATTAATATTATTAACTTTTGGTTCAATATCACCCCCTGCCTTAGTTTCACAGCTATCTTTAACTAAGCAGTCATCATTTGATAATACTTTAATGTCATTGTCTTTTCCGTTCATTTGAAATGCTGATCTTTCTTTTTCTAAGTCTGTCTCAGTTTCTTCATCTTTATTACTCTTTTTGTCAGTAACACTATTTAGATTTGCCTGATCAAGGTATTTGTTTATGGTACTTGTCTCCACTTTCAGTTCCTGACCTTTCTTTTGACCATTAGCCTCAGTTAGTTTAGAGCTCACTAAATCTTCATCAACTTCTACCTCATCCATGTGTTCCACAGTTTCACTTTCAAGGTTTCTTTCAGAAATTAGCTCTGGTTTAAATGGCTCTAGGTCTTTACTAACTGATTTTTGGTGAAATATGATCTTGTTTTCAGATTTACTTTCAGTCTTTCCTGAAGCAATTTCTTCCTCCATTTCACTTTCTTGAGAGGACGTTGTTTCAGTATGGCTTTTTATCATAAAATTATTTTCTGGATCTTTGCTCTGCTGTTCAGAATTCCCTTCTGAATCTGTTTTCTCAAGAGCACACAGAGTATCTTTTCTACAGCTGCTTTCAGTTACCACTGGCTCTAAGTTTTCACGTTCATGCTGAGATACTCTGGTAATAGGTAGTTTTTGTTTCAAAGGTTTTTCGCTTGTTTCTGAAGCACCCCATTTGATTCTACCTTCTGCACTGGTTTGTTTCAAGCCATCCACAAAGGAACCCTCAGACTCTCCAAGAACCTCTTGTCCTTGGCACTTATCAGCAGTCATAGGTTCAGGGTTGTTTTCTTTACTATCATTCTGAATGGAACTTTCACCTTCAGAAGACTGAGGCGAGTCTCCAGCCAGTAGCTGACCTTCTCCTTTTGACAGCCTGTTTGTCAAAGGCAACGAGGGGTCATCTAGCTCACCAGTTTTGGTACAAGAGATGCTGCTGATCGGCAAGCAGTCCTGTTCTCCATCTTCAGTTTGGATCTTATCTGAAATATAGGTTTGATCTTGGGAAGACAAGTCAAACTGGCTTCCTTCTTTTACTTTTCTCATTTGTAGCTCATTTATGTTTTTCTGGGGGCTTGCAGATCGAATGCCAACTGTTTTAGCACTAGCCTCCAATTTCATTCTTTCTAGACGTTGTTTTTCTTCCAGTGTAAACTGTTTTATTCGTCTCTCAAGTAGTCCATCTAATTTTGATGATTTTACTTTCCTTTTGTAGCAAGTCCTTAAATGAAATCCCTCACTGACATTGATTATATCCAGCTTACAATGACTGTCCTCATCTTTTATGGAGGATTCAATTTTCACATCATCTACATCCATAGGTTCTTCCTTGATGACTTTATTATTTTCACCATCGATTTCTTTTTCCTCTGTGAAGAAGAAATAATTCTGAATCAGTAAGCTCCCCTAACAATTAATATGTAACTTTATTTTTATATTAAGCACCAAGAAACAAATGGACCTTTTAGCATATTAATAGATTTCAAGTAAGAGGGAACAGACACTACTGCAAGGGATAATAAGCAATCATTTAACCGAGACTTTTTAAATGTCTTGACAAAACCTGTTACACAGATTTTCAATAGTTATTTCTGAGGTCCTATGCTTTTACACATGCAATGCTGTAATGAATAGCTAGTTTTACAATAACTTAAGTATATCACCTTTGTCCTTTGCATGATCTAAATTTTCAGAAGTTTTATCAACAACTTCTTCTTCACGTGACTTTTCTTCTTTCACTTGGACATTCTCCGCAGTTTCTGAAACATCTGCTTTGTCTTTTGCTTGCAGGTCATGAGAATCCTTTGTTCTGTCTTTCTCTATTTTTACCTTAATTGGACCTTTTCGTTTATCCAAGTTGCATTTTTCATCTTCGCTCTTTGCTATAAACAAATTAATTAAATGGTTTCAATTATTCAGAATATTGGTTAAACTCTACAACGTTTTAGTGTATGTTAGTTTACTTCTCAAGTAATTCACACATCATTACTGAAATTCAGAAATAGAATTAAGTATACAGTGGTAACATCACAGATTAACCTTAGTGCAATATTGAATAACAATAATAAAAATATATCTAAAAGCCTACCACAGATAAAAATGTTTCATTTACATTATTGTTTCAGAAGTCCATGTTCAGCTTTTCTTAAAAAACAAAACAAATAAACAAAAAACCCCACCAAACCCCACACAACCACCAAACCCACCCCCCTCCATTTTTCAGGAAACTAAATACCACTGTCTGAGAACCCAGCCTATTAAGAGCATACTAATTCAGACCCTGAAAATTGACAAATAATTATGATTTCTACAGTTAATCAGAATAGACATTAGTATTCAAATTACTTTGTGCTTAACACTGTAGTGGTTATTAGTTACCATACAGAAAGCAAAAGAAATCTAATTTAACAATCATATAGACAACACTAAAAGCAGAAGCATCCATTTTGTGTTTCATCCAGTTAAAAGCAATAGGGAAAGTATTACATAAATATGTGAGGAAAGAAAGAATTTTGATACGCAATATAGGTTGGGCTGCCATTTTCACAATTTTAAAAGGAAACTCAAGATTAAATTTATTATAAATAAGACTCATACAGTTCAAGATGTATTCTAAAAGTCAACTGTGCAAAATTTTTCCTTTTTAATATAAATCCTTGGCACAAACAAGCAAGAAGGTGTGTTTTGAACTTCATAGAGAAATTAATTTCTTCCCCCTTATAAACACAATTGTTTCCAGATAAAATTGGTTAATAGTATTCTGTCAACATGGGGGGGTGGAAAAAGTGTACATACACACACCAATATTGCAGATGTTACTTTTTGCTTTATGATTATCTAAAAAATTTTTATCTACCTTTGACTTAAATAAGGCTATACAAACCTGTACAAGTATTAAACACAAGTTCTTAACTGAAACAATTTAGTGTAGCTAAAAATGTCTATGACAACTGAACTGGTTATAATGACAAACTTTAGTAGAAATCCACAAAAGCTTCTCTGGAACACTATTTATAACAAAGTTTACATAAGAAATATCACATGCAAATAATTAACTGAATAAGCAATAAAAAGTAGTACGTTAGTAATTTAAAAAAAAAAGTAAGCAATGTGGACACTTACTTGGTAGCAACTTTCTGTAATTTGCATTAGTATTCCCAGGCAGTTTGGGCATAAATCTGTGGACATGTGTTTTACTAATCCAGCTCCAGCCACCATACCCCGTTACTCTATATTCCTCTCCTTTTTGCTTCCAAACCTGTTAAATATTTTTAAAAAAATAGTAGTTTTAATGGTGCTATTTGCTGCTCTATTAATGCATACATCCATTTAAAAACCTAAGATGATTTTTTTAAAAAGCAAACCAAAACCTTCAATTTACAGACTTTTCCAAGCAATGTACTATCTAAAATTAAAGATCAGCTGATAATTGATTCTATCATAGTAACATCTAAAAACATGTTAATTTCATGTAAATGAGAATCTATTTACCTAAAAGCTGAAAGATTATACAACTTGAATCAACTTGTATGTTTGTTACAACAAATAAATTTAGAGCAAAGAACCACTCCAACACAAAAGTATTTAATATCTACTGTGGGAGAATATAAAAAGGTTTCTATAGTAGCTCCCATCATATAATATAGCCTTCCAAAGTAAAAGTAGCTAGGCTAGTGTTTTTGGGGGGAAGTGGTGATGGGAGGGAAACACTGGACAGGGACAGACAGACATGATTCCAATAACAGTCTAGAACCCTTCAATTAGGAAAGGCTGCATTTTGCAGACAAACATCCGTCAACTCAGGCAGCGTCACTAAGAGCATAATACATGTCAAGTTTAGTTCAGACCAAGATTATGTGCTTGAATAGGTGGGCATGGTTCCTACTCCAATGGCAGGGAGTAAAGCAATGACATTAAAATTTTATGTTTAAAATGAAAGCAGAAAAAGAGTAAGAAATCAACAATTGCTGTATTTTTTTTTTTGTTCTTCACATAAAAGAAAACATTACCTGATGTTTGACAGGAAATGTATATTTCACCCATGTAGCTTGCTGCATTGTTTCTTCTTCTTCTTGTTTTCTCTCTTTTTTTTTCACTTTCTCCTTTTCTTCTCTTTCTATTGCTGTCATTCTGCGTAATCTAATGCATATAGATTTAATTACATTTAAGTAAAGGATCTTGTAAGCAAACATAAAAAGTCTAACAACAGCATATACTACCCCTTTGAATAATTTCAAATATCTGAAGTTAAGAGGAAAGCCCAGTATCGGGTTATATGTATTACTTGTCAGAGGAACACTGCTTTTTTTGGCTATTCAGCAAGGCAAACACAGCTGCCTGCAACTGTGTCTAACATCAGACATATTTCGCTTCTGCTTCTGTGACACAAGGAGAGACAAAAGACTCCACTAAACTGAGTGCGTTGAAATTTGCTCCTCTAGTCTCACAAAGTTTTATTACTTTGAGATAGTGGCTCAGATAAAGAAAACAAACTTGCTTTGCAGGAGCAATGACACTACAAAAATCCTGTAATGTATTTTCAGTGTTTCTGGTTGAGAGAAAAAACACTGCAAGTGCTGAATGACTGACTAAATTTAAATGCAATTCTTACAGGCTTAGAGGAACTAGTAATTGTAAAACACAGTAAAGTTCTCGTTTTCAAAAAGATTTTAATGTTTATTTATTTTACCTAGTGTGCCCCAATGATTCCCGCCAGATCGGCAGCATGACAACTGGTTTAATTGCACATTCCAATATAGCCAGCGCTAGTGCAAATTCTCTAGGTTTGCTGCACATCTGAACAGCCTTAATCCAGTTAGACCTAAATTGAAAAAAAAGATAAAAAACCTGAAACATACACATGCACTAATATAGCATGCTATGTTAGTAAGATTTAATGGTAGCACAAAACCTCCGGTATTTTAATACTTTACTCAAATGTGCAATGCTTTTAGCCATCCATCACAAAACACAAATACATTATCTTGTATTTTAACATACTGAAGCACAGTGCTTGGAAATCACTGATTTGAAAAAAACAAAGACCATTGTTTACTAATACTGTTAGCAAAAATACAAGTAAAATAAGATAATATATATTTTCCTTTATTACTTTACCTGTGGGAAGCCCAGTTAGGGTGAAGGAATGATGCCGGGATATTGTTTTCTAGCTGAATAATGGTTAGCCTCAAAGTGGATATGGTAAGAACTTTGGACCCATGTACAGACCCATTCCATTTGAACTCTCCAGCAGGAGTCAGACAGAATTTATGTGAGAGATGTCGTTTCTTGTCATGGTCCTCCCTGTGCTGGTGCTTGTTCAATGCGAATGAATTAGTGGCATACTGATTATGATAAACACGATACTTCCCCTCTTGCCCTAATTTGAAGTAATTGTTGATATTTCCTTTCATCACAACTTCTTTCTTTGTGTTCATTCGGGAGACTTCACCTTGAGAGTTGACCACTAGAACCTTGAGAAAGAAAGAATGATTTTAAAGATTCACTTAAGTTTCAAATATTTCTATTTACTTATTTATGATTTAGGCTTCAACTGTCTCTATATATAAAATAATAAAAATACCTTGCATCAGAGTTTGTAGAAGCAAGTAACTGTTTATCTGCCATACTAAATATATATACTTCATCACTGCTTATATATAGTTAGGATATTCCCAAAGATCAACTTGAACATTAAAAAACCTGCCACCCAGGCTCCTGAAGAAGTTAAACAGGAACCCATTTACTGTTTTGAATTATGCCTACTGAGGGAGACAGCTTTGGGAAAATAGCTTCGCTAAACTGAAGGAAGCTTTCTGTGAAACCCCTCCTTGGTAAATCACAGAATTCATACATGTTGCTAAGCAAACAAGCATCTTTGACTTTGAAAACATATTATGGATAACATCACTGATCTAATTACTCATAACCGAGTTCCAAATTTGAGGGGTTTGTGAATGTTAAATGCTAACTTACAAGTAAAACCAGTTAACAACACATTAATACTCCAAACAACATGCAGACAACTAACTGCAACAAACTCTTAACAGTCAAAAACATTCTTCCTGGAGAAACTGAGCTACTTAAAAAAACCCAAAACAAACCACCAAAAAACCAACAAACAACCTACAGCCATACAAAATATTTATACCAGCTGGCAGACATTTGAGAGAGATTTCACTTTCATCTGCATCAAGCAGTGCTACAATTTTGCACTAATTGTCTTTAAAGGACCATACCCTGCCAGTACAGATTTGTTACGAACTGGAAATGTGGCTATTCAAACAATAATCAAACACAAACTACTGCAGAGCTGTAGTTTTCACACACCAGTTCTGAGAGATCTGAAGACAGAAGTGGGAGAATATGCATATAACTTAATTACTGGCTATACAGTAAACAATTCTCTAACATTTATGACCTGCATATTAAAGGAAAGGAGGTGCACCAGGTCACTGTCATACTACTCTGTAGGTAGCAACTAAGAGAGCAAAAGCAAAGGAGAGGGAGGAAAAAAGCTTCCTGTGATACTACAATTTCACCATTGGCTAATTTATTATTACTACTTGTTTTTAAGTACCCCCACAGTCTGCCAAAATCACTTTTTTATTTTAAAAAATATTATCCGTTTCCTGAAACAGTTTTTGTAATTCTTTGAATTTTCCAAGACGTGCACAAACCTCTCTGCCTTCTTTATATAACTTATTTGCTTCATGTGCTGCAGCAGCAACCTGCTGGCTTTTCATCTGGCTCAACTTGCTATCTGGATTTCGTAATCTTGTGAGCATTCGCGTCGAACCTGGCGTGCCTTTTCCTGCGCCTGGAGAATCACTTCTTTCACCATTAGATTTCTCTCCTGCCCAGGAAAAAAAAGCTTTTAAAACAAACTTAAAAATTGGAAGTTTTCTATTGATGTATGGGAGTTATAAAGTAAAAAGAAAAGATGCATAAAATGAAAGTTAGAGACACTATTATTACCTATGTCCTCTGAAGTCTGGGATCCCCTCTCTGCATTTTCAGCATCATCAGGTGTCTTGATGGAGTCATTCTGCCCAGAGCCCAACTCACTACCGTTGCTGTTTTCAACATCTGAGTGTAGAGGTGCAGCAGATGCACTGCTACTGTTGCTAGGGATCATCTGACCAGTTTCTTCTACAAAAGAACAACTTCATTTTTAATTTTTCTTTTTAACTGGATCAATGCAAATTTTTCTAGTTTTAAATTTTTCATTAAAAAAAAGTCAGATGAACATGTTTTGCTGGACTGGAGAGAAATACCCATAAAATATTCATTCCCTCCAGAGTATTGTATCCATGAAAGTATTTTTTGTTCTGTTTCAAGCAGTTTCAACTTTCACAGCTCTGAAGAATTGAAATTCATACTTGGATGAAATATGAATATATTTTAAATACCAGACGATTTTTTCCATAGATGCACACACAGAGAACCCTCTACTGAGACTTTGTTTTGCTTTTAGAATGCAGATTTCAAGAAATTTGGTCTTCCTGCAGCTTCTATGATTTCATCTCTCTCGATTTTCTTGTGCTTTAGCTGTTCCTCAAAGCACACACCTTTCAGTTCCCCTCCAGTTTTCCACCGAGTCTCTGTCTCTTCTTCAGCACATTAATTCTGAGGAATCCCACAGATTTCAATTCAATTGGCACCACTCTAATCAAAAAATATCAGCCTATTTCTTACAATCTGATGGGTCAAGATTTTGTTTCAAGCTCAGCAAGACAAATGGGTTCTTGGTCCTCAGTTGTCCTTGTTACTGTCTGTCTTGAGATCTGTGGACATTATTGCTGCCTCACGTGTTGCTAGGGTGTACACCACGTGAGTATGATCTTTCAACTACAGCATCAGTGAATTGCAGCTACCTAGAAATAAATCACTCCAGCTTCCCAGTAAGAACATGCCACCATCCCTCAAAACAACATTGTCTGGATTTTGTGCAAGAGAGACACAGCTTAGCTGTTTAAAAAATACAAGATTGTTCTGTTACTGTAATTCTTTCAAAACATCAGGGATTCTGTTGTTATTAAGAAAGGTGACAGAACAAAATCTCCTTTTTGTGAAATATTCACTCCTAGCAGAAAGATGATTAGGTAAATACTCTGGGATTCTTAGAAGATCCCTAACCTGAATGCATCTTGATTTCTGGCTTTGCCAAGTGGGTGACCACCACTGTTTGATGTATTTCCCTTTTTACTAAAAGGAAAAATGGAACCATTTGTGGTGCCTGCTGTTTGGAGGAGAGTGGAAGCACCCAAACTAGACTCTGTATTAAAAGACTCATATCCAAATTCCATTCTCTTTGGGGGTAGCTGCCTCACTGATACTGATTCAGTGTCTCTCCCTCCCTCTGAAATGAGTGTCTCAAACTGAACTTTCGTAACAGGAACACAGGTATCACTATGAATGTGGTAAATTAGATTTGAGCAAGAACCCTCTCCACACACACATGCTTTCCTACAAAAAAAGCCCAGTAATTTAAAAATAAGCTAGAAGCTTTTGAAGGAGAAAAGCACCTGTGAAAGTATAATAAAGAAATAAGCGAATCTTTAAAATAAAATACAAACCCACAAATGTGTCTGGAACAAAGTTATAGAATATGTATCATTTCCATTAAACCTCCATACAGTTATTTTAACTTTAAAATGGAACTCAAAATATGTGAACAGGCAAAAATATTTGGTCAAGTATCTAAAATGCATGCTTTTTGTCCCATGCACTAGGACATTTTCTGTCTTAAAAAAGTGTATTATGAGGCTTCCAGGTTTTGGATTATTCTTAACTTTCATTTCCTCCTCCTATTAACAAAGTATATTACAGGGTTTGGATGCATTCACATTTGCAAGTTCAAGAACTGCAATCTGTATCTGAATGAAGAACTATTTCTGTAGACAGAAAACATTTACTACCACTTTATAAAAAATAATACACTGAGTATGGCTACATCACAGATTACAGTATTTTCAGATTTTTAAGAACTGAAAATAAAACTCTCATCATTTTAACAGTAATCAGATGTTTAAAGTAACATTTGGTTAAGTAGTAAAGCTTGTAATAGAATATCATTCTAAAATAGTACACTGGTAACTTATGTTACACCTAATCAAGTCCCATTTATTCCTAAATCTAAAGGTTGTTTTGTTGTGTTTTTGTTTTTTTAATTAAATAGTGTATATTACTACTTTTGAATCACTGACATGGCAGAACAAAACATGTTAAAATATGACAAGAGCCTCTGTGTTTATAATTCTGAAATCTGTTTAAAATTCCTAGCATGACAATTTTAATCTTGACATTTCAGTGCAATGGTTTACTCACGTGAATGAAAATACTTTGTTTGTTAGTAATTTATACAGTCAATGAGAGGTTAAAATAATAAACAAGCCAGCAGCAAATTAGAATTTGAAATAAACTTTGATAGGATGCTAACAATCATTATGGATCACTATGGCAAAATAAAATTACAGAAAATAGAACATAAAAAGCTTAGCCAAAATCATCTTTGGAAGGCATGGAAACAAACGCTAACGTCACGGAGGGCCACAAATTTCAAGCACTAGTTGCAAGAAAATTAACTTTGAAATGTTAATGACAACGTAGCAGTAAAGGATGGCACTGCAAGCAAACAGCATGAGTGAAATACGCTGTGAATGGTTTTAGCAGACAAACCAGATAGAAAAACTTAACAGATTCCCCAAATTACAGAGGCATTGGTAACAGTGTCCTCTGTACCTGAGAGTTCCTGAGGGAGCTCTGATGCCACCTTCTTCTCTGCCACGTTGTTGCTATCAAGGGTTTCTGACTGACACCCCATTGCGTTCTTCCCTTCAGAGCAACTAGTCTCTCCTGTGTTGCTGTCATCAGTGCTTGATGTCACAGAGTTACTTTTATCCCCAACGACTGTTGCCTCTATAGTAAAACGCACAACAAAACTTTAGGGATATTCTTTAGTATGTCTTAGGATGTCATCTGGCATCATCCATAAAAAGCAACTTCAGCAGCTTTGTTTGTCTGTTTGATAATGCTGAAAAAGATCAAGGTTTTTCCTTTCCTCTTTCTATTTTTTGCTATGAATAGTATTGTCTCAGAATGAAAGAACAAACTATTTAATTCTGATGAGGAAAACAATATTAAAAATGATGTAATATTGCTTACTACAAACATGTTGATCACGACCTGTCAGTGCCACCTGTACCTCAAGCCAAGGTATCTACAAGCTAGCTGTATTTAACTTGAAAAATAGGAAAATTGGTGAAATTACTTAACAAGAAAAACAGTTATTGTATACAACCACAAAGGAACTGACAAATATTACCTATTACTTAAAAAATAACTTAGAAGAATCATAAAAAAAACCCCCACACCTAAAAGAAATTTGAGGACCTTTGCTAAAGATTCACTTTACTTAAATTAAGTTGTTAAAGCACAGTAATAATTTCTTTACCTTCTGGTTTTGCTTTTTCTGCATCTTGCTCAGTGGGTGTTTCCTCAGTTTTATCTTGGTCTCCAGACTCTTCCTTGCCTCTCTCAGCATCTGTCTGGTCATTATCAGTGTCACTTTTGGCCTTTTCTGCTTCATCATCTCCTGTATTTTTATCTTCTACTATTTCTCCTTTTCTTGCTCTGATAATGTCTAAAATTTCATCTACAATAGAAAGTATGTTGTCATCAATGAAAAACAAACCACCACCCACTGAGCAGAAATAACATGACATAAATACTACTTTTTTTTCAATGAGACAAAAGGTAACATCCAACTTCTTACCACTTCTCCCCACATAGAAGAAACAATTCCAAAGATTTAATTATTGATTTCTCAGAGTTATGCGTTCATATAGCGATGACCTAAATCCATTTTTAAACCCGAGTATCTAATCTTCACGACTTCCCTGGAACCAAAGTTCAGACCTTCACAGATTTATATTGCTATTTATTGCTCCAAGGTAGATAAATTAAGTTGGTGGGGAACTGCAGAGGAGATATGCATTCTTCCACACTTCCCATAATATTGGAGCTCTACTACTTTTGCCACTCCACCTCCCATTGGATTCTTAAATGTTTATGAGGAGTTACATACGTGTGTGTGTATATATATACAACAATACATCAAGGAACATTTGGCAGTTAACACAGCTCTACTTCAACAATTGGAATGCTCACAACCTGGCACACCTGAAGCGTATCAAGAACCCGAATCATTCAGGACATCCTGGAATAGATGACACGTAGTGCTACAAGAAGTCAACCCTACACAGTCATGCTGGTACCTGCATGTCGTTTCTCCATCAACTTCTATAAACTTCTTATAATAAATATAAATTAGTATTTGATTCAAAGCGCAACATCTATTCCCATTAAACAAAATATTACCATTTGCTGCAGAAAGGAAAGACTTGTTGTTGCCCCTTGCTTTATTAGTAAGGTCTTCTGTCACATCCATGTGCCGATGAATTTCTTCACGCATTTCTTCCAGAGTTTTGCATAGGTCAGCTTCCCAGTAATCTTTGTCTAGGCATTCAATTAACTCTGCCAGCTGTATCTTTGTGCTATAGTACCAGATTTTCTTATCTTTCTCACTTTCTGAATCTTCCTCTCTGTAAGAGTATTAAAAAATTTATTAATTTTAAAATATCTGGAAAAATGACAAGAATGAGTATCAGCCTGCTTTTTGCAGGGAACTATTAAATGCCAATACCTGAATGTGAATAAACAAATCACATGAGGACACTCATATGCATGCAGTTTAGTACCCAAATACTCCTTTCTGACTTCTCTCCCTTTTTTCATCCCTTCTAAAGTTCTCATGACAACTTCCTCAGGAAAGCTTTTGAAGAGTCTACTTAAAACTGGTTTGTCCGATCCTGCAACAAGGTTTATTCTCATTCTATTTGCTATTACTGTAACCAGTAATCTACTAAGTAAGTCTCAAACAATTAGCAATGAAGGAGGTTTTGGCTCCAGAAGCCGTAAAGGGTAGTCTTTTTGACTGCATATTCAGGAAATAGCACAGTTTGGAAATTCAAAGCATAGAATGTGACATTCATAAAATATTTTGTATTAGCATCCCTATGGCATTCACCTGTGAGAGCACCAGTAAGGGACAAAAGAATCATAATAACGATCCTTTGAAAAGATCAAGGGATTTCTACATTTTTTTATCTCGGGTACTCCATGACACCACAAGCCTAGACAAAACTACTGGAGGACCACAGCATCAAAAGCATCTCAACAGGGCCACCAGACCCAAGCGAGCTCCATAAATATCTCGGGTAACAGGCTCTCCCAGAGTTCTGGAGAGCATAAGGAGGACATTCCAAGCAGTTTTGCAGAAGGCTGCTTGGTATCAGCTTGGCTTCTTCGGTCCCAGTTCAGCAGCAGCAGCCAGATCCAGGCTGGCTGTGGGCAGGACCACTCATTTCCTCAACACACCCTAGCACTCCCGATACTGCAAACACCGAATTGGGCAACCCAATGATTTATCAGCCTGGCCTTCACATGTGGCAGAGGAGCTAAACCATTGCTACACTTGCACTACCTGTGAAAGCATTACAGACCTATGGCTCACTAATAATCCTAAACCAAATTGTCGATAGGAATGGAAAGGTGACTGTAGTTTGAAAGATCTACCCTTGTAAGGTTTGTCGTGTGTTCCTCTTTACTGGCTGCCTCCACATGGCCTATACATTAAAGACAGTAAAAATTGGCCTCAGGTATTCAAAAAGCCAAACAACTGTAAGGCAACTTGATCAGCGTCTGTCTACTATTTTCACGCTGTTTTTATGAAACAACTGTAATATTTGCAGCTCAATCAGAACACTACTAAAATAAGGTGGTTATGAAGGTAATAATGGCAATATTGCTCACAATTCAACAACTAATTTGTCACAACCATTACTAGAAAACCGACTTTTGGTTTTGATGATAAAACTTTGTGTATTGCAAAGGAATATCATCATTTCTCTCATAAAGGCCTTTGCTGACAAAAAGCAACTAATTCTACTTTACCTATTTACTCCTCTAGCTACCAGTAACTTTCCATTATTTTTAACAGGTTAGCATGGTTGAGTTTGACAAGTTTTCTCAGAAAACAGCTCATTTCAGGAAGACTGCCCACATACTACACACCAATACGTAACAGCTGAACGCTGACAGTCATTTGACTATGGAATATTCTATGCCTGTAGACTTCCATGTTAAAGAAAATTATTTAAACCATATTTCCTCTACACCTATAAAAAATAGGAATGGCAGCACCTTAATTATTGTTTGTGAACAAAAGCCATGGAAAAGGAAGATAAAGGCAGACACTGAAAAACTAAGATGGAAGGGAAGATGAGAATGCAAGAATACAGCAAGAGGAAAGAAAAAGATGAAGCAAAATGCTTCACAAAAACGGACAGGGAAAGTATGGCTTCTGAATTTTCCCTGGCAAACATCCAGTGGAAGTGGTGAGCGCAAGACACTGGCAGAGCAGCAATTGTAAGGCTGCCCCGCTCCTTACAAGCATGACTGCAGAATACAATGCTGTTGCTAAGTTTATACTTTAATTATTTCTTAGCTCAGCAAAAAGGGAACTTTAACCTTTCATCTTGAACCCCTAGCTCATTACATGATTATTTGCTAGATAGAATACTTATATGGCATCATTTATACATCTTCCTATATGACCTAGATAGGCAACAATATGAACGCTTAATATAGTCTCATCATTCCATGAAGTAAGGCTGTGCTAGTACCCATTTGCCAGGCAAGCAGCTCAGGCGTAGAGGCTTGTACACACTTTGCTTAAATTTTGATGGTGACCATCCAAGTGTTTTCTTCTTTTTCCACTTCCTCCTCCCATTTAGCAAATCTGAAACTGCTACAGCTATGCTAATGCATCCAGGATACATATGGATGTCACATGAAAATCCCAAGAAGCATCTGTCTTTCCCATGAGTTCTTCCTATTCTAGAGTTACAAGGTTCCATTGGACTGAAAAGCAATTTGCCATTACCTTCAATTTCCCGGTTTAACTTGAGAAAAAGCCTTCAGTGCCAATAAAGGTATGCTGTACTGCAGGCCAATCAACCCCAGAGGCTCACTGTGAAGAATCAAGACACTAAACCACAAAGAGAGAATATTCTGCAGAAGGCACCTAGAGCTAATTAATCTTTCCATCTGTGATTTGAGTCCTACCCATTAAAGAACTGCTCAGATAATATTCTAGAAACAGACAATGAGGTTATCCAAGAGTATTTTATTTTCCTTACACTTTACAATTTCTCTTGAATTGAAGGCTATCACAACCTTAGTAACAGAAGTTCAGGAATTAACATTTTCTCTGGACAAAAGCACAGACAGAAAATGAAATGGCACAAGCTTGCTGCTATGTATCCTTACATGAAACTCATCTTTGGTCAGACTTCTTTTCAAGATTGATGTGTATGCCAGTGAAAGCCTAGGAGTGCTCATTACCAACTCACTAACAGTCAAAGAACTACCACAGAAAGCATTCTCTGTGACTCATCTTGGCAAAGTTAGTTAAGATTTAAATTAACAATTAAAAGATTTAACTTTCCCTGAACCCCTTCTTGTATTGGCTAAAGGGACACCACTTTTAGCCTCTCTGATTTCTTCAGAAGATATCTTAAAAAGAAGACGCAAGTCTACACAAGGACCAATTCCCAATGTTTTTCTCTGACAAGCCAGGCAGATTTGCCAGCTTGGTGCTGGACAGGTCTACTTAAGTCTCCAGGGGACTCAGACGAGTCACATACATTAAGTGAGGCCAAGCAAGGGAGAAAAATCACCACACAAATATTTCCTACCTCTTTCAGCCTCCTTTGCTACCAGGAACTATTCACTGGCAGGCTTTAGCGCCAAGTTGATAAAAATGACAACACAGAAGATGCCAGATGCCAGTTAAGTAATTATGAAGTAAATACACCCCTTCCTGAATTCCATGCTGATACAATTAAAAACTGAAGAATTCAGTAAATTGTTTAAAGTAATCTTATTCAAATGAAGATCCCAAACCTTTTTAATTAATTGGAGAGAATAGAGGAGGACCCACTAAGAACATAAACAGCATAACAAATCTTGCACACAAAAAAAGCTGAAACTGCTTTTGACAATTGAGGAAGATACATACAGCTCAGGAATAACAATTTGTGTCTTATTTTTGCTATCAAAATGAAAGCCAAACAATGTTTCATTATCTTCTTTCATAGGTATTTGAAAAATCCAATGCATCTCATTATTTCTAGAAAGATAACTTGTTAAAACACTGCAACAGCTTACTAGGAGAATACAAGTCAAAGTCCTGAATTTCCTGACTTGTTAACTTGCAGAAATAACCTTCACAAGCAAAATAAATGCAAATGACCCAGAGACATCATCATAAATTTGTTAACAGCTTGAAAAAAAAAAAACCTCAGGAATTAATTTTCTCTTGCCCCCCTTTTTTTTTTTTAATCTTGTTGATATTGCTCATGGGGATGTATGAGAGGAGACTTCCTCAGTCCGCTTTTTGTAAAACAGAAAAGGGGGAAAAAAGAAACAAGACCACGATGATGGGCTTAAACAAGGCTTATTATCCTCAACAATAATGAGCATGGAAATAAAAGTATCAGTGAACAACAACAAGTCGATGAAACCAGTGCTATGATGGATTTGTAACATTTATAAGGGGAGAAGAAGAGCCCTAAAAACCTCTTTGAAAAACAAAAAATGCAAGAATTTAGGATTTCAGTCATCTCATCCCCCTGGGCAAGATTTCAAATTAGTGTTTGTGCAGATTATTTTTAGATCTGTTGGTTTTCTCTGATGTATTTGATCACATGGCATTGGTGAATACATTCTATTCATTTTAATAAAGTTGATTTGATAATATCGTTTCATGAATCTCAGGTTTTAGCATTTGGCAGTTATCCTTTAAGTTATCCAAGATATCACGTGTATCCAAGATATCAGAATATATATGTGAAATGGTTGGGTTTGCAATACAGCATGCTTACTGAATCTAAACGACATTAAAAACTGAAAGTAGAGTTTAATATCCACGTGAATTAAAGTTTTATTTCCCTGGAATTTAGCTGTGTAGTAAATACTTTGTCCCCTTATGAAGTGGCTTCAGCGTAAATTTTTAAGGCACATTATGCACAAATTTAATTATGTCAAAGTTCTATGAAAAGCCTAGTGGAATTGGTTGATTCTTTACATGCCACACTGCACTGTTAACGAGTACTACTGCTGCAGATCTGCCAGAACAACTGCCTATCTGTTTTTTTTCTTTCAATTCCATCAGGAGGATTTGAAAAATTTTTAATCCAAACCACATACTTCAGAAAGAACTTCTTTTGGAAGCACACACAAGTACCTTTACATTAGCAGAAAGCATGATACCTAATGGTAATAGGAAGGATAGGAGCTACCAGACAAAGATTCTTTCATCATAGATGATCAGACTGAGAATATGAAAGATTTTTTTTCTTTCAATTCCATCAGGAGGATTTGAAAAATTTTTAATCCAAACCACATACTTCAGAAAGAACTTCTTTTGGAAGCACACACAAGTACCTTTACATTAGCAGAAAGCATGATACCTAATGGTAATAGGAAGGATAGGAGCTACCAGACAAAGATTCTTTCATCATAGATGATCAGCCTGAGAATGTGAAAGAGAGTCAGGAAACAATGGATGAACTGCATTTCTTCTTGTCTTGGTAAACATAGAAATACTTTCCTATTTAAGTTTTGAAGTATTTTAATCATTAACAAAAAGAAAATCAGTAAAATGGAAAACCCAATAAAAATTTTCCTTTTGCTGTAGTGTTTACAGTTCTCATAGATTTTGATTGAAATAGAATATTGATAAGAATCAACACACTTAACCCCTGAAGATGTCTTTTCCAAGGCAGTAAAAATTACTAGCAATGTACCAGAGAAAAAGAGCTTTCACATGTATAGATTTCAAAGGATCAAGAAGCACCTGCATGATTTATTTGAGTTTAAAATAAGTGGAAGTACTGCCTGTATCAAAACCTTCTGAACATCAAATATTCCACTTCATTGGGAAAAACCCCATTGTTTCATAGATCAAGTTTAGTCAAAAATAATTACCAACCTGCCTACACGGGGTGGTGGGGGGAAACCTGCTTATTTATCCTAAAAATCACCTCCTGAGCAAGTGACTTTCTATTTTTTTTTATGTTAATCCCCAGACCTCTAATGGCAAGCAGAATATAGTTGTTCTGCCAGTACAGTAGAGCAGTGAGAAAAACCCATCCTTAGAACAACTTTTTCCTCAAGAGTTTGAAATGAAAGATACAGAAACCATGCACAGAGAAGACTATCTGTAAGTTATTGAAGCACAGGTAAGTAGAGCAAAAAGGGTATCAGTTCCATGTCCTTTATAACCAGGCTTTTTGTAATAAATAAATAAATCAATCAAACTTTCAACTCATTTTCTGGAAACTGAAGGTAACAAATTATGTATGAGGCAATGGAAGAATTAGGATATCAACAGCTTCAGGCTGACCATCAGATTCTGCTGAGCCATCTGAATGATAAACCACATACTGTAGAGCATGTGATTGATTATACAGAGTATAAAAAGAAAAAAAAAAAAAAAAAAAAAAAAAGAGTATAAAAGATTCCCTGCATCTTTTAAAAGATTAGTTGACACTACTGTGGCATTTATAACCCGGAGAAACTAAAAATAATCAAACATGGACTCTTTTTTTTACAAGCGTGAAAGAACAACACAGGAAACAAAGAGCAGCAATAGCTAACACTTAAAGCATCAGCTAAAAATATAGTAGAGAAGGAGCACTACATTTTAAAGGACTAAAATGAGTCCTTAGAAGCATCTTGTTTGCAAGATGCAACACTATCAACACTCCTCACAATCCCTTTTAAAGATGCAGGCTAGTATCTTAACATTCACTGTAATCTGTTTTGTATAAAATTCTGTTAAGGTATCCAGCTGTGGCTTGTTTTCTCCACACTGAATGGAAAATTGTATTTCAAGAAATCTAATGAAATATCTTTATTTTTCCTAAATTAACACCACCATTGATTTCACTTAAATACTGTTTCTCTTCCATTATGAGAACTATTACACAAGAACAGTAATTTGTAAGAAAAAAACCCGTCTTTAGCTATTTACCTATGAAAAACTTAAAAGTATTTTTATAATTTCAGATTCAACTTTTCAGGTAAAAAACCCAAGGCACAATGCCCTCACTAACAAGGGTATGATTATTATTAATGTTTCAAGATACACTGGTATCTCAAGACCAATCAGTAACAGGAAATTGTGTTGAACATACAAAGTAGATCGCTTGAAGACAGGCCTTGCTTGCTATTTTGACTTTGCTTACACCTATAGAAGTGTTCACATACAACATTTCCTATATTTCTAGTTAATAAATATGATGAATACCTTTGAGTGCCTCAAAGCCTAGGCTTCAAAGGCAGACCATCAAACCAGCACCGGTATCCAACTGCCAAATACTGTCTAAGCAGGTGACTATACCAAAACTAGCGTCCTATACCAAAACTAGTGTCCTATGCCAAAACTAGTGTCCTATACACCATGAGACCACAAAGAGAGTTAAGCTACTTCTCAGTAACTTTTATAAGAAACTGAAGAATCCTCATTAAAATTCCCTTTCTTCACATTCCTCACGTTCATGTTTTTAAGATCGCAACAGCACCTTACAGGTTATATTAAAAATACATTCAATACAATATTATTGTTCAGAAAAGACTAAAGTATTAGTTTACTTACATAATGATTCTCCTGTTCAGGAACCAATATTTTCGTCTATGTCTGTCATATCCAATAGGTTCATGTCGAATGTATGGTTTATTTTTTTGGATTTCAGCAACACAGTCAGTTACTCCAGGCACCTTATGTGCTACGCAGACCTCACACTGCCATTCATCTTCTGGTACCTCTTCAAGAGGTGGTTTCACGCACTCCAAATGGTACACAGCTGAACAAGTTTCACAGCAAAGCAAATCCCCAAGTTTGTGACAAACCCTACAATGATCATCATACTGAATAACACCTTCTGACATTAACTCTTCACGTGCAATGTTTGTTGTAAGAAACTGATCCACTAAGAACTGCAGAACTTTGATTTTATTCTCTACTGGTCCATAAGGATAGTCCTCTGTCTCTTGGTAAGGAAGAACATGATGGTATTCCTTGTCACTCTCACAATATACCCGCAGAACCTCTGGCCACGTCATTCCATCTATGAAATACAAAGTGGAATTAACGCTATCTTTGAGGTCAGCAGGTCCAAAGGTAGTATTTGAAGTGTCTTCTTCACGTAAAACTGCTTTTAAAAGCACTATATGCATCTCTGCCATAAGTGTGCACTGCTCTTGACTTACCAGAGCAGCACAGAAGTCCTCAAAACGAAAAGGAGAGAGGCGTAAAACAGTGCCAAAGTTCCTTAGTACCTCATAGATGGCAATAACATTCATTATATGCTCACTAGGCACCATTAAGTCCTCTGAGGATTTAGGAAACTCCAAGGGTGGGATATCTTTTTCTTCCAATATTGGAGAACGAGGACGATGCACTCTTTGTCTTCTCCTACCTGGAATAAAAAACAACAGTAAGAATTTTGCCATTCACAGGTCAACATGTTTAAACATCTGTCATCAATGAGTGTGTCAAACTCTCTAAACTACTGCAAATTAAGGATTCACATCTTCACAGTTACATAGATGTGATAATTCAGTTTATAATCTTATACCTTAATTAACAGTATGAAAATAAAATACACAAGATATCTGAAGTTTTGCTTTATACATGTAAGAGCAGTTGCATTTCCCATATAACATACATCTACTAAATCTTTAAAAATGACATCTAGAATTGTAATTGTTTAAATTAGTTAAAAACAAAGACGTTTCCCTCAGCCAAAATATTAATTTAGAAATTCTCCTCATTTTTATTCAGCCTTACTAGTTTATAATTTCTTCTTGGAATTTAACTTTAAACTTGAAGAATCAAGCTTCAAACAACAGATATTTTGATTAAAATATTGCAAGCTATTCTCCTAGCCAGCAATAGTATACAGGAAATACGGTTTCAAGGAGATGTCTCATGACACCCAATTTCACCCAATCTAAAATACAAAAGAGAACCTAAATCACTTTGTCAACTGCTTTCTAACTAGAATATTTCTCCTGGATACCTACAAGCCAGAAACAAAAGTTAAATGTGATGTTTTATGAAAATGCTTCAGGAACTCCCCATTTAAAAAAAAAAGCAAAAACCAACATAAAACAAAAAACCAAACACCCCTATGCTTCAGTAAAACAGGCGAGAGAACCACAGAACGAGAAGGAGGTAGAATTATGGAAGGACAAAGTCTAACAAAAAGCTAATTTGAAGAGCTGTTTCACTACCTAAAAGAAAAGACACTGAGTGTCATTAATTCAGTCTCGGATGCTAATTCAGATGAGATGCTACACTTTCTTCCCTTTAATTCCACTATCCTTGATGCCCAGCAGAAGGAAAAACAAAAGAGGAAAGTTTCTGTACATGGCACTACTATACAGATGAAATATTTCAATCTTCTATCAAAATAACGAAAAAGTAGCCAGCTACATGCAACTATTTTGAAGCTATCAGTCAAAGTATTAGGATGCACTCAGTAAACCTACTTTCTTTTTTAAAAACTTCATCAAGTTTAGACAATCTCATAAACTAATCATAAACCCATCATCTTGGTTTAAAACCAAAAACTGAGATGAAAACTCGTTTTAGGCCCTCTGGTAAGCATACTAAGATTCCGGTCAACAACTAAATTTCATAATTATAATTTCATGCACAGAGAAAATCCAAAGGATAAATGAAGCTGTCCATAATGGCAATTTCATATGCACACTTTAAAAAAAAGTGACATATATTATACATTGTGTCATCGGAGACTGAAGAGTGACACAACCGGTATTCTAGAATTTTAAACTTTACATTGATAATTTCTCGATCAAATTCGGTGAATAACGGACACCCCAAAAAATTGGTCCAAAAATTAAGAAAGAAAGTAAGTTCCAGTCATCTTGGATGTTACCATTAAGAGGAAATGGTTCTCTGTGGCATTTGTTCAACCCACCCAACTCCCTCCAATACTCCCATAAATACAGGAAGTAAGTGATGGGGAATGGGTAAAAAAAACCCAACCAAAACAACAACAAAAAAACCCCATGAACTGCTATTAAAACTTCAGTGGATTGAAAAGGAAAAAAAAAGTTTCCAAAAAGAAAAGCTACCTTTAAGAAACATCTCTATGCATAATTGACAGTTTGCCAAATGATTCCAGAAGAAAAATTAATCAATCATTGAGCTAGTATGGCAAGATGACACCAGATACATCTCTCCCTCTCAAACGTTAAAGAATGAAATCTTATGCAACAAATTAGACACTCTGAAACAATATAGAAGATGAACTGCCAGATGTTTCCATTACAGAAGTAATGGGTCAACATCATCTGCGTATAAAAATAAAATTTCCAAGTTTAGTTAAGTTTGAGTTCTGACTGTGGAAAATGAAAGAATGCTCGTATGACTGCCTTCCAATATGCTTCTGCACAAATCAGCAGTGGAAAATGTTTAATCATGGCAAACACACAAAAACACAGGAGTTTCACAGCCAGGCACAAAGCAAGCATTCTTACAGCAAGAAATATCTAGATTAAACCCAACTTTTCAGTCATCGTGATGCAAAATCATATACGCATAAACCAGAGTTGGTTTAATTAAAAGAACCCAAAGGAAAACACACACACATGCACACTCACAGATTGAATTACTTTAGGGTCCTGAAGCTTCCTTCAATATTGCAGGACGGTGTAGGACCAGTCCTAGTACGCGGTCATGCAAGAAAACAACGCAGAACAGATATTCTGAAATCACTAATGGTCTTCATAGAGTCCAAATATCACAAAAAGCTGGCAGAGCTATGAACTAGGATTCTTTTCAGTGTTTGCAATTGTAGCAGAAAAAAGTGTCTGTCACACAGTGAAGCCATAAAAGAAACAGCCCTTCAAGAAAGAAAGCAGGAAGAACGATAACCCTGGTTTACCTGAATTAATCAGAAGTGACAAAACCCCCCAGTCATTTCAGGCAAAGATAAACTAGAATGAAGGAACACTGCTGAAAGAAGCAAGGACTCCATATTTCCTCTCATTTGTTGAGATTTTCTACTCCGAGAACAAAATTATAATTGTCCTATGCATTATTTTTATCCTTCACTGAAAAAAGCCAGACTCCCCATATACCATCTTTGTTGATGTCTCCTTCACAAGAGATAAACACTGGTATATTTGTTACATCGAACTAACAGGAGAAGCAAAAAAAGAACCTTAAACCAAGGCATTCCTAATATTTTCTGAAAAAGTTAAAGTTCTCTAACACTTCCTCTTAAAAAGGAAGCGTATTGGTACAATTAGAGGTCTAGAATAAATACGTTATCAGGACCCAACGTACGTCACAATACCATAATAAAGAATTCTACTTTGATGCAAGTACAATGTAACCATGTGGTTGCATTATTCGCACCACTCTTCATCTTCTCTATAAATCAATTTACATATTTTCATGTTTGCTTTGGTATAAAGCACAGAAATTTCAAAAGCAACTGTAAAACTAATAGTTTAGACAATAAGGAAAGACATATCGCATTATAAAATGCATGCTTCATTTGTCCACTATTTTGTGTTATGCTCCACGGTATGTGGCACAGGTACTGTATCATACCACTCAACACTCCTGATCCACACTGTAAATCACACACCACATCTCAAGAGCTCAAATCCTTTCTCTTTTCTGACACTGAACTGCTTTGAACAATTCTGCACTGCATATAATCTGGTTTCCAGAGCTAAAAAAGGAAAGTATTTAAAGATGCAGAATATTTTAGAAAGAAATCGTACCCAGACATATATTTCTTGAAAGGCTTGGTGGTCCCCCCCCCCCCCCCTTTCCATTTCCATTTTCAATTTGTTATTGGTATTTGCTGTACCCAGGTTGAACAGAACTTGAAGTCTAGAACTTTAAAGAATCACAAAGTGCAATTTGGAAATTCAGAAATTCCAAACAATTTGTGCTTAAAGGTATTCCTGTTTGATGCATAAACTGCAATCTGAAGAAACACTCTGGATACCTTTCAAAAACAAGACACACACACACCCCCCAAACCAAACCAAACCGACAAAACCAAGCAGTCTAATCTCCAGTGAAAAAGATGGACATTCCCTGCCAAGGTGCTCATAAATCTTGAAGCATTCTAAATGGCTGCTGAACTTACATTAAAAGTGTAGGCCAATGGAAAATGATATAATGATGTCAAAGTGCTATAGTCTCTGTCTGAGCTGAGATTTTTTGTATTCTGCTGGTTGGGTGGATAACCCCCTCCCCTGTCACCAGCTCAGACAGCTGAAGAAAGGCAGTTTTGAACTCCAAATAAGGATTCTAGGCTTCTTTGCAATTCTGATAATAACAATTTCTTCATTGCTAACTATCTGCAGTGTTCTGACATCCCATACAGCTCACACTACTTAAAAGCAGTTTCAGCTTCTGTGAAGGTTTTTGAAGATCACAATTCATGTTTACCCAACTGTTCTTCATATACACAGAAAAAATCCCTCAAGTTTTGAAAAAAGTTTTCCTACAGTAAACATAACCTTTTTGAGGTCTTCAATTTCAAGGAAAATCTCTTTTCCATGAGGGAAGTTGTCCAATGCTTGAATTTGACATTCAGTGGCAGACAAAAAAACCCAACCAATCAAACAAAAAACCCCCAAAATTTTAGTCTCTTCAAACATTTGAATGTTCAAATTATTTTACTTTTAATAATTTTTGAGATTCTAGCATTTAACACTTCTTACTTGTCATTCGTCATGGATTTTGCCCTCCACAGGGAATTTTGACTACTATTTGAGAGAAAAAGTGTTACTTGAAATTTCATTAAATTGATTAAAAAAAAATAATCAATTTAATGACCTCAATTTAAACATTTAAGAGAGAAGTGCAAGCTTGTGTAGACTATACAATTGGTGATTACACAACAACAAGCATTTATTTTTATTTGGAACGCTACATATGTGCATTACATTAATTTGTATTTAAAGTAATACAAGGAAGTGAAATGGTATAACAAATTCAGTGCAATGACCACATTGAGCAGTCAACAGAATTACACTGTTGCTCCCTTTTCTTAACTTCGTGTTACTACATCTCCTACTACCATTCATATTTTTCAGTTTATCTTGGTATAGTTTAAATAACTTCAGATAAATATTTTTTACGATTTACCCTGAATCATTTCCCATTTGTGGAAATCTCTTCTCGTAGCAGCAGGTTTTTTTGTTTTAAATAGAAAATGCAATATGTACTACTTTGTCTAAAACAAAAAAACACCAAGAAGATTCCAGAGCAGGTGTACTAGCAGAAGTTACTTCTTTAAGCACCACCACCACCTGACTAGACTTTAAACTGAATCTAGATGTATCTACTCTCAATTAAAGAAAGTTAATTTACTCACACTGAAGTTTCCCAAAACAGACTCAAGTTTCATTACATGTAAATTGTATACTTCTAAGATTGTTTCTGCGTATTAACCAGAATCAAATTCCACCTTCAAGTTTGAGCCAGTACAAAGAGGGAAAATGTCCACTTCTACACCATTCAAATTCCATAGCTTTATTCGGAAGGATCAACTGATCTGCCAATAGTCTCCTGCTGCCACGACTGGACTATTTACAGGATCCAGATCATCTTGAGTGCCTCAGCATTATACTTCTATCTAGCATACGCTTCTTTTAAATCGCATTCCTTCACTAGTTGTCTCCAAAAGTGATGAAGTAGTCTGCAGTGGTTGCCTCTCCCTATTTTGAATTCTCTAGTTGAAGAGCTGCCTGTAATTAAGATTAAAGAGTAAACAATTTTATTCACATGGCACATTTAATTATAGATATTGATAATTATAGCCTACGCTTACCATAATCTATTAAAATAATTTATATTACAAATATTTAAGCAAAACACACTAATGGTATTTGAAACAAAATGAAGTTACTGAACTGAAGTAACAGGCCGAGCACCCAAAACCAGAATTTACTGAATCACTTAAAAAGCCCAAACCCTTGCTTTAATTTTTTTTTCTGAATTTCCATCTATTCAACCTAGTTGGTTCAAATGCTGACCCTCTCAAAATTTAGAAATGAAGCAGGGTTTAAAAGGACCAAAAAGTTTGTCTCCATTTTCATTCACAGACTGAAAGAAGAAAAGGGAAAAATCATGTCTATTCTTTAACTCTTTACCGCAGGAGGATATGGAACTTAAAAATACTTTAATAATCTTTAACATATCTTCTGGTTTATGTAGGCAGTTTTAAAACAGAGTATTTGAACAAACTATTTACATCAGTGCCCAGAATACAGAAAGGTTGTACCATGACTAAATATGACTTTCATGCTCTTTGTGTTTTAGCTGTATTCCAATTACCATACGCATGTAACCTAACAAAAATCACAAAAATCCAGTTTTGCCCTGTCTCACTTATGCTACATAACCCTTCACTCCAGATGTACAGTACTAGTAAACATAGCCTTTCAGTCCAACATAATTCAAGTAATGGACTGGTGGATGGAGGTCCTACATAACAAATATTCTGCCAGAACCACTGTCTTGTTTAAACAGGGAGAGTGGTAGCTGCACTGGTATGACCTAAAAATAAACACTGGCTCCCGCATTTCTTGATTAGAAAGCTCAGAACTGGTCTCATTTCTCTTCTCTGAAAACTTTCCCTTCCTCATAATTTCTCAGCACTTGGGCACCAAGACTCCAGCTTAGAGTTCCTGTTCACAGTTGCAGTGGAGAGGATAAACTTCATAGAGAATTGGAGAGAGAAAAGGCAGACCAACAAGTTTTGGATACTTCAGTAATCTGCCAATACAGACCAACCCCACCACCCCCAGGCACGTGCACAAAAGTGACCCCAGCAAGTGAGAAGACTTTCAATTTACCCCCAGTAAGAGACAAATTTTTGGCTTCATGTTCCACAACTCAAGTCAAACTACACTACTCTTACATAAAAGCCCATCTTTAGTAAAATGGAACTGGGTCGGTTTTGTTTTCCAGATCATGAGTCACTACAGAAACTTCTCAACATAAAGACCAATTGGCAGTTACATGATGTCCTGGAAGCATGAGCACTCCTTAGAGAAGATGCCCTCTCCTACGTTTTCCTTCTGGAAATTTTGGCTTTTGACTTCCCTCCTAAACTTACTATGACTATCTTATTTTTGTTTGGTTTTAATAAACATACAAGAATCAGATATTTGCTGTCCCGTATCACTACTTTGCACCAGGCAAGTTCCAAATGAGAATGTACAGCAACATGCAAGTTCTTGTTAGATAGCACTGAGAAAATTGAAAACAGTTGATGAAAATTTCTTTTCTTTTTTTTTTTTATAGCAGAATGCGTAAACTGGATATAGCTACGTGTTTGTCACAGCAATATCCAAACTGGTTCCTTAATTAAAAGTCAGCCTCCTGGGAGAGCATTTGCTCAGCTTACACCAAAGAAGAAAAAGCAGTAAAATGAATCAGTTTAACATAAAATAAGAATATATTATGAAAAGCAGTACCAAAATAGAAAAGTTTAAATTTTTTCTTGGGATGGGCCAAAATTAAAAGGCTTTGACTTATACAAACCACTTTTTCCTTTTAAAAATGCCAACATGACAATCAACATGTTTCTAATATTCACAAGTCAAATAATATCTTCTAGAAAAAATTTCTGAAAGAATAAGACACATTTATAACTACTTGTAAGTGCAGCTCTGATTTGAATATTGCTCTGCAACAACCATACCTAACCCAAATTTATTTATTCTGCCTGGAAAAAGAAAAAAAAAAAAACAACGACAAACCAGATTAAGCTTAAAATGTAAACTGACTTTAAAAACGAGACATTCCAAGCACCACAAAACCTCTGGAAGCTGAAGCACAAATGAAAAAATAACTGGTTACTAGACTAGAACCCGCGAGCACTCATATAGCAGAAATTCTCAACACATTCTCCTAAGTTTGACTACTGCCTTGCGTTGTACAAAACTAGATCTTTATGTTCTTTAAAAACTGTTTTAAAACTTTTGGCTGTTTATTTTTTCAGTTTGTACATCTGTCAGGAGTACACTTCTAAATCAAACTAGGGTTCTCTACCGATTTTACATTAAGAATTTAATTTCTCAACATTATGGCCATCAGTATACTGTCAGTAGGAGCCAGGAATACAACCCCCCTGTATTCTAAGGCATCTTTTTAACATTCGGGTAACTAATGCAAGACAAGTAGCAGATGAGATCCCACATTGTCATTCTGAGAAGTACTCAGAATCACAGCCCTTTTGTGCCTAGAACCCGGGGGGATGGGGCGGGAAGTAGCATTAAGAACTATTTTCAGGAACAGTCCAACAGGCAACTTCTTAGTTGGGACACACTCAGGATAAGTTGTAACTAATTTCAGAAGTTAGTGAGCCCTGAGAGCTGGTCCCAATCTACTAAAATCCACATTGATTCACCTTACACAAGTTCCATGCAATACAATGGCCAGCTATGGAATTTTTCTGCAGACCTACAAAAGTTTGCACAATAAACTCATCTGCAGTACATAAAATTATTCCACCTTTTAAAACATACATACTTTGATAATGGTATAGTATTTGCTGCACAGAGCTTCTTAGAAAGACGACTGAAGTGACAAACGCTCTCTTCAGATAAACTGCAAATTTGCATGTCAATACAACAGAATCAGCCACAGATTTACTCGTTTGGCCTTCTACACAAATTCTTTGCTAGGACTCGTCTTCTACATTTTTCATGACTGGCATGATGAACTAGTGATACTCTAGAGTACAAATCAAAGTTCAGACTACTAAATGGTAAAATAAGAGCATGCCAGATTTAATTTAGAGAACAGGGCACTGTAGGCAAGATGTTTGGGAGGCTGGTAAATCTTCTCACATGACAGACAAAAGAGGCTGCGTATCTCACTGTCGTATCTCAATGTCTCCACTTAAACAATTCTTCAAGAGCATGAAAACACGTTAAGATATAAAATTACTACAGACACACAAAACGTAGCACCTTGTTTCCAGTTAAATTCTTTCACTCTGAAGATAAGAGCACACTGGTGAAGTAACTGGTTAACAGAAGTGATGGTCAACCACTGTAAATGCTCAGACTAGCAAAATCCATCTAAAAATTTTATTTAATGTATTTTAAGATAAGTATTTTGGCTCACAACTCCACTGTTGTGCATTTGTGTTGGATAGACGATTATTATCTCAACCACAACCTAGATCTATAGCTCTTCCTAAAGCTAGTTTTCCAAGTTCTTGATGAAGAAAATCAAGAAACAGAAAAAATGAAGGACTTCTAGGCATCTTGATGAAACCCTTCTTTTAAAATTCTGCAGCGTATGGAAAATAACTTGGTTATCTATAATGCCACTGTGACAAGCCTAAAGTAGAACTTATAGCAGACAAGTAATGGCAAAAATGCTTAGTGATACAAGATGTATACGCTACCTATCCTAAAAGTACATCTACCTTCTGGGGATACAAGAGAAGGGACATTACAAATACGCACACAAAATCCCTCTACCAAAAGTCCATCCAGCAGAAGAAAAAGCAATGATAAATGTCATATGCATTCACACAATAAGCTTTTACTGTACCATTATTAAGCGTTATATCAAAGGCATTTTACCATTCCCAAGATTTTGCATCTTTAAATACTTTAATAACAATATAGTAAAAAAGTACTCCTACATCCAAGTTCAAGATATATCATAAACTCCCCAGCAGAGCACAAAAACTGAGCCTTTCTTGACTAGAGACACTGCACTGTGATCTTTTAATTCATTGTTCAATGTAAGTTTGAAAAAAACTATAAAAAGTCTGTCACCCATTTAAGTGAGATGTGATTTATGTGTAAAATCTTGGTTGGTAGGAGAGTTTGATTGGGATCGCAATTTTTCAATATCTTGCTCTCAAAAAATAAACTCTTCAGCCCCTAAGACTACATCCTGAAAGCGGTAGTAATTCAGGGTGCCTGTAACTGAGGGAAGATAAGTAGAGAACGATTGTTCATCATCTCTTGTAGTAGGAAAACTGATTCTGTCAGGGGCCAGTTCAAAACAATGGAGGAGACACTCCTTCAAGCCCTCCAGTTAATCACAGGAACTTTGTCACTGTATATTACAATTTGTCTGGTTTCAAGACAAATATATAAAAGAAGAAAACATGTATGTAAACAGCTAAAGACCAATTCTGGCTCAGCATGCACCTGAGTCAAAGAGCACTGGAGCCCATGGAAGAACTCTGAAGACTTTATCCCTGCCCTGTTCTTAACACTCTTGTCTGCACTGGCCACTGTCACATAAAGAGATACTGAGGTTAGGTGAATCTTTTCCTTGCCTGTCCTAATTCCTTGCCTGTTCTAGTGTCAAGTATCTCTTCCTGGATTATGACAAAACTAAGATCTCAATTAGTGCCACCACTGTGTAGCGGTGCTCACAACATAGATATATTTGTTGAGCAGAAACAAGACACAGACTGAGCTGATAGAATGAAAAGTTCGTACTTTCTTTGCAAAAGGGCAACAACATATCTGGGAGAGAGGGAAGGAGGAAGGGAGACCTTTAGGCAAATACTGAGCTAATGAGAACTGCCAGTAAATTGCCAAAATAACAACACTGATGTTTTAACTATCAAACACTCAATATAAAAAAAAAAAAAAAAAAAAGGCACATAAGGATGACAATACTAACACTTCAACTTATCTTTAAAAAGTTAACTGAAGTTACCCTGACCAAATGAGAAATAAACATATAAATTATCAAAATGGTTTCCAATACACCTAAATACCACATAAAACCTGTCTACACTTGCACAACAATGCACACAGAGGTATCTTGTTATTTGCCAAAACACTTAAGTACATTTCAAAAACTGAATACACCCATACTCTGTAGAACTCATTTTAAACCTGGATGCCCAAGTAAAAAGTATTTTCCTGACCTAGTCAATTAAAATTATAAAAATATTCTTTCCCTGACAAAGGCACCCCCAAAAAAAGTAATAAAAATTAAAGTTACCATAACTAAGCAGAAAATTAAGAGTTAAAAGTCAAAAGTGTGCTTTAGTGTTTTTCTTCTGTGAAGCCAGACCCCAATCTTTAAAGTAACAAATATTCAAAAACTTCAAATTGACTGCAGGACACCCCTGCAACAGGTAAACACCTTAAAAAATTATCTCTAAATTAAATTCATTTAGTAACGTATGTATGTATTTTGATTCATTTAGGTTCCTGTGCTTATGGATATACATTAAAAAAAGAGACATACAGAGTTTTTTAAAGGACTATTATGAAGTCACATAATGACCAGATACCATTAACTCACCCAGATAAAAACAAATGACACATTTAGTAGCCAGTACTTCCCCCTGTTAAAAAGTTGCCAGCTAACTACTCAAAACTACACTCCTTTTTTAATTAAGATGCAACGCATTTACACCAACAACCTGTTCCTCCCCCCTTCCAAATTGGCCAAATACTTCTACAACAGCAGTGTTTGTTATCCTGTAGCCCAATTCAGAAACACTCCTAGGTTATCCCTAAGTACAACTATTCCCCTGGTTCAGAGACTTAAAAAAAAAAAAATTAAAAAAAAAATCCTAAGCTTGAACTCCATTCTGGAATGAATTCAAATAAATCCAGAGTGCTTAAGTTTAGATAAAGGAATTTTTTGAAGCTTGAAGCCCACATGGTTAATGAACTAATTAAGGACAAACAGAAGTCCAGGCCTTGAAAATTGGAGCCCAAATTTGCCACTAGAGCTTAAAAAAATAATCACAATGATGTTTAACAAGTTTAAACCCCCAACATGAGTTTTAAAGGTTGCCATATCTTAGAATAAATGCAGTATTTAAAACCAAGACTTTTGACTCAACCTCCACCTTTTAATCTTTGTGTTTAACTAAAACTAGGTTTACACCCTTGCAACGAGGCCCTGTGCACTTTTCCCCAAACTATAACAATGCAATCTCCATTTTGAACAATGCACCTCATTTCCCTCCTTGGAAAGCTAGTTTTGTCTTAAAGCCAGTAAATGCTGGATCCAGTTATACCTCTGATTTCAAGAGCCAGAAAATTTTCAGTGTTTATGGTTGTTTTTTTTCTTAGGCCACTTCCAGTTGCATGTGCTTCCTTTCCTTTTAACATCAAGTTATATTTGCAAGCACAAGCCATCCTTTCCTGTATATATTTGAAAGGACCTCTTTGTAAGGCATGCATCTCGTTTCCCTTGTTTTTAAATATTAAGTGAATGCTCCATACACTTTTGACATTGTTTGCAACATGTTCTGGTGTATCATGCATTTCTGCAGTCACCAGAATATCCATGCATATTTGCAGAGCATCCCCTTGTTACAGCATGTACTGCCCTCCCTCCCTCCCTCCTCTCCGTGCATGTGGTTGTAAGCATCTTCTAATGTTCCCTGCATCCGTGGGGTTGCCAGTCGTTAATTTGCATACCCCTCTCTCCCTGTGAGTGCTTGCAGGCATCCCTCACATACACGCATGGGAGGAAGAATGCGTGCGGACTGTATTTGCAAACCTAGAGGGAGCATGTGGGGTGCCCTCGACTTGTTTTAGTTCATCCCACTGACTCTCTACCTGGGGTGCTGCTGTAGGTGCTGTGGCTCCTGAAGCTGCTCTCAGTGCAATAACTGGCATCGTCTTCATCCTCCATCTCTTCAGGGTAGTCAGAGTCGTCGTCGTCCTCCTCCTCCATTATCTCCTCCTCCTCTTCCTCCTCGGAGTCCTGGTTATCCTCGGGGTCTCCCTCCTCTTCCTCCTCGGACACCATGCTCTCCTCCTCCTCTTCACTCTCATGATCATCGTACACCACTTTGCTGATGCTCCTCCTGGACGAGGCAGCCCTGCCTT
>NW_009260266.1:848676-866701 GCF_000687185.1 Egretta garzetta | reverse complement strand
CTCACCGTCTCCCCACACCTGAACAGCGACGCCCGTTACCAGCCCTCTCTCCCAGAGCTCGACCCGCGCCCTGAGGGGAGCCCCCCGGGCTGCCACCCGTCAGCTCCAAGTCCCGCGGCTTCAGCCAGCCGCGCACCCCTGCAGGGGACAGCCGTGAGCTCAGGTAGGCGACGGGCTCTGCCCTCCCCTCCGCCCCGGGCAGGGGCTCATCACGGACGTCTTCCTTCCCCGCCGCAGCGCCCGCCAAAGCTCGACCCGCGCCCTGAGGGGAGCCCCCCGGGCTGCCACCCGTCAGCTCCAAGTCCCGCGGCTTCAGCCAGCCCTGCACCCCTGCAGGGGACAGCCGTGAGCTCAGGTAGGCGACGGGCTCTGCCCTCCCCTCCGCCCCGGGCAGGGGCTCATCACGGACGTCTTCCTTCCCCGCCGCAGCGCCCGCCAAAACCAGAGCCTCCCCTCAGGAGAGGTTTCCCTCCTTCCCCGCGCTGAGGCGGCGGCCGCCCCCCTCCCCAGCAGCGAGCAGGCCCCCTTGCCCACTGCCATATTCACCTCTTGACATCTTTTAAATCTTCACCCATTATGCAGAAATTAAAACCCTCTAGCAGCTCACCGTTACCTAGCTAGGGTCGGTATAAAGCAAAATAGACTGAGGAGATCACACAGGGCCCTACCATTTGCATTTTTGTCCATCTACTTTCTCCAAACTGCTGTGTCTGCAGTTCCCTGGAGCCCTACAAAAAAAGAGATGGGCTTCATTTATTTTGTATTCCCTCTTGTCTTCCCCTTTGCCAGAGCCCCCAAAGGGCTAAAAATCTACATAAACCAATTGCACTATTGGGTTTCTAATGCCACTACTTGAATTCAGGGTATCAGTTTCCTGGGCAAAAGCAGTACAAACTGAAAGCCAGCCCAAGGCACGCAAATGTCTTGCATTTCTAAAACCGGCCTTCTTTTCATCGCTAAATCTACGCAGCTTTAGGATTCCAGATAGTCTGAAGTCTTATCATTAGCAAATAAGCGTGTTTGCATTTTCATTTTCTCTCAGTCCCTTGCTTATGCTTCTGTGCGATGTAAAACCCAATACTGGTCATGCCATAAGCATGCCAGCTATATGTCCAATGTGTAATTTAATTTGCATTCTTCTACAGTCATTTTTGAAGTGCCTTTTGTTCATTAACTTGTTGCTCAGGCTCAGAACCTCATTAAACCTACAAACCTGCCGCAGTGTCAAGCACGCAACAATGTCACAATGGCACCAGGCAGCAGGGTTTAGCCCAATTTGCACTCTTATATCCAGCTTTTTATCTGCATCTCTTTTATATTCAGTGGTGCAGCTGCACAGGCTCAGAGCCATGTTCTAGACACAGTACGATACAGACACAGCAACAGCAGTAGACAACATTGCCTAACCCCATTTTATACCTTTGTACTCAATTTGTATTCCAAATCTTTGAAAGTTACCTTTAGATTGCTTATGTCAGACTAATTTTTGCAACCTCTTATGGGGTTGCAAAGGATTATGGTAACTCTTTAAATACATGAATAGGTAGGCTATTTCACTGTCTCCCCTTGTGATCTTGGAAAAAACACCTGTGAATTCAGCCATCTATACATTGAGAATCTAGCAAAGGTATCTTGTGTATCTGCTTCACTAATATTCACACAGCCTGTAGCATTACAAGAGCATTAACACCTCTAAAATACTGTGGGGTTTGTGTATCTGTAGATCCAAGGTGCTAAGAATCATTTGCTTTTGAATACTGTGAACCACAATACCTTGTCTTAGTCCCATCTCTTATTTGTTAGTTGTTGATGTGGAAGTGCTTACTGAATAGGGATAAAGAATTTTAATTTTATAGGTGGAGAAATAAATACACAGAGAAGCGTGTTAACTTTCAGAGTCAGGACTATAAATCAGTCTTTCCCAACACACAGCTTAACTTAGTACAGAGAAATCAACCATAACCCCTTAACCTACTCGCCTACCCATGTCCACTCCCAAGAACAAAACATATCTCCATTAAGAACTTGAAATTCCTATTTTGAGTCTGCTGGTATAGTTAAATGAGCATATTTATAAGGAATTTTAGGTAGGAGGCCCTACACTGCCTCCATACTCAAGACAGATGGAGAGAAAGGCTCCTTTCAAAAGGCACTCAGGAGAAGATGAATAGCCCAGTTGTTCCAGGCTGTTGTCTGCACGGGTTCCTTTCTCCAAGGGTAAGGGAAAGAACTTTTAAGAACCTACAGCTGGATGGCATTATTAAGTGAGCATATGCTCTTGCTTAAATTGCTGAGCTGCTTTTGCCCAGTCCTTCCCAGTATTAGGTGCTGAATTTAAGTTTTCAGCTCTAGAATCAGTTACATGTACTGACATGTACATAAGACAGCAAGGTGTTGCTGTGTAATGTTAGACTAGAGCTCAGCTGTAGGCTAAATAAAGTCAGCCTTAGGAAGCAAGGGCTTACATGACTTGCTGGTGTAATTCAATATATTACCAATTACCATTTTATTTAGTATGATTAAAACCAAAAGTATATCAATATACCGATATGCTGAATTATATGAATAATGAATCATATGATTAGTAAGTTTTTAACATCTTACTTGCTATTCTGAAAATGTACTGAAGTCTGTCTTCTCTGAAGGTTTCTGTCCCCAACCATCCATTTTATACTAGACTTCAAGAAATCCAGCATTATGCTTATCTGTCCCATTTTCTCCATCCCTGATTTCATTTAGATGTATATTCAGTCCCACAAGTAGCTTATAACAAGTCAGTTTTAAATGAACACCTAATCAGAAGTACAATTCAGTAGATGCTTAAACCCGTAGTACCATCAACTAGTGTTGCCTTCATAAAACTTTATTAATTTTTTTAGAGGGATAGTCAAAACAAATCTAAAGCTAAGATATACTTGGAAATGCTAAATTCAGCTCTTTAGAATGAGCAGTATAGATGAAGTTAATTTATGCTGAAGGTGTTCACTCTCTGAAAAAGTACTTGGGAGAAAACAGACGCTGATGTAGGTAAGAATGTTCATATTTTCAATTGGAGATGAGTTTTCTTGTTCAGAAAATTAAAAACAGCTACTGCCAGCACCAAGAAGTACCCGTCTATATGATTCTTCAGTTGCCCATTGTAGTGGGTTTTTTAAACTTTACTTTTACACACATTTGGTACTGACCTCTGGTAACAGTGTGTATGACTAGAACATGTCAACTTCCCAAGAGTCTTAAGGCTTGTAACTGTGTGCAGCTGCTTCAAAATCACACAGCCAAACTCCAGTAAGTTAGGCACCCAGCACTTCAGCTAATCTTGTGTTCTAGCTCTAGCCAGAAAGGAAGAAAGCGCTGTTGTTCGTTCTCAGGCAAGTTTAGCCCGACAAAGGTTAAGGACCCTTTTAGTCAAACAATGATTTCCAACATTCTGCTCCAAATCAAACTGGATGTCTCCTCTGTGTCCAGTGACATATGCTTAAGTCAGCACTATCAGAGAAAAATCACTATCCAAAAAGAGAAGTTATTTCCAGCGAGGTTAGTTCTTTGCTCCAATCTAACAGGCAAGATACCATTCTTGCTCTGAGCTGTGCTGGCAGTTACCAGTTGCACAGTCAGCTTAAAGACGTTAAACTCACTCCAAAGTCCACAGCATTAAATTTTACCTGAATGTTATTTTTATGCTCCTCTCACCTTCCTCTGAAGCTTCAAATGTATATAGGAAAGATTTCAAGAGATGAGTATTTAAGAAGCAGAAACCATCTTGGATTAAATCTTTCAACATCAGAAAGCTTCAGAAATTTCTAAAGCAGAAGTCTTGAAGTTCAGCTAGTTATGCTGAAATCCAGTAACTCCACTCCGCAAGTCTGTGTAGGAGAGGATGCTCTAGAGGAGCAGTCTCTCTGCTTGAGAAAACAGTTGTCTTCAGCTGATGACAACCTCTGAGATAAAGACTGTAACAAGACATCCTATTAAATACCTACGCTTTGCTTCTTCATTTGAGGAAGGAGTCTAGTTCCTGCTGTATACCTCTTCCTTCTCCCTAGCTGTATGCAGCTTCTGGATGCAGGTGATCTTCTCAGATATGAGATGCATCAAGCCAGCTTTAAATTACTGTCATTCAAGATTTTAGCTACTAATTGCCACACAACACCCTCCCTCAATTTTTTTTTAAAAGCAGCATAAGAGGACCTGGTTGGACTGGAAAGGAAAGCACGAAAGGGTACACTAACAAGTTGCGATACCGTGACACACAGGAGAGAGAAAGCAGTGTGAGTTAGGTAACAACCCTGTACCTACACTTAAGCTCCCTTCCCTGTTTAAGATAAGTCTGTAAATGCCAACGGCATCCTTGGACAAAGTAAAAACAACTTAAAAATAGAAAAATCCAAATAGATGGAACTCATTTGAGTTTGCTTTAGTTCATAACCTGCGTGGAGATGAGAGGACTCTGAAGAATCTAATTAGAGACTTCAACTATTAAGTAAAAAAGAAGCAAGTCGAATAAAAAAGTCAATTCATTTGATGAAACATCTGTTAAAGCCTTACTGCAAATATTCTACTAATTCTTTGCCAAGAATCATGTGGCATTTTAGGATGTTCTTATGTTTGCATATCAAAATTATACATGAAAATATAAGCAAGCATCCAGCTTCTCATCCAGTCAAAAAGAGAGCTTTTAATACATGAGTGTCAAACTTACAACTCCCATGTAGCTACAGAGTAACCGTGCTCCTCCTAGGTAGAAAACAACTTTTCACATCCCCAATATGGAGTGCTAATACATCCTCATTGTAAAAGGAATCAATAAAAAATAAATTTGTTAATAATTAATTTCAAATTCAAATCAGTTCCAGCACTTCAATAGAATATGTCTGAGAGTCTTTCTGGTGATTAAGTCTTTGTAATTCTCGCAAACTTCCTTCAATCTTGTTGAGTTCGGAGTAGAATCGGACCTAAAACCAGGAAAACACAGATATAAAGTTTAACTAACACAGTGAAGTTTAACTCATTTCATACATCATTATACTGTGGAACTAGCTGTGGTTCTGCACAGTTTTAGATATTAGATATTAGATAACAAATATAGCGGCTTTTGAAATCAAAATGAGAGAGGCAACAGCCATTTCATGCTGAGGAAGGAGCATACAGAGGAGAACAGACATTATTTGATTTACTATATAATATTTTGTTGCCCGCTCCTCTCCCCCGCTTCTTAAGACCCATATTCTAAATCCATAGTAAGATGAAATAATTATCCCAGAAGACGCAACTTACTTGGGCCCTCACAAACTTATGAAGGTTTGAAAGCAACTGTTTTGCTTCTGGTAGCATCACCATAACTGTGAAGTGAGCATCAAGTAACAGGCACATCCAATCCATAATCTGAAGACAAACATGAAAAGTACACTTTATGCTATGCAAATAACAGATTTTGCTTTAAAAGCTGAACTCTGAAACATTAACTTCTAATGCAAAATGCATGGTTTCATATTTTCAGGCAGTATTATTTATTTTCCACCAGTAAAAAGTGTTGCGTTACATCTGACTTCATACAGGTTATATTAATAGACAATACTTTATAAGATGAACGTAGATCTCAGTTGATTTTAGATATTCACAACTACTCACGAAGTTACACACCACAGAAATCAAATGAAGTGCAACTCTTAGAACTAGCTTCTCACCTGATTTATAGTTGGAGAGCGTATTCCGGGAAGAGTGGTATTAATTTTTTCACTGCATTTCACATACAGGTAGTATAAATACCTGAGAAACAGCTAAAAGTAGAAAAGCCAGATTTAAAGGACAATCATTGAATAGACCAAGAAGTTTTGTCTTGCACACAGTAATAGTCATAAGGATTTTTTTTTAAATTTATTTTTTAAAGCAACATAGATACCTGTGTACAATACATTGTAAATAAGTTTTATGGTTCTCCTACACCATGAATAGCTAGACATTTGAAAATTCTCACTCAGCAATATTCACTGTAAAGTTACATTCAGGGTAATCATTGTTCCAGTGATTGTGTCAATGCAATTTAAGACTTTCCTAGGAACTTTGCTAAAAACCGTATCAACATTAAAAATTTCAGTCCCAGTTTCACTTTCAGCAGCCAACAATAAATTACTACTGGTCAGAATCAGGTCAACATCATCTTGTGCCGAGCACAAAGATTTCTTTCAAAGATTTTTTTCAAAGATTTCTTTCTCTGTCCAAAAAAAGAAATCAAGGAGATGGGTCAGTGCTAAGATCAGCTTTGTTCTGATGTGTGGGGTTTTTTTGAATCACTGTAAAGCCACATATATGCTCAGGTACTATGGTACGTGCAGTTCTTGAAATTATATTTCAGATTTTGAGGAACAGGGGGGATTGTTGGTTTGGGGTTTTCTTTAACTGAGAGGATCCGAGATTGAATACTCAAGGTTGATTTGCATTACATCCAGCATTTTACACAGCATAGTTTGTTTCTCTTATTTTCTAAACTTCTGTTTCTGATGGAACTGACTAAATTAGCATCTCGTTCCTTTCTTAAAACATATCCAAATAAAGAAAAGCTACTACAGTTGCTAACAAAATATGAACATTTTCCAAGTAGACTGTGTTGTAAAGGTTTCTTACATTTTCTAAAATAAGGACTACAAAAATTAATAAAAGTTCCATATGTATGTGGAAAAGCGTGACATTAAATCTTATTAGGCATCTTAATTTCATTTTCATGCATTAGTTTGTGATTCAGACTCCAGTAAGAGTGGCAAGTTTCTGATATATAATTGAAAAACTCTCTTCCCTTTCCCTCCCCCCAAAATAATAAGGGTTTTTAAACTTTTTAACATACTTACAACAGCTTGCTGAGCTGGGAGGTTTTTCAGATGAGGCAAAAGAAATGTTTCACTGTAAGCTGAATGGAGAACAGCATTTCTGTGCAGTACCATTAAGGAAATAAAATTGCAGGAAGAAGTACCAGTTTCTACAAACTGAGGTGAATTCTAATTAAAATACTTCTCCAGGTTCTTTGAGAGAGGTCCTATTACAGCTTTTTGAATCTCCCTTATTTCTGTCACGAAATATATACAGCAACTGAAATATCACAATAGAGTTAGCTTGAACAGTTATTTACTGCAAGTATGTAATTGGCTAATGTGTTTCAACAGGCAAACATCAAAATCCTTGATGCTATTTTCTCTTGAATAGACACGGTTTTATTACACTTTTCCAATAATGTAAGTTTAAATTGGTGCAGATGATTTCTATAAGTTAATTGTTTATATTCTAAACAATTTTGCTACTGAGTCAGAACTTCTCTTATCAGAACTTCTCAGAAATTTTCAACATCACATACAATGCACTGACTTTCCTTCATTAAAACATACAGAGGATACAATAATGCTGCCTTCTGTGGTCCAACAGGGCAGAATTCACCATCAGCCGTCAGATGGGTTTCCTTTGTGATTTTAGTATCCCAGATGTCTTGTTCCAGCTCTGCATTGAAACCATTTTCTACAATTTCAGTCTTAACTTCTTTATTGTTGAATTCAATATCAATGTAACAGATTACAGATTCTAGATTCACATCTATTCTTTGAAGATAGGCTTCACTAATGCTGTAGAATAAAATTCCAGACATTTAATACTTTTATGTATTAGCTTTAAAATCAGCAATGCCATCAACCCAACAATAGTGCACACTGTGAACTCTTCGAAGCTTACTATAGAAGTAAAAACATATACTAAAATACAGAGTGTTCCAGAATGAATAAAGGCCATGAGAGAACAGTCAATATTTTGTAATTATTAACCTTGGACAATACATGTACTGCTCTTTTATTCCAACAATGTAAGTTATGTCTTATCAGACGTTCTGTCACGGGCTGATTTAAAGGTTATGTCCCATTCAAGACTGTTGTTATATTCTGATACTAATGGAGCTGCTTCAACCCATAAGACAGTTACAATTTTCCTAATACTTAGTAATAAAGTAGTTGACAATTTTAAGATACGAAATTAACAAGATCTGATGTTTCTAATAAAAAAAAAAGAATCCTGTTTGCTCTGGAAGCCTAGAGGAACACTTACAACAGTCTTTTCTTTTTGTTACAGTGCCTACTTAAAACTTCATCCTTTTTGGGATATGAAAACCATTTCTGTCATGAACTTACAAGAGTTGATTTTTTTTGTGGGCTTCTTACCCCAGGTAAGTTCCCAATTAAGTCTGTTGCACAGTGAACAGGTAGCTGTAACAACATATATAGAAGGATGCGAGTGCCATTGAAGCCAGCACTGTTACCAAAAGGCATGTTTGTTTAATTACCATTTACATAGTTTTTAGAATTAACATACGCAACAGACATCTTGTAAAACGTTTGTTCAACTGCAAGACTGCAACATACACTCTACTCAGAATTAAGCATTTCATGCACAGTATTAATTGCCTATCTATAAAATTAAAGCCATTCTTGTCAACACACAGCTTTTTATGAAGGGGCTTGGTCTGGTGAAAAAGGAAAAAAAAACCAGAGTGATTCCAACTTACCTTAAAAATACTTTCAAGCAAGTGTAAGTAATTTCTTCAGGAATATCTGGAAACCGTTGTAAGCAGGTTTGTAAGAGATGCACATCTTTTTTCTCCAAAGCAAGTGCCATTAAATCTGGACATAAACTGTAAGAATATGAAAAGAATAAGCTGCATAGTTCACATCCACTGAAAACTACTGCAAAAGTATTAATCTTGTTTTACATAAAAATCCACCTGGGAAGTGTCAGCTTCATCAGAAAATAAGCATAAGCACCTTGAACAGTAAATTCTGATAATTCAACAGTGCTTTATAAAGAACTGGATTTCTACTTTTTGTTATTTTTTAAAGACTATTCCTTACAATTAAAAAAACACAGAATCATCACCTGTAAGACAAGTCTCGGGTTTGGACTATCTGTAGCAGGAAATTTCGAGGGTAGTACTTCGGATTTGTTTTACATCTGTTTATAAGGGCAGTTACTACACATCCAATGGTGGCTTGGAAATCTGGCATCTGTGCTTTTGACACCAATTGTCTCAATTCATCTTCAAATACAGTTGTCGGAGCATCCTGAAAATGACAAACACTGTGCAACTCAGAAGTACAAGGCATAGGTTTGAGAACTGTACTGTTATTAATTAGACCAAATAGAAACAGACTTGGTTTGGAATTCAAGCTACTGAAGTTTACAAAACCCCCTCAGCACTCTGCCTTTTGGTAGTCTCTCTCAAGCATGAAAGAGCCAAATGAGGGTATTTACTCACTCTGAACTCAGCTGAGTGGTGTGTTTCAATAATTGCTCAGGGATTGTTCACCTGTTGCTTCAGTTACATTACCAAGATGTCCAGCTGCAGCTGAACTATAGGTACCTTCACACAGGAAGGGATGCAACTTAAAGTATCATAACACTTGTAGCAAGTTTTAGAAAGGAACTACACAGCTTCTTGCTGTATTTGCAGTGGAATTCCTAGCATTCTGACTTTCTAGAGGCAAAATGCCTTCAACAAAATTAAAGCCATAAACAAGAATCTAAAAAAGCTTAAAAAAGCAGAGTTTGGGTGAAATATCCTCTCACCTTATTTGTTTTAAGAGAAGATTTTCATTAAAAATGAAGAAATTTGTGCAAGTTTTCAGAACTCACATAGCTATTATAAGCCCTGTATTGTACAATTCTAGAACACACTCCTATGACAAGACTTTAACTTCATCATGTCCAAATACTATTCTAGCACAATAATAATAATGATATCCTACAACTCACCTGTTTAAGGCAGCTTCGTCAACTTGATATGTGCAAGAGGACATGGAAAAAGATAGTAACTTAAGAGACAACTAGAATATTCTGAGAGCGTCTAAAACACTACGTTAGGATATTTGGTTTACTTACTTTTAGATTTAGTAAGAGCTGTCCAACAGATAAGGTATCTGCCTGTACTTTTGCAACAGCATTCTTTTTTGATCTTAACTATCATAAAGAAAAACAAAAAAATTATTATTAAGCTCCAAAAAGATGGTATATGCTTAATAATTTCAATCAAGGTAACTAGGAACTCATGTTAACTTGCTGCACAGATAACAGTTAGTAACCAGGTAGTCCAATTCCAGAAACAGTGTTAGGAACAATGAGTGACAAATACAAAGTGAAATTGTCTTCTGCTAGAACACCTAAAAGTATCAGTATGGGGAAGAGACAGGAAAAACAGAACAAAAACCTCACATGCTCCTAATGCTAACTTACAGTCATTTTGGACTCAGATTTTAGAGCTACAGACTGCTGTGACTGAAAGGAAACCACCAGCTCTTCATCTGCAAGGGTATTCCAGTTTACAAACGAAGACACATCTGTGAACATAAAAATGAAACTATATGAAGGTAACACTTAAAACACATTTATTAAAGTATGAATATTACATCAACTTCTTATACTAATAGGTATTTTCTAAGAATTTTCTCAGCAGCAGGTAATTTTGTGACCCTTTTTGCATACTCTTTTTCCATTTATCTTCTGGAAGCAAGAGAAATAAGTTATTACACAATTTATTGTGAGCATTACTTGCAACATTTTACCAGTGCAATGCTAGAGGCACCATGATAATACAATTTTAAACTGAAGTTTACAAACTAAGGTTTGACATTGCCCCATCTAATCACTAAGTCTTTGCAAACAATTTATAGGAGAACTGTATTTGAATGACAACTCAGTTTAAGTGAAGCCACAATAAATTCAGACATTTGCGTGCTTCCATGTTCTCAGCAATAGTAAATTTAACAGTTAGGAACAGAATACAGCGTTAGGTTACTTCAAGCTGTTTAGATTCAACTGATTTTACAGGACTGTGTTAAAATAATTTTTATACAATTTCAGAAGTTCTCCTTTATGAGACCTTTTCACTGTAATTATAAAAATTCTTACCAGGGGTTTGACTGTCCTTGAGCTTTCCCACAGCAGCTGCCAAGGATGACGTTTCACACTTGTACATAATTACTGTTAGCACTTTCCCATGAGTAAAAAAAAATTTTTCCTCATAACACCACAGCTACAAAATATTAAAACATATCATTAATGAGGAGATGAGCAGAGAAGTGTGGTCCTGCACAAGCTGATGTTTAACACCTTACTGCAAAATTTAACTAGAAGTCAGCAATCAGATTATTTCACGTTAATTTTGGTAGGTTTAACACTTGTTAGCAGACTTTCATTAACTGTTGGTTTTGCATACAGAAACATGAAGCATTCCTTTGAGTATTTTCCAGGGACATATTAAAGTACAGAGGCTGCTCTGAGGCATTAAGTCCACTTGATAATTTTATTTTTTAAATTCCCTCTTGTGCAATTTTATGACAAAACCAGTCAGCCATTCTATTTCACTAGTGCGCTATTACTCAGGTGTCAGTTTACTTATCATTAATTGACACCTGAACATTTTGAAACACTACTTAGGGAGATGCAGGGATCATTTAGGCAGTCAATTGCAAACTGTCTGAACAGAACAGATACTGGCTGTGTTTTCTGTTTAATTAGCTATTTCATTCTCACCAGATAATCAAGCCCATCAGAAGTGAGAAGGTACTGAATTATCAAAGAAATTGCCATATGCCACCATTTTCCCACTAAATACTCTGACAAAAATTGCTCATCAATTGGTCAATATTAACTTTGCTTCAGAAGTTGGCATTCACTGCTCTTCCAGACAGAAGCAGGACTCCAAAGCCCACTGGCCCCTTCACTGCTGTCATGCCAAATGCACAAAGCTTATAGACCACTGTCCTGGTTTCGGCCAGGATAGAGTTAATTTTCTTTTATTCCTTTTGTACCAGGAAAAGTGTGGCCAGCAGGAGTAGGGAAGTGATTGTGCTGGGCACTGGTGAGGCTGCACCTCGAATGCTGTGTTCAATTTTGGGGCCCTCAGTTCAAGAAATACATTGAGGTGCTGGAGTGTGCCCAGAGAAGGGCAATGAAGCTGGTGAGGGGTCTGGAGCCCAAGGCTGATGGGGAGCGGCTGAGGGACCTGGGGGCTTTCAGCCTGGAGAAGAGGAGGCTGAGACCTTATTGATAAGGGATACCTTATCACGCTCTACAACTGCCTGACAGGCAGGGGGAGCCAGGAGGGTGTCAGTCTCTTCTAAGTAACAAGCAATAGGATGAGAGGAACTGGCCTCAAGTTGCATCAGGGGAGGTTTGGATTGGATATTAGGAAAAATTTCTGTACTGAAAGTGGTCAAGCATTGAACAGGCTGCCCAGAGTGAAGTCACCAGCCCTGGAGGTGGTCAAAAAACATGTAGACGTAGCACTTCAGGACATGGTTGAGTAGGCAGGGTGGTGTTCGGTTGACAGTTGGACTTTATGATCTTGGAGGGATTTTCCAACCTTAATGAGTCTATGATTCTTCCTCGTAGCTGGCATAGTTCTGTGTTTTGGATTTAGTATGAAGAGAACGTTGATAATGCACTGGTGGCTTAGTTGTTGCTAAGCAGTGCTTACACTGGTCAAGGACTTTCCAGCTTCCCATGCTCTGCCAGGTGCACAAGAAGCTGGGAGGGGGCACAGCCAGGACAGCTGACCCAAAGTGGCCAGAGGGGTATTCCAGACCATACGATGTCATGCTCAGTATATAAGCTGGGGGGAGTTGGCTGGGGAGCAGCGATCGCTGCTCAGGGACAGGCTGGGCATCAGTCAGTGGGTGGTGAGCAATTGCACTGTGCATCACTTGTTTTGTATAGTCTCTTATCATCATCATCATCATTATTTTCCTCTACTGTTCTCTTAAAACTGTCTTTATATCAACCCACAGGTTTTATTTTTTCCCCGATTCTCTCCCCCACCCCACTGGGGAGGGGGGTAGTGAGCAAATGGCTGTGTGGTGTTCAGCTGCCTGCCACAACCACCACGAATTAAGATTGAGCTTACTTGTCCGCTGGTTCCCAGGGGCAGTTCCTTTGAAGTTTGCAATGTCTGAAATTTTGTATTCCATATTGTTAGGCACTCTAGGGGAAATGAGAGATAGCTGTTACAAACCCCAAAAGCAACATAAATGCTACATTTGCCTTTGCTACTTTCAGTCAAAAACACTTGAGGAAATAAAAATAACTGTTTCAAAACAGCTCAGTTAATAATGCATTCAACATTAGCAATTAAGTCATTCTGGTTACATCTCAAGAAAAATATCTGAAGATGAATTACTTTTCCAGTGAAGAGCTTTAAACAAGAAGCTGTGGCAAGAGGGACAGCAGTCAGTGTGGCTTCCAGCCAGGAAGCACATTTTGTCATAAAATGCTATGTTCTGAGACTTAAATTTCAGTGATCCCACACTTCAGAAGTTTAGGCATGAGACTGGAGTGTTTGTTTCACTTATTTTAGACACTGATTTCTTAGAGGACATGAGGTCTGTTTCCCTGCACAGGTCCTTTAACAAGTGTCCAGGTCCTCCTTTTAATTTCCATCCATCCATGAGTTCTCTTGCTGCATCTTCTCAACTGTTTCACAACAGCATGAAAGCAAATACTGAAAACACAACAGCCAGTCGAGTCCTGCAACCCACTACGCAGCTTACTGGTAAAGGTTACCTTTCAGCGAGCATTCTGAACAGCACAGCTCAACTGTGTACTAGTTTCAAGAGTCAACTAACATTTTATTTCCACTATTTCCTGCTTAGTGCTTTGCCTAAGGAAATTGTAGACCTTATGACATCTTAATCTGATTTTTCAAGTTACCTTTGGATTCTTCACCGGACACAGCTAGACTTCCTAATACTGCGACGTGGTCTTTATCCAGAACAACCAAAGAAGTTCCTTTTAGAACACTTCCAGGTACTGAAAGGTTTAGCAGTAGTGACTTGGACAAAACTTGCTCTTCCTCGTCAGTATTTTGGTGCAGAGGTATCAGAACTTTGTACACAGAGTCATTGGAACCTGTCAAAGAAAAGCGATGACGCTTTTATTATCTGTTACTGTGGAAAACCTATTTGATATGACATGGCAAAAGGACAGCCAAAGAGCACAAAATCCAGTGAGTGCTGAAAGAAGAAATAACACAGGATATTTAAAGGACGCGTTATGATGCAAAGCAGTGAAATGAAAGTATACCTAGTGTGAGATCTGCAAGGTACAAGTCATAACGTTTAGGAACAGGCAGCCTTTGCAGTATATCAGGAAGATTTAATTACTACTTCTACCACTAGCTGTTTCAGAAAGCTTAAAGAGCTAAGAAAAATTAAACACTAATGCATAAATAGCAACATTTTATGCCCTTCCATACAATTCTTTGCCTTATTATCACATCCCATTAGAAAATACAACTTACACAAACACAGAAGTGTGATTATTTGATTTTTTATATGTGCCGTGAAACTCAGTGGTTTAGATAATTCCTGTTGTTCAAGCTTGTATTTGTGTAGACCATTCATCTTAAGTTTCTGTACGTAGACAAAAAAATCCCCATCCTAAAGCAAAAGAAGAGAATAAAGTTTTCCTTTAATTGACACAAATAAGAGATAACAGAAATGCAGATATTAGTAGTGCTTAACTTTGAATATTAAGCAAAATTAGGAATTTGTTTTCTCTATAGGACATACAGCCTAATTCAGAAGTTTGCAGGCTTCAGCACATAAAGAAAATTCTAATTTGATGAAACAAATGGATTCACAAGAAGAAACATTTGAATAAAGACAGATAGTTTGTAATTTTTTTTTGCTATTTAGTAAATTGTTCACAATGAGCAAGTATTTGAGGGCAATGAAGAGTCACACAATTGTCAACTGTATTTAATCTTAATTGCTCTCTGAAGTACTAAGAGGCAGGCTCCTCAGCCCCAAAAGCAAGACAACTTCAATTGTTGTATGAGAAACAATACATACATAGGATTTTGATTAAGTCAGGATAATGATTTCACTAAAAAGCTCTTAAAATCCAATGGAACATGTGATGGATTTTAGACATAGCACTTAGATTTGCTGCTATAAAAGTTTTTTTAAAAGTATTCAACTCACTTTCTCAGTAGCGAATATTAAGACAGGTTGTTGACCCTCCATAAAAGCTTCACTCCACCTAAAAGCAGAAAGCTGTATGAACATCTTTTAAATGCTAGGACTACACCTAAAGTCCTATCACTATTCCTCAGGCAGCCTCTTATTTTTAGAATACAAATTTAAATAATTTTAAGATTTTAAAAGCAATGTATTGGAAAAACACACCCAACCCCAAGATCTCGGTCTTTAGTTTTCTCCCCTACCCACTAAAAAAGGGAACAGCTTTCATCATCATCATCAATTCCTCCCACCAGGAAGCAAGTTTCATAACATTTTATCACTTACTTGATGACTTCATCTGAGATAACGTTTTCAATTTCTTGTTGTGGGGCTTCCAAAAGGGCATCTAAAGTTCGAACACCACCTCCTTTGAATAGTACCACTGGCCCTCCATTGGGGAGTGAGTGTATTCTGTACACATCAGCTGAAAGCTATACAGAAATAAAAAAATGTCTATGGTCTTCAGTACATTACCTCGAAAGCCAAGTGTTGTATCTGTGGGGTTTTTTAAGTTCTTTCAATAAACAAGCAACAGAAGACTGATGAAGCTGTAAGATTCCTAATAATGTAGGCCTAGTGGTTGCCAATTTTCTGAAATGCTATGAATATCGCAAATCACTACCCCAACAAAACGCCAGGAAAGCATCCCAGTGAGCATCATATCTCTGAATCACATCAGAAAAAACATGATTGAGGGTAAGGAGTTCAAACACCTGGTGTACAGCGTAACACAAAGCGCCGTTTAACACCACCACCAGCAGAACAGAAGAAAAAAAAATTAAAAATCTGTATTTGAACATAATTCACCATCTTTAAGGGAACTCCTCAAACTCTGGACTTGGGATACGAATCATTTTAGGAGTAATACTTCAATGATCACGTGTCTCTGTCCAAGTGGAATCCTTGCAATTTTCCAAGACACCATGAAGCGCAAGTTAAGACAATGGTCAGCTAAAATGTATTATTAGTAGTACTACTAAAATTAGCATCTCTTCCCTCTACCAGGATTCAAAACGTTAACGTAAAAGTGAACACATACAAGAGACTTACCGTTGCTTTAAATACTTTGTCCAAGTTAACATCTTTGTTCTTCCATATTCTTAAAACCTTTAAGAGAAGCATCGTTTTTAAGCACAGTAAAATGGTAATACAGAGACTTCTCAGCACACAAAACACTAGCAATCACACCTCCGGGAAACATGGGAGGGAAATACACAGAAAGTATTCACAGTAACCTTAGCGGAAACTGACCCAGCGGAAGTCTGCGTGGGAAGAAGCCGAAGCAGAGACAACAGGAATAACAAACCAAGCTCAGAAATCTTGGGATTGGAAAGAAAGGATAGGGAAGAGTAAGGTTAGGAAAAAGATACAGCAGAATTCTAAATTAAAGTAGATCAAAGTGATGGAGACAGATCTTAGGATACAGATGACCTGATCTGGAAGAGACTGTTTCAAGGAGAACAATGGAAGGTCAGGAAAGAGATTTCATCAACAACAATAAAAAAGGTTCGGCATGTGCTGAGCAAACACTGCAAGTACACAAACAGAAAATGTTTAACTCTAAAATATGAGCAGAAAACCGAGGATACAGGTATGAACTACTTTAACCGTTTGAGTACAATAATCACGCAGTTCTAAATGCCAACCAGTCTGCAACAGGAGAAATAACTTATCCTGAAAATGCATGCATGAGGCAGTCTTCACTGAGAACGCTTCGAATTTTAAATGGCCACTGCATAACTGGTGCTCAGCAGATGCAGGTGTGCGGTCGTAGGACTGCACGCCCCTGTCCTCTCAAAGGGTGAGAGGGTGTTGGGAGCTCCACGCATTTACATTTGGCCAAAAAATCTAGCACCACCGAATTCTGCCCTGCCTATATTCACTCAGAAGACTCACTAACATCCTTTTTTTCCTTTAAGAGAAGATAGAGGATCTCACCTTGTCATCGTGCACAGCTATATATTCACCAGTTTCAAAGTTGCATACAACTGGACATGTGATAATTTGCCCATGTTTAACCGACCAACAGCCTAGGGGCTTCTGATCTGAAACCTAGAAAAGCCAGAAGAAGGACAAAGTAATTAAAATAAACATGGTATGCTTTGGGGATTCTTCCCCTGACAGAAAGGAAACGCAAGGCAGCCACATCTGATCCGAATGAGAATAGGAAAATATGAAAACTGCTATACTCAGACCTTCTGCTTGAACATTCCTGTTTCTGACTTTAATACTAAAAAATTTAGATTGACATGAAAGAACTCCGCATTAATTAGAAGTTATTTCTTTTCACATCAGAAATAACTCTGACCTGTAGTAGTCAGCCGGGCTTATGCCATGAAGCAGAGGTACGGTGCACGGCTTTTCCAAAGCGAAGGCATTCCTTCCAATCACTCGCGTAAGCTACTTTTACTCCTAACGTGTCATGCACAGAAACACACTTTTTCTCTTCCTATTTCAGTGTAAGTTATCGAGGCCAAGAGCAATGACTTTACCATCTGAACTTGCATTATGCGTGATTTACATTTGGCTGCTCTGAGGGTACTCAACCCCCTCTCCTCTGTCCAGATCTGCACTGGGCATATTTACCAATTATTTATGGTCTTGCGTATGGTCTCGGGGGGGGGGGGGGAGTAAACAACCCCAAGGAGGTTGTATCACGAATCCACTAAAATACAATCCCTAGCCCCGTAAATATGAGAGCCAATTAAGGACATAAACCCAAATGTTTTCCTAAAGTTTCTTATTATGGTCTACTGAAATATATGCCTACATTAAAACCACCAGAAGATACTTTTAGTTTCAAGTGCTGCAAACCAAATCTTCCCCCCTCCAGCCGCTGGCAGAGACCTGACAGCCGCCCAAGCCGCGCGTCACCCTGGCTGCTGCACGGCAACGGCGCCTACCCTGCGGCTTCGGGGTGGAAGCATTTCTCGGAACGGGGAATGGAGAGCGCAAAGCAGCAAACGCAGAAATACCCAAGCAGG
>NW_009260266.1:833080-848307 GCF_000687185.1 Egretta garzetta | reverse complement strand
TCCACCTCTCGCGAGACTTGGCGGGGGGAGGGGGCGCTTGGCAGGGCGGCACACCGCGCATGCGCCACTGCCCGGGCCGACGGAAACGGCCGAGGCCCTTCGGGAGTTTCCGGGCGCCGGCGGCCATGGGAGCGGGCGATGGGGAACCCCTGGATGGCGATTTGGCGGGCGGTGCGAGTGGCCAGTTATCGCCAACGCGGGGCTGCCCCTTCCCCTGAGCCGGTAGGGGGGCCTTGCCGGCTGGCATTTGCCAAAGACGTAAAAATACGATGTGTTCTGAATATTTTAAATCAAAGACATTTAAATCCATTTTAAATTGTAAAATTTCAAAATTCATTCTTAAATTTGAATCCATTAAATTCAAGAATTTAAATCAACGAAGAGCCATTCATTTTCCAGGGCACGGTTACAAAGCAGGAGAATCAGCTGCATTGGGATCTCCTTCACTCAGATGCTCCCAAGTGCACCCCACGCGGGGCACGCACCGGGTCACTTCCACGGCCGTTCAGGCGGTCGGTCCCACGCCTGTTCCACCGAGTGTTCCACCGAGTGTTCCCCGAAGAGATGAAACCCAGAGAAGAAATGTTTCTATGCAGATTAGCAGGCCGTTGGATAAAAGGCTTCCGTAGTTTCGCATCTATGCAATAAAACACTGTGGGTTTCGAGACTGCTTTAATTACCCCACGGGCGCTGGTAACTATTACCCTATAAGCTATAACTGCCCTCTGAGCGCTCAGTTTGGTAAAGAATAAAGGGTGGAATTTTTTTCCTCTGCAAGAGCACAACCCAACTTCACCGATTTTAACAGCAGTAGGACCAGGTCCAGGTTTTAACCAATTTGAAATGTATTTTCACACATTTAGTATTTTGTCTGTGTGCAGATTTTAATGAAGCCCAGGCAATACCAGGGGCTTCAGCCCAAACTTGTAAAAACCACCGAGTCAAACCGAACCACCACCAGAACAGGGCAGGCCCAGCCTCTGGGCGCGTTCCTACGCTGGCTGCTGGCCACCACTGGGGAGCACGCGTTGCCAGCATGGGAATTTCGGGGGTTTTGCTGCTGGCCTGTCTGCTCACTGGAGAATCCAGCTGCAGTTTCCCCTGGCAGAGGCCAGCCACAACCCCGCACTGGTGGCCAAGACTCGGCCGAGTCCAGGCTGTCGGCGGGGCAGGGCCCTGGCACCCTGCAGTGTCCCTGGGCACCGAGGCCACCGAGACGCCATTGCTGCAGGCCCGAGGCCACGTCGGGCTGCCCGGCTTCTGCCTCTCTCGTACCGTCTCATTCCTACCTTAAATATTTTCAGGCCTATGTTTGTTCCCTGTGTCCTGTCCTACGCTCTTGCCACACATTTCCGGACTGAATAAGCGACTACCGTTTTTTCTAGCGCAGAGAAAGCTGCATTTCTGTGGAGTAAGCCTCTACTTAAAAGCTTAAAGAACCATTGCACATGTGAAATTTCTGTTGACACAAATGCAGTGACTTGTAGACAGAGTGATGGAGGATTCTGAATTTCCCCGAGGTTCTGAGGGGTCCCTTTTCCAGTATTTACTACAACACAGGGCTGCCAAACCCTGCATAGAGAATTTGATTCCCTACTGAAAAACTTCCTTGTCAACCAAACGCTCATTTACAAATGAATGGGCTCACACCAGACTGAAGGGCACCTGCCCTGATAACATCTTTAAAAAGCTGAGGCACAACAAAACCAAGCAGATGTAGCAAGTGGTTTAAATTCTCCTTACAAAGCCAATTCTTTGTACTTTTTAATTTCGAGGAAGTGACTTGCAGAGTTGGGGGCAGACATGTTAATGGGTATGTTCCTGCCTAGAGGAGACCTAGTAAAAGAAAGCAGCCGTAACTGTAAAGAATAATTGTTGGTAGTTTATTTACAACAAAATGCAAGGGGAAATACAATATTAAAAATAATAAATAACCTGGAAAATCAGAAACTAAGTGATATGAATGAGAAATATGACAATAAAATCCTCCTGCTGAGCCTTACATTATTTAACATGCAGAGCATTTCAAAACTTGGTCCTTCTTTGATGGCAGTGATGTATCGCCTAAGGCAGCCATCATTGCTCTAAATAAAAGAAATGAATTGCCGGACATTCAGAGTCAGGTGGAATTATCACAGAAATGAAATAACCCAGTGAAACCTGTTTTAGCGACACCACAAAACTACAGGAGGTTGTAATTCAATGACCATGCTGTTCATCTAAAGCAAAACATTGTTAGACTTATTTAGCAATTTTAACTTACACATATAAAACCAAGTCCAAACAATGGGAACAGAAAAGCTCCTACTGACGAGATCATGAATCCTCTCTTACTGCACTTACTAATTCATAGAAGCATATACATTTGGCTTATTTCAAATGATAGCACGTCGTTTTGAAGTTACAGTGCAGCGAGCTTCGAAGCAGTTTTAACAAAATGTAGCAGTCTTCTTACAAACTAAAATTCAAGGAACAAATATTTCCATTTCAAAATCTCTACAGCGGCGATTAATGCAAATTGGCTACTAGATGTCACAAAATCACCTTCCAGAATAATCAAAAAAGCCAAAGAATAATGTCAAATAGTTTCTTTCCATAGGATTTATCCAGTCATTTACAAAATTAATCATTACATTCATAAGCAATCCCATTAAGTATGTGTTTCAGGAATGTGCTGCTCCTCATAGCCGTTATGGATGCCTCCCTTTTTTAATGTAGTAGGAGATCTACCCTTCAAGAGACTGCAGTGAATTGCCAGTTATTTTGTAATGATTGTTCTATATGAAATACATACAAGTACGAGCAAAGCTGGGAGGAGGCTTTAATAGAAGCCCAAACAAACTGATCGCGTTACCTGCTCTGAACCATATTCTCCTTGATGAAAAATTCCTTCTCAAGTCCTAGCAGAGCTGTACCACGTACTTCTGTCACTGCGGCAGAGAACAGGAACGCGGTTACTGTGCCTGTTCAGCTTTGCCGTGCGGCACCATACTAATGCTGTACTCACTAAATAATCACATGGCTTGTTTGTGCAAAAGAAGTGATGAACACCTGCAAAATGCTCTGTTTTTCTCCTAATAAACATGTTTGAAAATGCAACAGAAAGCACTGTGAAAAAATCAGTAATGAAAACAACTTCCTTGCCTCAAGACGTTATACTGAAGTATTCAGACCCCCCTTTGCATTTAATTTTGTGGGGGGTTTTGTGTTTGCTGGGAATATTCTAGAAAAAGTTATCCTACCTCAAAAAGAAACCAACCAACCCCAATCAAACAGAAGGAGATATTTAAAGATCATATTGACCAAACGGGTAATGACTGGTGGGGAAAGCCAAGCAGAACACAGCAGAGGGCACTTACCCAGGCAGTGAAGAGCCTGGGGTATTTCCTCTCCAAAGCAATGAAACATTACAGATCTTGCCTTACCCCCAAGCCTACTGAGCGCGATCATCAGTGTATCCACGTGGGACTGGAGATCAGCGGAGTATGAGTAAAGGTATGACTGCCTCGGTCTAACGATCTGTGTCAAACCCAGGTGCCAAAAGGTATGCAGGAACAGTAATATGTAAGCGCAAGGACGTTATGACTAGAGCTGAGCAAATTCTTCTTGGACAAGGAAAAAAATTCACTGAAAAATAGACTTTCAGGTGGAGCAGACGCAAACCATTTCTATAGAGGTTAAATTCATGAAATGAAAAAATAACCAAACAATCCTTTATGTTTTCAAAGGTTTCCTTTCCCTGCCAATGTTCCAATCTCACTACTAAATAAATAATAAAAAGATTAGACCAGTTTTAATCATGACTACTTCCTCCGCACACTTTTTAAGCTGAAATCATAAAATGTAGGAAAGTTTTGTTTGCATCATTACAGCGGCTTCTTTTTAAGCAAAAAAATCATCACCCGTAAGGTTACTGATCACACAGAATTACTAGCTCCAAGAAGCAAAGCAAAGCAAAGCAAAACATGGACAGTAAGTGGGAGAATGCATGAAGTCAGACCACAGCTAAGCTACAAAGAGCTCCCCGATTTTGCTAGCTACAGGATTTTAGCTATCAAACAAATATACACTTGTTTTCAGGGCAGGTTGGCAGTGGAATTACTTCTCCTGCTACTAGAACTACCCTATAAATACCACACATTCAACATAACTTCTACTGGATCTACAGCCATCGAGAAGTTCAGTGCATTTAAGCCAGCCGAAGCACAGCGTTGTGCCGAGATGGCACCAATGTCCCTTCCAGCTAAAAGGCCCCCCCAAACCGACTGCTCAGTATTCAGTGACAGTTCAGCTCTGGAGGACTCTCTTTGTTTTTTTTAATCCATGTACCATGTCGCTGGCGGTACAAAATATTACCCACTTTGATCATACGATTCAGGTAATAGCCATCGTTCCCTGGGAGCTGAACAGCAGCTTATTTAACGTCTGCTACGGCTCCCAATAGAGACGGATGCAGACAGCATTCATTAAATAGCAAAACTGTATGAAAGAGAACAAAGTACCCCAAATGGGGGTCAGCGGGGAAGGTTTCTCACTGAGCTTACCTTTTGAACAGGAAGGAAGGAAGGAAGGGACCTCTTCTGCCATTTGTTTTTCTCCTCCTTCCACAATCTACACTTCCCTCCTGGGAAACATCCTTTTCTACATTTTAATTCCTGAGATTGAAGAGTGATTTCACACGCAGACCAGGAAGAGCACTTCTGTTTCCTTAACGTTGCCCTACACTGAGCAGCCCCAGGATTCATTTGCTTTTTCAAGTGACTGCTTTTGTTCACCCCTTCCCTAGACGACGGCAAAGCCCGGAACCAGCTTTCCATTAGCAGAGATTGTGCTGTTTAGGAAAGACGCGAGGCAGGAAAGAAAAAGAAGCCTCGTATTTTCTTTCCTTTACATTCAAGGTCTTACAGCGTAACTACCACTCTCCTTCCAGTGAGGAAAAGACAGAATTTGTTGGTTTTACTTCTCAACTGGCTCAATTTAGCTGCTTTTTTCCAATCTCACACATGGAACACCATTGATGAACACCAGTACGGACTTAAGAGATCACAAAAGGACAGGGGAGAGCTATTAAAATACATTATCTACAAGAAACAGGTGGTTTCTCTTAGAAATTCTGTGCAAGATAGAAATAGTTCAATGGCCTCAAAGTCAGTATAATTAATTACAACCGGGGCTTCAATACAGTGATATTTTAGGTTTGAAAAGTTTTGTGTTCGTTAGCTAGGCCCCAAATCCTGAGTCGTATTAAGCACAATGTGAATCTGAGCGAGTGCTGTCGGTGTTCAAGTACAATGAGTTACAGGTCAAAGGTTAATGAATACACAGGAGAAGCCTGAGAGTAGGAAAGCTTTTTAAAATCGGCTATAAAAGAAGAAAACGGGAGGGTTTTTTCTTGTTAACCCTGCATTCTAGTTGGCACGAATTTGCCTCAGAAGTCCTTAGCAGCTTTGCTAAATACCTACTCCTAATTATAAATGCTATGACCTAGATGAGGATTTGTAGGTAGAATACTGCTACAGAACGATTTGTTTTCTTATATCGGGTTCCCCTCAGACTATTTCATTGTATGTCAGTAAGACGCACCATATGGCTTGAAACACTACTTTAGGAATATATAAATGACATTCTCTTGCATGCACTTTTCCGAAGGTTTTAAGGATCAAGTCTGAGGAAAGCAGTAATCTTTCCACACCAGTAAGATTATTTTAAGCAAAAAAACAACCAACGAACCACCATGACCTTTGTAGAAATTGAGTTACGTCACTCTTGCTGTGGTAGACATGGCTTATCAGGAGGAAACATGCTGGGTTAATTTAAAGGGGTTTTTTTGCTGGATCTGGAAGAGTGAGAGTTTCTGGAGCAGACTTTTTCCGAGGCCGGTCTTTGGGAACTGTTAGGAATTCGGGAGCATCTGTGGAGAGAGGAGTTGATGGGGCACTAGATGGAGCACTGCGGGTTGAAGAAGGCATGGAAATGTTAGAGATAGATATTGCAGGTGGGAAAACCCCAATCTTCTTGTTGGTAGCTTCCTGAGTTGCTCGTTCAAACTCTCGGACTTCATCCATTGTCATGTCTTCAACAAGAAGAGAGAAAGATAAAGGCACGTTAGAATCATTTCAAAGGATCATTTCATTAACTCAGTTAAACTACTTCCATCCAAATTCTAAATCAGGGAATGATTGCTTATCATGCATATCATTAAGTGATTCTCCACATGAATGCTTTCCTATTGTAATGCATTGATTGGAGTACAATAAGCGGCCAACCCAAAGAAAATGAAGTTAAGTACATTAATCACATACTAATGGTTCTTCTTCTCCCTCGGTCTGAACTGAATAAGCAGTGCCACCGCTGTCATTGCTGGAAAAATCAAGCTATTTCACAGGCAATTAAAGAATACATTTAGCTACACAGCTAGCAAGTAGAATTTTTCTGAACTCTAAACAAAATAAAATACAGGTTGCTGGTTTTTTTTTCCCCATCTAAATTATGAGCATGAATGAGTAAAGGGGTCATCATCAGTTTGTTCCTCTACTGTAATTATCAAGGGATGAAAAATTCTCTCTCCCCCTATGCGCAGCTTCTATTGACTTCTAGTTGCAGCTGCATGCACCGAACTGAAGCTGCTTTGCTTTTCTGCTAACAAAGTCTGACGAATTCCCTCTCACTCGACAAAGCCACAACACGCTTTCCAGCTTTTCCATCCAGAATCTGTACTTAAACATTTATGGCCAACTGAAAAATCCACCGCTTAATTCCCTGCAAAAGAGAGGCAAAATGCGATGAGAGGTTGAAGTCACTTTGCAATGGAAAATCGGGTCCCCAGAAAGCTTTAAAAGCAGTGGAAGTCTCAGGCAGGTGACAAATGTGTCACAGTGCTGCGGGAACCCACAAGAGGGCAGAGCGATCCCAGCATAGATGTGCTCGGAGCTGAGCCCTGCAAAACTTTTCTGATAAAATCCCAAACGAATGACATCTGTGACAAATGGGTAAGTTGAGCAAAAAAATCAGCAAGACTCTTCCAAAACCTGCTGCTTCGTGTCTACGTTGCCTACAAGATGAACGCTGAGCCAACTGAAATAAATTTTACCGTTTTCACTGAACATCATGTTAAATTCGTACATTTGAAGTATTTCATTAAACCATTCTATAGATTCTTGGAGCTCTGAAAGCTCAAAAAAATCCAGAAATAAAAACACTTAGCATTTTAATAAATTTAAAATTCTCACACGTTTGGGTGTCTGCGACATGGGACCAGCAATGGTGCTTGCCATATGTGTGACAAAACCCTAGACTTTCAGTCCATCGATACTTTTTAATATTACCCAGCTGCATGCATCTGTAGCCTTGGCTGCGAATGTTATGTAGAAGAAGCTTTATGTTGTATTACAACATCATACTAAATAAACAAAAGCATGCACGTTGCCAGCTGCCTTCTCTCTTCCCTGCAGATGACATTCCAGGGACCTTTTCAGCCTACATTGCTGTGCCAGTTATTAGGAGTAAGGACTAAGCTATTTTCAAATCTGAGATAAGTGGTAGAAATAAACAGATGGTCTCCGAGGAACTGTACCTACTTGTGTTGGAGAGAGGCTGGAAACTGTTTTGCTGATTTACATTTTGTTTCACACCCTGTAACAGTGTGTGTAGTGTTTCTGAACTCAAGGGGTTTAAAAGCACCCTGACATCAAAGGGAGCCCATGCATTCATTTCAGCTATTTTCGACTGAGGACTTCTGTGCAACATGAAACAAAAGTTGTCCTGGATAAATGAAAGAGGACAGGAAGATTTCTCAATTTGTTGGCCGTTTAGGTGAAGACTGATTAAAGTCTTACTAAGTGCTATCCTCCAAGACTGTCCTTTTTAAATTCAGACATGAAATACTTATTGTCCCTTCAGCTGACTTTGGCTTTTTGGCTTACATTCACTTTAAATTCACTTCTGTTCTGGTGCATGCTCAAGTAAAACCAGTCCTTATCCTAAGCTAAGAAGGCTCAGGTTGTTTTTTTTTCCCCATTAATGACAAATTCTATTCCGACCTCAATGGCAATTTTCCACATGGGAGCTACGGGTGGTAGACTTCATTCAAAGCCCAATCCCGAAGTGTAGAGCCAAGGTCAGAAGCGATTCTCCACGTGCTGCTCAGCTAAGGAGTAACTGTGATCTCAATGGAGCTGCAGCATTATGCACACAGGAATCACCCTCCTCGTCACTGCCTAGAGAACCTCTTCTCAGGCTGGTCACAGTTTTACTGAGTAAGAACAAAGGAAAGACTTCAAACCCTTCAGGCCTTGCCCCACACCTGAATTTTATTTACACGAATAAAACCATCACTGAGTTCTACAGTGCAGATAGTAGAAATAAAGTAATAATAACATTTCAAAAGCAAGTATCACTGCATCTTTTCTGTTTGCAGACAGTAGTGATTTCTAATTTTAGGCCTCTACTTGAGGTGCACAAATTAGGGACTTAAACACTTCTATGAAGTTTCCAGAATCTGAAACAAAGAACCTGCACAGAAACCTGCCCTTCTCCTCAAACTGCTGTTACATACTTCTGAAAATACTCACCTTGTCGGTAGCTAATCAATGACAACATTAAAATTAGTTTGAAAAGCGTGAATAATTCATTAGCTTTTTTTTTTTTCCTGGTGAAGCAAACAATTTTATCAGTCCTGCAGAAATTTTCCACTCCCCATGTTCCTGGCTTTTTGACTGAAGCACTCTGAACTCTTGCCTTTTTAAACTATTCAAATAATAGAAAGTTTTATCATATTTAACTTCCTCTTTATGCATCCAACTGAAATTTGAGAATTGTGTTTCCCTGGAAGACAGGGAGTTGTGTATGAGACCAACCCCACCCTTTCTTACACAGAGGCAGTTTACAGGGTAAACGAAAGGCAGGATTGCACTTCATGGAGCAAGTGTTCCTACTGAAGCAAAACCTCCCCAAAATTCCACTGACTGGTCAGCAAGATCAGTTTATTGCTCTTCTCTGATCTGTGCAGGTGTATTAGCTGAGGATGGGCAATATGTTGGAAAAATTGACATACTCTTGCTTTGGCATGGCTCTCTATTTCATCCACAGTAGATGAATGTTGGTTGCAAACTTTAATGTTGGTTTTTTCATGCATATTTTTCTCGTATTCTCGAACATCATCCATAGTCATATCTGTAAAAAGTTCAAAATTGTTGGCATTTTCCATTGATTCAGTGCAAACTTAATTTATTTTTTTTAAGGAGAAGGTTCTAGGAACACATAGTCTTTCAGCAGAAGCCAAAAAAGGATGTAAAAAAAAAGCGTGGAGCAACTAGCTTTATGAAGACTGACTCATAAAGGTAGTTATATCAGCCAAGGAAGGTGTAAGAAGGTTAAGTCAAAGGGAGTCAGAGAACAGGAAGGAGTGGAAATTGTTTAGGAGTATCTGTGTAACATAAGGTAGGCAAAAAGTATTGAAGTGCAGGCCTTGGCAAAGGCCAAGATCTTCTAAAAAGATTTTAGAAGATCCCTTGGAATAAAGGATAGATACAGAAATATTATAAATATTCACTTACCTTTCCAGGAACTTTCAAAAAGATTTTATGTTTTCTTTGCATAGTACATTTCAAAACCAGCAAACATTCTTACTGTTAGAACACGCATCAGCTTAGATTCCAGAAACTAACACTTAATTATACTGGTAAGTGAATTAATAGTGAATACGTGAACAGTTTTGTAGCCACAAGCAATTTAATGATTTGTAAGAATTAGAAATATTCCACAAATCAGGCTGATCCTACCAGAAGGATCATTTATCATTGTCTAGGCATGCCTGATCTTGTCAAACTAGTGCCTCATCTCTTAGGCGCTTCCTATGTAACTCAAAGCAATCATTACAGATTTAAGAAATATTTATCATAAACTTCACTTCCAGTAAGAACATAAAGAATCCAATTGACTTGTGACCTTACTCTTTTGAGTATTCCCATGCTTTCAATAAATCTACTTCTGAGTAAGATGTAAGTGAACAGGAAGGCTGTCAGAATTCTGGCCTGCTCTTTACAACGGTTTGAGAACTTCAGAAAATAGCCATCAACTTTTTACTCGTAATACTTAAATAGCATTTTAGTAGCACAGTATACTTGGAAATGTGTACCGCTTTTGGTAATGTAAGTTTTTCTCGGGTTTACTATGTGCCACTTGGATTTGCAAATTCTTGTATCACACCACTCCTTGTTATGTGATATGAGGCTCTTGGTGTATTTTACGAGACAGCTTTTAAGGAAAGAGATAACTTTTAGCTGTTGTCTCAGTAGCACAATGTAATGCTTCCTCAGTGAAAATGAAATGCAGTCTAAAATTTTGATCAAAAGGAAACATGGAATACCACTAACTCCTACTCTCTCAGCCTTTTCCTTTTACTGTTATCTGGAATGAGAAACAAGCTCATAAGCCATGTCAGTAACATGCTACGGATGCATTTTGCCAAGCAGAGAACATGCTCTTTGTTAGTAAACAGCACTGTGGAAATAGATTTTCTAAGTAATAAAGCTAAATACAGTTTAGTAAATTTAATGACAAGACACATTCATACTTACAGTATCAGTAACAGTAATCAATCAGTAATACCCGTAACAGAACATGTTAATAATTGATTTTATTACACTGATTATTTGATTCAGTTTAGCTGACTTACATCATCTCCAAGTCTTTCTGTAGCTTTTATTTTAAAAGATGCTAATAGACATTGAAGGTACACAGACGCTTTAAAAATTGTATTTCTGAAAAACTCAGCCTACATGCATAAACATGTCAAGAGCAGCACCGCAACTGTTTTAAAGATCATTATGTATTAAATGGAACTGGATGTATATGAATTCTCTGGAGATATTAAAATTCCGCCTGGACGATGTCCTGTGCAGCCCGCTCTGGGTGACCCTGCTTTAGCAGGGGGGTTGGACTGGGTGATCTCCCGAGGTCCCTTCCAACCCCTGCCATTCTGGGATTCTTTGAATTGTATCTCACTCATTTTGGGTAACAAAATACTTGGTTTCTAGTCAGCAAGTCCTACCAGCTTCAGAACAATGCAGTGGTACAAGGGCTGCAGACAGCAGAGAGAGTTACCTAAGCTACCTTTCTGTACTTCCTTTTTTTAATTTCTAAACAAATCTTGCTATATACTTAGCCTTTATTCATATCTATTTTAGTAAGCCCAGATTTTTTAGGTTTTGTATTTAGCCTGACAATTAAGTTCTAAAAGTACACTATGTTATTTAGTAAAAAGACTCACCATGACAGTAAAAATCCACAAGATAATTGCGTATCACACTATTTCATTAGTGGAAAGAGTATTTTTGACAGGGTGCATTCCGAGTTAAGATGGGAAAATCTGGGATTAAATGTTTTTGGGCTAAACCTATTCTGTGTGGTTTACTTCATGTTTACTCACTTATCACTATCAGTTACTCTGCTGAAGTGCAGATGACTCTTTGCTTCCCACTAACATTTCTTTATGTCTTGCTTTAATAGATGTTTTGGGCAGATTTGGGGCATATTTGTGGACTGAATTCTTAAAGGAAGTCAGGCTCTTTGATTTAAAATTATCAGTTTGCCTGACTTTGTACAGGGAAAATAATGGATCACTATATTTCAGGTTAAAAAAAAAAAAAAAAAAAGTATCTCCAAAGAACTCCTTCTTACTGGATACAAAATTCTCTTACTAGTTTATGGCTATCCCAAAACAAAGGCTATTTTTAGTACATTTCAGTATATTTATGATCGTTACAGCACAAGATTTTCATGCATTATTAAATTTATAAGAACATCGTGATTTCAAAAGCAAATTTTTCTGTATTTTCAAAAAAATCAGCACAACGAGTTTGTTGTTAGATTCTAGTGTAAAATGATGCAGGTTTATGAAGTCACTGGAGATGTGCGTGTTCGCACCAGCTGAGCAAACTGACTACTTTTAAGCAATGCAGAATGCTCCTGAGTTTTGATGAAAGACAGGTGTCATTCTTATCCGTGAAATGCCCCGAACGGTGTTTCCTGAAGCTTAAGGAGGATCTAAATAACGATTCTAATTATATTCCCAAACTGCTATTATACGTTACAGACATGTCTTAGAAACTGCTCTACAAGTATCTATGATTATGGATACATCTTACCGAAAATGTATGTAAAAAGCACAAACCCCATGTGCTTATTTTATAAAATAGAATTGGCTGTTTTCATATTCAGGATTACTCTGTACTATTGAAAGTGCCCATTCCTACAGCTGGTTCATGGATTCAGAACAGTTTTTGCACGCAGCTGCTGTTGAATCAGACCCAGTAGGTTTTACATTTATATCCATTTTCCAGAAAGGACGTTAGCACTCCATCTTTTCTTTATTGCAGTCCCTATTAACAGTTTAAAACTTTCCTAAAAAGCTGAAATTGTGTTGGATCAGAGGCCCTAGGAGTTTGCAGTATGGAAATGACTGCATGTTAATGTGGTCTTAGTAAGAAGCTTTATTCAAACCTGCGTGCAGTTCTCCATATAGATGACTCTTGGCAGCGGCAGCTCCTCTCTGCCTACAATGCAGGGTGACTGGACTGATGCATATACTCTGAGAGGTATGGGATGTAAAGGCGTCCCTGTATGCTGCCTACTGGCTGCCTAAAATACAGCCTACTCTCGTTACAAAGAACCTGCTGTAACTGAGCTCCGTATGTTCCAGAGAAACTGAGCATAGTTCCGTCTCTCTCATGAACAACTTATACTAGGACCCGATGGTCCATGAGAGCAAATGGAGATCTGTTATTAATTGTCATAAGCTTTGCATCAGCCCTTTAAATGGGCTAGATTTGGAGAATACTTACCGTACCACTCATCAACCCAGGCAAAAGCCTGCCGGTGACCGATCAATAGTATATCTCTGACCACCTGCGAAACAAAGGAAAGGTTAAATACCTCTGCAGCAATAAAACATTTTACAAAGGTAACACTGCTGTCTTTCAACGTGATTTAAAGTGAAAAATACCCTGACAGTTTTGTCTCTAAAAAGACATGCCCTAGAGAGTCAGACACACTGGCTCTGAAGGTCTTGTAGTCCAGCCTCCCACCTGAAGTGGATCTATTGCCAACACTGGAACACATTAGCGTGGCTTTGACCAGCATGGGAAAGCCATTTGGGAATGTGTACAGAATCCATTAATCCTTGGGCAATTACATGTTCTGGAACTCTTCTTTTTCCTTGTTAGTATTGAAAATGTTACTGATAGTTTTTCTCAACCTTAGACCTAAGCATCTCCAGGCTTTGTCAAATTTATAGCCAGAGATTAACTCTTTGGCTCTGCTCCAGATCTTTCAGACCTTGAGAGGGGTCCGAAAGCAGATTCGGCTGAGCTCCCTAGCTTCTACACAGCCAGTTACATTCCTGTGCAGGGCAGTACTCAAGCTCTGCTTGTGTGAAGTGTAAGAAACAGCTCCTGTTTCACTGACCTTGTGTACAAATTGCTCTACTCTGGTTTGAAGTCCCCAGACCTCAAATTTCACAGTCACAAGTTTGTAGGAACACATAATTGGCTGATGGGTCTCTCTCCAGCCTTCTTTTAATTGGCCTCTCCCAGTCTTCTGTGACTTGAAATATTTAGGATCCTGCAAAACAAAGAAAACATACTGGGAAATGCAGGAGATGAAGTCCGGTTTGTCAGTTTGCTAAAGTAAATGTTTTGATAAGACACAAAATATGAAAACATGCTAATAAACATTCTGAAAAAGTAATATGAAATTGACTTAAATAAACACTTGGATATACTAAAATCCAATCCTGTCTTTTATCCAACAGCCAGTGAATCGATGGCAGCATATTTTTGGGCATGCTTTGACAATCATATCATCTAGGACATTTTCTGCTACAGGAAAATATGTTATTGCAAGTCATTACAATACAATGCACTCCAAGTGTTATTTATGGTCTTTGGGAAAAAAACCCGTTGCTTCTTCAGAGCTTGCTGTTCCACTACTGTCTCAGTGTGACTTACTAGCACTTTCTACCCATGCCTGTCTTCCTGAAATCATGTCCAATTTGAGCTTTGACACATCAACACTGATGTGACCCTGACAATGCCATTTTCCGTTTTAAGTGAACTTGCATAGCCAGGTGGCCAGCTAAGTATGAAACTCCTCCAATTTAGTCATCTCTGGTTACAACTGAGTTATGAGCAAAACACTGACTAATTTCAACTCTGTCTCTCTCTATGAACTGGAAAATCAAATAAATTGATGATGAAATTACAACAGCAAGACCAAAAAACCAATAAGGATATTAGTTCATCTTTGAAGTTTACTTTTATCTGTACAAGATACAGTTCTATCAATCAAAGTGTTATTTTCCATATTGGTATGGTTCCATTTCACTGTATGTCCAATCCTGCTAATTACATCTTGTAAATAGAAATAATTTACAGTTAAGCATTGATTTTCAAAACTTGAAAATAATGTGGTTTCAAATAATGGAGTTTCAGTAAATTCATAGTGGAGTTTCTAAAATCTGTCTTCAAGAATAACCACCAGTGCTCATCTGTGTTGCCTTCCCCAAAGATGAGATCTGGGAAGATCTTTAAATCCATCCTTTCTTATAAAAGCAGTTAAACATGTCTTTAAGTATATGCCTAAATTAGGCGCTAAATGGAAGACAGTCAGGAGAAAAAACAACAAAAAATTGCTAAGACTACGCTGATCTTAATTTTCTTTCTTTCAGTGTGAGCTGATATATCATTCAGCATTCCTTTTTTCTAATGTTTAGTTATCTCCTGACTTGGCTTCTAATTTTATCCATAAACTGAAGCTCTGTCATTAAAGCTTTACAAAGCTCTAATGAGGTGATAGTCTTCTTTCTCTGTGAAAGTCATTGCTTTTATTGCTGACATATTATTTTCTAAATAGAAACTTTAGGCTCACAGTATAATAAGGTTTCAATGTTAAATCACCATAAAAAACAATTCAGCGTCATCATATATTAGAGCAACATACTGCTGTATATCACAACTCATAGTCACATGCTGTTGCCAATCTTCTCACTCAATAAAGCTTGACCTCAGATTGATCTAGGTATTTTCTGGTTGAAAGAGTTGTTTTATAACTGATTATTGCCTGAAGCGATCAATATAATAATAAAAAGAAAAAATAAAAAGGGAAATACTAAGCCATAATTTCAGAAAGGAAAAAAAGGAAAATCAAAGGAAAACAGTTTAATGTAGGGA
>NW_009260266.1:760964-833034 GCF_000687185.1 Egretta garzetta | reverse complement strand
AAAGGTCTGCTGTTTCTCACATGCACATATGGTGCTAGTGTGGTGGAACCATTGCCTTGATTAAGCATTTCAGATACACACTTTGAAAATACTGAGTGTTATGCAGAGATACTTTATACCCTTTCAGCAATAACAGGCCTATAATGGAATAACTTCAGTGCAGTCCGAAGGGATTTAATTTGAGTCAGTATCAAGTATTCAGAATTTATAAATAAAAATTAAATTATGAACAGCTACCCTGCATGACTGCTCAGTCATGCATAAAACTTGTGTCTCATTCAAACTACAAGAACCCTCCAGATGCTGTGAAAGCAGTGTTTTGCTTTGCTTTGTTTTTTGTGACGTTAACCCAGCAGACAAGAGGATTCATAGTGGAAATCTTTCTTAAATCGGTGGCCCACAAATAATCTATCTACTGCAATGCAATGCATCCATGACATCACTCCTACTTGCAAATTCCTTTAACAGCGCCCAGAGATGGCACCTTCCTTTAATCATGTCCATTTTTCTTGAAGGACATGATGTTTAGTCACAAATTGGCTGGACAGTTTCAAGCAAAGAGCCAGGCAATGATGGACAATATGGGCAACTTATATCTAATAGCTTTTATGGAAATTCCTGCCTTTCTGAAAGCATTAGCATATTGCTACTATAAAACTGCTGACTGATGAATGGAAGCCAGGAAGAAGAAAGAATTCAGAGTAGATTTCCAGACTGCTGTATAAAAGATCAAGGAATTAAAGATTTTACTGAGTGCTTGTTCAGGCGAGCTAGAGCTCAATTCACTGGGAGCTGCACGTAAAGATTGTGTTTAAGCTGAGTAGCGAGATGACAGCAACATTAAGCAAAGTGAACTTGAGAGTTTAACTTCTGGGCCATCAATTCAAAGGGCATGAGTGTTTTACAGGCAGAGGTGAGTCGTTATCATAAGTAAAACGAACATCACTGGGCTTTTTACCTGGATGCTAAAAAATCAGGTGTTTAAAAAAGCCTTGGACTGTTTTAGAGAAGATACAAATTCTGGCTCAGCAATTTCTTGTGCTATGGCTCATGCGAGAAAGTATTTAGGGGAAGAATCTCTGTATTTTGCATATATTTACACCTTTCCTAGGCCTCTGCTATTGGCCACCGCCACCAGGAACATACCATGCCAGAAGGACCTTTGGCATGACCAGGACTGAGAATCTTTTGCCACTGAAATCAATGACAACTTTGACATGAAAGCCACAAATCAGAATGATTTTACGTGCTTAACTCACGGCTTCAAATTGCCACATGAAGATTCACAGCCTGGAATCCTTTCTGCAATTAGGCGTCTAAGGTCCTTCTAAAAAAATTAAAATGAATCAGGGGTGATGATTTTCTATTAAATGCAGGTAGAAATTATATTGGTACACAGCACTGTTTCTCCTCTTGACTCCGATGCTGTAGCTCACTGGTTAGGTTAGTCAGATAGAACAAATTAGACTCATGTGCCATGCTCATGTCTCTGCAGGTGCCAGGAAGAAGCGCAGGGCACCTGCCCCCCTGGATCACGGCCGCTCTTTACTCCTCCCGTGAAAGGTATGGCGTTTTGCAAAACCTATACCAGAGCCACCAGGGTAGAGCAAAGCAGTTCTAGGCAGGAACTGTGGCACAGATGAGTTTGAAACACTTCTGTCAGTGACTGGAAACTGGGCAAGCTGCTATTTGGTCTGACCCATTTTAATGTTATTATTTAGATGATTAATTTTGTGTGTGCCATATTTTTGCTTTTAGCTACCCATGCCTTCCTTTCTAGAGAAGCCATCATCCAAAGAATACTGTGTCTATTCTCTACTCTCCCCTTAATTTATCTACTGGCAAAATCCTCAATCTGTTTTAAATGTAATGGCATAGCTAAAATCTTTTTGTTTAAATAACCCTCTCGTCCTTTTATCAGACACAATTTATTAGGAAAGCCCATCTGGCAAATCCTTTTGCTACAGAGGAGCAAAACCTACCCTGTATTTGCAATACATTATTGCCAGGTGCAGAGTGATTTAAAAATAGCACTTCTGCTAACATAGCAGAAACATCATTACCCATGAGCTGGGCTTATTTGAGAATAAAATGTAAAATTACAATAAAATAAAATAAAAGCCACAGCGCAATGGATGGGGTTTCAAACATTGCACTCTCACAGTGTTTCTTAGTTAGGCCACGTCGGGCAGATCCTGGCTTATCGTGCCTGTTGCTGGAGATTCCATTATTTTGTGTTTAGTATTTATTTATTTAACCTTCCTCATGGACTGCAGACGTCATGGGCTTCAGGTGTGGAACTGCAACCCCCTTTCCAGGAGGCAAACACCAACACGTTGACAATACGGCCCTGGGTTGTTGCAATGCCTTTTCAGATTTAATTCTGAAATGCTATTTTTTACTTCAAGTTCAATAATGAAATACATTTGTTGTTTACAGAAAAGTTCCCAATCTGAATGGGCGTGCTTTCCCTTAGCTTTGCCATGGTATCAGGCACAATTTGAAGATCCCATACTATTCTGCAGCTAACTCCACCTCCTTTGCCTGTATGCTGGAAGCCTGCACGGAAAACCTTGTTAGCCTTGTCACCGATCTGCCTCGAACATTATTGCTGCTTGTATGGCCATTTTAGCACGGGGAGAGATCCCCCGGCTGAACATGCTCTCCAGAGGTGAAAGTGCATTTGTTATGCCGTACATCCTATTCTCTTACTGGATGCTACTCAAGTGTGACAGCACTAAGGATTCTTCCTTCTTTTTCGAGCATGGATTTGTTTTTTTCAGATTCCCATTGCAACATATTCCACCACGGTGCTTTTGAAGTGCAGTCACTTTTTTTTTTTTTTCCCTTTAAGCTGAAGACCATTTTGTTTGATCTTGAATTTCAGAACCAATCCTTCGTGGTTTTAATACATGTGATCTGGCATTTGACCAGTTGCTAGGTTTTGGATTTCACCGTATACTGCTAGGGCTCTAAAAAGACTTGTTGATGTAAAGACGCTACTATAGAGATCTATGTGGAGTCAGTTTTTTAAAGACTTTTTTTTCCTCTTTTTGCATTTCCATTAAAATGTATTTTCTGGAAGAGCCAGCTAAATACTTCAGAATTGTAAATATTGGGACAGATCTAAGGTGTTAAAATATGATAATGCAGCCAGCCCTTATGTAAGCTCACAGCTGAAGTTAGTAAGGAAAAGGAGATATTCATCTGGTTTTGCTATGCCCTGCACTGAACTTCTGTCCTGACATGTTGCACACATTCACTGCGGGGGCCGAGGCAGCTGTATTATTTCAACTACCATCATTTGCTGGCTCTGTAACGTGACAGAGGCTTTGTTATTCCAACAGCACCTGGACAGTAGTGAGCTGGACCTATTACAGCGCAGCTGTGAAAGGCAAAAAAGACAGCAACTGAGGAGCGCTGCAGCAGCTGGATGGAATCTTTCTGTTTGGAGGTAACTTAAAAAGTTTATTCCATTTGTCCAACTCTCAACTGCTCTGTTATAAACAGGAAAGGAACCACTATTCATTTTGAGAACTTGAACATGGTGGCAAAGGACATTTTGCTCAGTAGCTCATATCTACAGTAAATGTCTCATTTCAGTGCATGAGTCACTTGAGGGCCTCACTCTTCAGCATAGCTTGGTTTTATTCTTTTCTATAATTCAGATAAATATGTATGTCTATATGGGGAATACACGATGGCTGGTGATACATATTCATTGATGGTAAAGTCACAAGGAAATGACTTTACAAAATGTGCAACTACTCTTACCTGTAGGCTTGTACGTTCTTCATACAGAAATACAAAATTCTGTATTCAGTGTAATATGTACATTCAGATTTGGAAACATATGTGACTCCCTACAGAAAAACAGGCAAACCTGTTAGCTTGGATCTAGATTCAAGCTTTCTCGATTTGGAACCTAACATTTAAACTTCTTAAAGGTTTAAGGATTCTTAGGTCCATGCTTGTAAAAAAAAAGCTTTATTTGAGATGTGGCGGCACTGCTAAGTATTCTGGTGGCTCCTTCAGAGTGAAGTTTGTAGATGATCATTAGGTTAAAATTAAGTCATGTGCTTTGGGATACCTGGAATTGCTGCAGTTATACCTCCTCCAGTCTTCTACAAGGGCAACTCTTTTGACAGCAGAAGTCAGTGTACCTCCACAGAAGACAGAATTGGACTCTGTGTATATGTTTGTAATAGCTAACAAAACTGTCTTCTGATTCACTATATACTTGGTGATTTAAGTCCTTTTGTGGATACACTGACAGATAAGCCCTCCATTCTTAAGGGAATTCAAATCACTTGGATGATTCTGGTCAAGAGATCACTCTATTATTGGCAGAAGTTCCTTTAAAGTGTTCCTCAAGGAAAAAATAGCTCTCCTTAAACCTCCAGCTAACTATATTCTTTACTTTTCAATTTCAGTTAATATTTAGAAGGAGAGAAAAAGCAGATGTGCACAAAGTTGAATTCAATCATTTTCCCTTCAACTGTCATGACATCTTCACGGAACATTTGTCCTCTCTTATCAGTACCAGCACAATTCAAAATGAGCTATGTAATTCAAATGGGGTATTATACATATGACGATATTTTAGACATTTTAGTTTTTATGTGTGAATTATTATTATGTAAGTCACAATGGAAGGAAGAATATACATCTGTTTATAAGATTCATGTCAGGGCAATTGAAAAACAATTTTTCAGATCATATGTGCTAGGAAGCAGAGAACAGTTGCTTCACTTGTTTGTACTGAGCCTGATCACAGAATCGTAGAATCACAGAATTGTTCAGGTTGGAAAAGCCCTTTAAGATCACCAAGTCCAACCATTAACCTAACCCTGCCATCCCACCACTAAACCCTGTCCCTAAGCACCTCATCTGCCCAGCGTTTAAATCCTTCCAGGGATGGGGACTCCCGTTCCAATGCTTGACAACCCTTTCAGGGAAGAAATTTTTCCAGATGTCCAACCTAAACCCGCCCTGGCACAACTTGAGGCTGTTTCCCCTTGTCCCATCGCCTGGTCCCTGGGAGCAGAGTCTGATCCCCACCCCTGGCTCCCCTCTCCTGTCAGGCAGTTGTAGGGAGCCATGAGGTCTTCCCTCAGCCTCTGCTCCAGGCTGAACACCCCCAGTTCCCTCAGCTGCTCCTCATAAGACCTGTGCTCCAGAATGTGCTCCTGATGCTATGGGTCCCTTGGGTATCTCCTGAACCCTCCTGTGGTACCTGCAATATTATTACCTCTACTGATGGTATCGGTGTAATACGTATACAACCATATCTTCCATTTATATAAACAAGAAAAAGAACACTAAAGCTGCTATGGTTCATTCTGTTATAATCAATGAGTTATGTGATGCACTAACTCAAAGAAAGGTCGCAGCTGAATTGTAGAAAGGGGCTTTTCATACAGAGGACTCTGAAAAATATATGGTATTGACCCAAACAGTTTATGAAGGATAACTGAGCACTTCAAAGCTAAAAATAACTGAAATCACAAGTACTAGTTTAATAGCAACTATGTAATTAGTGCTGTCTGATCACATCAAAATGACCCTCTACAAGCAGGCTCATAAGCACTAACAAAAAGCAAGCAGTTTCAGTAGTGTGTGAAAGGTTTAAATTATTTAAGCTACTTCGCTAATATACAGTAATACAGCTGACTAATGAAAACTGCAGTTAAAAACTGAAGTATATTTTTAATTGAAGAGGGACACACTTTTATTCAGGATATAAAAGAATTTTAAAGCTCGTTTCTAGAAGGCAGTAAGTATGCTGACCCTGATGCAGAACTTCCTTACCACTGAGCATGTGAAAGGTCCATTGAAATGAAGAGATTACTAATGGGCCTGAAGTTAAAATCATTCTCATTGGTCTTTCTGGATGGGAGTCAGAACACTTATCCTGTGGGACCTAATTCTTAAATCCTGAGGATTGTACTTCACTTTTAGTCTTTAAACTTAGTATCAATTCAGATTAAATGCTCTAAAAGCAGACAAATTGTTGTTATTAGTGTAACTAAAATACCTTTCAAAAGCTTACAGTAAATGGTTTTTAGTTATCTCTGAAACTGTTATTTGGAAAACACAGACTGTTTCTCATTTACATAGAATTACTTTTTTATGCTGTTCTGATTGAATACAAATGGAAATTACATTTACAAACATTAAAAGTCTTTTTATAGTCCCTAAATTATGTAAGAGGCCTCATCAGAAATGGGAATTTGGCTTCATATTCATCATATGGTAGCATAAAAACCCCCATAGTTTGTAAACTTTGGAAGATACTGAATTCAACTACTACTAATTCAATATCAATTACAGTATTTGCACAGTTAAATGCTATGATGTTCCTTACTATTTTGTATGAATTCTGAAACAGAATTAGGTAGCCAACATACAAATCACCCATCAGTACAGAAAAAACAACAGATGCTGGGCTATTTTTGTTGTTTAAAACCATATAAAATTTTGCTTGGAATCAGGTCTCTAGATTTGTCTTTGAAATAACAACACAAAGAAAGACTCTGAAATTCTTTCCTCACTTAACGTGAGGCTGTTTTTTTATATCATAAGGTTAATCATATGGAAATTATGCGTAAGAGTTGGCTATTAAAAATGGGGGGGGAAACTGAAAAGCTAGATGTTACCTTCATGTTTACAATTTCTGGAAGTGCACACACTGAGATGAAAATCTCACATTATTTCTTTAAAACACAGTCAAATGCTGACCCGTTCAATAGCAGCAGCCATTCCTAAATGGAACCAGAAGACCATGGAGCTCAGGTAAGATGATGGGACCAATAAGCTGTTTCATGAGGTGTTACATAATTTTTGGTACATAACAAACGGGTTTCATTATCTAAGGAAACTAATAAAACTCCTTTTCTTTCTACTGTAGACCCAATTTTGTTTTATGATCCATACATAAAATTTGAAATAAGATCTGTAAATGGAAGATAACAAGTACCTGACTTTTTTAGTCTGAAACTCATGTCTCCTATGGTACAGAAATATATTCGTTGGCAACTCTTCATTTTCTATCCTAAAAATGATTATGTAGTCTCGTTTTGTATAGTCAAACAGCTGCCATACTCACTGCCAGCTATGAATATACACTTGGCTCCAGAGGCAAACCATATCTCCAAAATTAAATGCAAGCACAGATCTGATCATTCCTCTCTAGCTACTTCTTGTGAACCATCATTTTTCAAGTCTGAGGTTAAAATATTGAGACCTCATCTTCATTTGCACGGTGGTTGCTGATTTCAAAACAGTGAATTGCACTGACCTGAAAGAAACATGCTCTTCAGAGATGTGCACTATCAAATATACATGGGAGCAATTTTCAAGGGAATGTTAAGAGAGTGAACGTGTCTGCTGCCATTGATGCTCTGTGGCAGATTTACCGCAGTATATCGTGTGCTTCAGTCCCTCTTTGTCTTGTGTCATGGTTGTCTCTGAGCAACTATGCATCAACCCTATTCTCACCGCAGCACATCTGTCCTTTGCCTGGGCTTAGACACTTCACATGACTTATTAGTTGGGGCAGGATGCAAATAAGGACAACAGTAATGTTTAAAACTGCTCAGACCTGCAAACACTTAACTGAGCCTCATGATTTAAGGAAAAGTCCTTTTCTACTTCAAATGAATTCAGCTGAATATCAAAGGTCTGGTAAGGGATATGTTCTGATAAGGGCATGAAAGCATTTCACAAGGTTGGAGGAATCATATGCAAAAGAAAGTGCCAGGCAATCTAGATAGAGGTTACTACCAGCTTCCCCTCTACCCAAAAGCTTTTTAAATACTACCGACCAGCAAGTTTTCATACAAAGATAAAATTGTTTTGATTCCTATCAAGGGTTTCCTGCAGCCTCTTACATTCCCTTCTTCACCATTTCACAATCAAGTTGTCTCTTACCTCTGATTCTTTGTAATAGCGCTCAGGAATTTCATCGCTGGCAATATCAATGAAGCAAACTTCTCGCTCCAGATCTTTAGCTTCTCTGTCAAAAATCTGCAAGAGTTAAAGAAATTAAACACTGTAACAGCATACCACCCTTACAAAAAATGGATGTTCTCAAGCTCATATATAGGCAAGGCATTCCTAAGCAAGACGAACAACAGTTTGAATGAATGATGCCACAGACTTTCTGGGGAACAACCCGCTATGTCAGATAAAAGACAGTGGACTGTTAAATATAACACATCATGTTCAGCACTTACTGCTCACACCGTTGTTCTTCCTTGCACTTTTTAGACCGGAGACTTTGGTCACAAGTAATAAAGTCAACACCTAGGATTGGTTTTACTGTGTTCTCTAACCTTTGAACTAGATTCCATCACTATGTTAAAGATCTGACTTTCTGGACGCTGGATGTTTCTAACTTTTTCACCCTAGGGAAATAATAATGAAATGCAGATGTGTTGCGTGAACTGGGCAGGCTAAGCTGTCATTACACCGAGAATCAAAATTCTGGTTGAACTGCCCTTGGTGGAAGCTGGAAACTTCCACTATCCGTTTGTGCAGACATAAAGCTTATTTTCATTTCAATCCTTTAGGACCTGTGTTTGAACACCAAGTCTCTTGTTCTATGCAAGGCAAATGAGAGGTATATTTTGAAAATGCAGGTCATTTGCATCTGCAGCACAGTATGCTTCTGTGCCTGTGTCCATAATTTAATTATTTAGGCATCTTAGTGACCGACGTGACATGCTATGCCTGCAGTAAATTTCTACTCATGATTCTAGGACTTGGAAATAGCGACTAGTTAAAAGGCTATCATGAATTAGTGCCATAAAATTCAGGGAAGTTGCGCATACACTGTCAAGATCAGTAACAAGCTAATGATGTGTTTTTTCCTTTGGGGCACAATGTTCTATAGCTAACGTTTCCAGGAAGCATAAATATTTTTGTTTTCTTTTTTTAAAATAAATGTAGGGAATGCTCTGTTAATTTAATTTAATTTCATCCTAGAGGAACAGCTAAAAATACAAAATTCCAGCAACTATTCAGTAACAAGAATGCTACTTTATTGTTTCTGAAAGAAATGCGGCTGCCCAGGTAAAGCATTCAAAGTGAGCAATGGACTACAATGAACAACACTGCTCAGGAAATCATAATTCAAATAAATGAAAAGCTGAAGTTTGACTCTACAATTTTAACTTGCCTTGGTAGTTAACAGTACTGGAATAAAACAGGCAATACTGAATGCTTACTGAACTGGATATGAAATGTTAACATGTCTGAAACTGCAGAAGAACAGAACAAAGGGAAACTCCAGTCTGTTTTTATTTGTGTGCTTATTTTCCTTCTCCAATCCATGTTTTGCATTAAAATTATGTTGATTATTTTAACAAATTTGAGCTGAGAGGTCCTTTCCCTGTAGTGCTCCTCCTTAGAATTGTGCTACATTTTAAAACATAACTGTTATGTTTTATATATAAAATATAGGTTGCTTTTTATAAGCTTCCTCACTTCATTTTTTCTAAACAAATTCAGTTATACAGAGCAGTCCCTTGATGAAATCAGTCGAACTATTTTTGGAACAAGATGCATTTCACCATAATCCCCAAGCTTTAAATAAAATAATGGAGATTTCTCTTAAATGGACATTACCAGGTCAACTGTGGCTCTGAATCAGTATATGGTTTAAGTACAAGCCTAATAAATTTAAACACATGCGTATCTCTGCATGTTTGCAAGGACCTAAATTGGGACTAATACCCAGCATCTGAAGAAACATGCCCTGCTCTATCACAGGCTTGATCCACATATTGCACCTCAAAGTAATATAGTTTTAAATTCTTTTTCTCTCTTTAGAATTCTTTGATAGAAGTGGGGATGACAGATGCCTTTGCCAATCTGTCATAACCAGGAAGAATTTTTTAACCATTTCAACTACGCCTTATTTGCTGCATAGGCTATCTCTGACCATTTCCTCCATTCCAAGTTTGTTGAACGACATTCTCATTTCCCTTTGCTGGCAGAAGTTGTTGTCTAATCATTTATGCTTCTCCCCTTCTTGCATTGTCCTCACAAGATTTGCAGATAGAGGTTTAATCTTCTCATTCTATCAGCAGTAGAAAATAAGAAGTCATTACAGAACAAGACTGATTTCTTTCTTAGTTCTAATTCTCTTATTGCCTCTCCTAGCCACATAATCTGGGTTTGTCTTAAAACCTGTAGGGAGGATGGGTTTATTGTGATTGTGATCAAAGAGACTAGAGAAATAAAGGAAGAGATTAAAGTCCACGAAAAGAAGCATAAGGCTCCCAATCTGTGCAAGTGAATTTGCAAATGTGCAGAAAATGAATGGTGAGAACAATCTGTATCCTTAAGAAGATAATGTAGAAAGGCAGAATATTAAGTATTATGTTGGAAAGAACTGGACAGGGTTTACATTTGGAAGCCAAGTAATTAACTGAGATTGAAATACACAATCAAATGAAAAACAAAGAGTAACATTCAGGCCGAAGTGTCCTTTTTGCTGTGGGTTTTGGGTTTTTTTGTGGGGAGGTTGCGACAACTTTTTTACAACAGACAAACATTTATACACTTTCACTTTCTAAGACGAATGAAAACTCATCATTATTTAGACAAAAAGCGGAAGAAAGGTTTTAATTGTGTTATCTTCACAGTGGTCGATAGGTTTTTTTGGGGAAAATTTTCAAAAAAACCCTGGCAGATGATTCTAGTACTTCAGGAAAGAAAGATCATACAGGATACTGCGGAAATATAAGTGCTGGTGTATTTAAATTTCTTTCCTTCATTTTCCTTATGACCTACAATGACATGTCCTAGCACATACTTTGCTGGTGACTTCTGTTTTCCTTGTAGCCAAAGCCAGAAGAGAAAGGCAGGTTGTGAGATGATGGTAAGTCAACATCAAATTTATTATCTCTTTTCTACAAGCTCCTTTCCCATTTTTTTTCTTTTTCTTCTGTCCTCAGGCTAAGTTGCTGGCTTCAACCTCATTCAGATGTAGCTAATCCAAAATTTAACTTTTATGGCCAATCACCACAGCTAGCCTGGTTTGGATATAAATAGTATAAAGCCAGACTCAGCTGAATCTGTTGATTACATTCACACTGGCAAACTCCTCACTCATCTACACCACTAGGACTCCAAGGGTCAAATCTGTGCTTGTTTGGCTTGGCTGTGTTCCATAATGTATGAGTCTCCCTTGTGATGTTTTCCTTCTGTCATCAAGAGCAAAGAAGGTATTCAAGGGATTACCAGCTGGAAAGTTGTTCATCTCTGTCTTTACTGCAAAATGGTTTTTTTACCAGCCTCGATACAAGGAGTTTGTGGTCAGAAGGCTGTAATAAGGCAGCTAATTCGCAGTTTAAACACTAATACAGCCAGGACATAAAATTTCCTGTGGAAACAGTTAAATAACAGGTCAACTTAGAAATAAAGACAAGTTGTTAGAGATGAAAGTGATAAGGCAACCTATATAGAAAATTCAATACTATAAACAAACAAGTTTGACAATGGGTGTGTTTTTTTCTGGAAGCTTGTGAGGCTTTAGGTGAGAGAAGATCTTTGTGTTTTTCTTACTTGTTATGTTAGATCCAGAAAGTCAATCATTACTGAGAAATGCATCTAATGCAGAGAAATGAAACGGGTAAGAGCCGAAAGATTTTTCTCCAAAAAAGCAGAGCACTCCTAAATTAATTACAGGCAGGTAATATGGTAGCAAACATGATTATTATCCCATGTGCTAAGTAAACAGACACCTGTGCCTATCTACAAACTTAAGCCAAAATGACTACATTGTTCAATATATAACGCGTAAATGTAATTTATTGAGATAAGAATTTCTACTATAAATCAAATTTCCTCTTCTATTAAATCTATCTTTGAGTTAATACCTATGCCTCCCCATTTGCCCTTCCCTGCCAACAAAGCCGACAGGCATCCCAACAAACATAAATCTTGAGTTTGTAGTAGCTGGACGTCACAAGATGACACCTTAATGGGACAGGCAGGCTATGACATGAATGGCATGGTAAAAATATCTTTGAACATTAGAATTTGAAATTAAATCAAATTTATCTCTGCCTTTCTCATTTTTATTTTGTTTCATTCACTGTCATTGAGCTTCAATAAAATGGAAAAAATACAGTATGCAGCTAGAAGAGTCCCCAAGCTTATATGCATATATGCAACATATATGCTCCTTTTTTAATTCAAATATTGTTATTTCACTGAAACTTTTGGGTTTTCTCTGTTTTTTCTCTCATGCCTGAAACGTAGTCTCGCTCTGCAACTTGCAGGTACTGAGCAATTTGTATGATGACGAGCACTTTCTGTGAATAGAACACACAGGCATCCACCATTTGTAGGATGGTTTAAAGCTAGATTTCATAGTTTGTGAAAGTTAGAGGTGCAACTGCAATAAAGACTGCAAGAATAAGCTGCTTCTTCCCCCCTCCTAACCTTCTCTCCAACTTGAAATTCTAATCTCCTTAGATTGCCATCGTCAGAACCACTAGCTAGTCTCCAATTTATTATTACAGCATCCTTTCGCAGGTTGTGTCATCTGGTCCACTTTAACTCCCATTTTTCTGAAGGAAAATTCGGTCTAAAATAAAAACCCCACCTACTCAGAACTTCCATCTATGGAGTTGCATTCAGTGTGTAACTTTTCTGTAAGTCACGTTCCGACCTCAGTTAGCCCCAAAGCCCATTAATTTGCTTTTGAGATTTACTTGGGCAAAGATGACAGGAATTGACCAATTTCAACCTGTTCACTGACTGAAACTATTTATGTGGACACATATAATTGGGAGCAATTCTTCTGTGGAAAAAGATTGAATCTCTCCCTGAGAGCAGTAAATCTGGCTCACGGAACAGCACGGGAATATTACTGTCTGCCGCAGAGTGGAACTCACAAAAGCAGCTACATATTTATCAGCAGCCTTGCTCCCTCCTCCTTTTCATCTCCATGTCACGACTCCTCTATTATTCCATCTCTTACAAAATATCTCATTTAGCTTTGTACTTTCTGAATGAGAAATGTATTTTTATGTAATTATGTCAAAGTAGCTGTGCCTCCAAGACCATAATACACTATCAATAATATTTACTGGATTAGGGTTTTTTTTAAAGTCACATCTATTTCAAATGCTAGATTTATTAACTTCAGTAGTTCACTTAAGAGAAATCAAAAAGTAGAGGCACAACCACATTACTCGTTCACACTCTCTGTCAGTATTGGCCTTGCCTTATGCTCTGCAATAGCCATATGCGCTTGGGACATACTGTTTGTAGTTATGTTCAACAAAAGAGAGCTCTTCACACAGACAGGAATTTTAGGCTAACCTCGCCACTTGTTTGTCTGTATTTTCTGAGGCTTATTAGAGGGGAAAGTTTCACAAAATCAAGATTTTCCATTGCAGATTATACAGGAGACAAACACATACTCAACACTGTCATACAGAAAAAGTCTGGGTGCTAATAAAATCATCCCTAAAAGTGACCCTAGCTTTAATTTTGACTATTTTGCAGCGATACCTAGCAATCCTTTAGACAATTTACAGAATGGTATCCTGTAGCGCAGTGAGGCTAAGCCAGGGTACAGCTGAATCCATTTCAGCTGAAATCGGTGTTTCATGACAGTTTCCTTAAATAGTGAATTTACATTTAATTTACATGTGCTATACTGAAGTTTGTTACAACCTAGTTTCATGTTACTAAGACAGGAGACAGAAATAGGGGAAAAAAACATCGTAAAAAGAACAAAACTAGAAATGGCTTTTCTTCTTAGCTGGCCATACCTAAAATTTATTTTACTTTAGTCAAATGTTTCACAACCAACACTTCAGAAATACACACTGAGGATGAAGCATGATGCACGACCCAATACTGCATACTTGGTCACTTGCAGGGCTGCAGAATTAGAATTTGCTGTCAGGAAAGGATTTCCTAACTTTAAATGATGGCACTGCAATTTATATAGGTTGCATATCAAATAATATCTGCTATTAGCTGGCTGGTTTAAGCGTGCTCAAGCTATTAATGTGTCAAATGATACTGGTGTTGATTTATAAGTATATGGAATACAGAACTATTTCTTGTTTTCATTTGGCGCATGGTCATTCTGAGGCATGCATTTCCAACACTTTTATCTTTGAGAAGCAAGAAACACATTGATAACATATTTGTCTCGAGTGACAAAGAATTAGAGCTGTAGCTCTGATGTCTCTTATCAGCATCACTGAGACAAAAACATGCCCAATAATACCCATACTTTGTCATCTTGCAATAAAGTTCTTCCTCAAAATCTTTACTCCACACCTTCATTACTCTTAAGAATGTTATTCTTGCTAATAAATATCACGGCCCTTTAACAAAAAGAAAGCCTATGCTATTTTAAGATCTTGCATGTTATTCTTTAATAGCGAAGAGCCAGCCATTGAGTTTCCCAGAGCAAAATGTTATGCTACAAAGAGCAAGGCATTGTTAAGTTCTACGTACAGTGAATTTCCATTAGTGACAACTATCGGATTATTTTTACAAGCTGTGCTTTTTTACTTTCCCCAGACATGATCAGATGGTAAAAATTCACTGCCCAAATATCAGCAGAATTTAATTCTGTGACTAAAAAACCAAACCAAAACAACACAACAAAACCCAATTAAACATAATGATCCTTCTGCAACAAACAGGAAAAATGAAATGTCTCTGTGATTGAGTGATTTGCTTGCACAGGCTCTGCCTTCACTTTACCTTTGCTCTACCTTAGGCTACAGATGGAAATTTTCACCAGGACCAGACTGTGGCATGCAAGAACAGACACGGAGCCGCAGTGCGTGAGATCACTGTACACCGATTACAGGATCTACTAGAGCCATGTGGTGGATCCTTTGTAATCAAAGAAAGCCTAGGTTGGTGCATTCCCTGCTAAAATAAAAAACAAACAAAATGCCTGTCTGTAGTGTACACTGAAATAGTAAGAGAGATGGGAGAAAAGGGAGAGCAATGCACTGTTTAGAATAAAATTGGCCTTCTGTGACATAAATACTGACCAACTGATAGACTGTTAAAAGAAAACGATATTTGCCCAAATAAAACAAAAAGGTTAACAAAGTCTGTTCACGAAAACCACAGACTAATCATTTGTGCACAAAGAAGCAGTACCTTATACCACTCCTGCCTGCGATTTCTGACCATTTCATTAATTAGATAACCTTATTCTCTTGTATTTAACTTACGGCTTTAGTATTCAAAATACAGACTTTGTATATCCATATTCAAATTCCCTAACTGCTAATTCTTCTTATGGGAAAAAAGCGTGCACTGAGTGATTAACATGCATTTTCATAGCTTGTCTGTGTTCACTGAAGCTGTCTGTTGTAGGCACCTGCACTTCCCTCTTCCCAGCAGTTCCCACTGCAACTGTGATTTACGTAAGCAGCTAAAGATGCAATAGGGAAGCAGTATTTTCACATTATCTACAAATACCACCTACAGTGTCATTTACATTTTGTAATTTAAAATAAAAGTAAAATAAAAATAAAATTCCTCTTTAAACTAAGAATTTTACTTTTTAAAAGACCTGTGAGAGGAAACACTGAATGGCTTGACTCATTGGTCTTGTCTCTAGCACTATTAATGAAGCTATAAAGCTGCAAGGTAGCAGTGACAATATTTGATGTACTAACATGCTCACCCTACACTGATTCTGTTTTTGTAAGGAGAGAGTTGCCATGCAAACATCTAGATGCGATACAGCAAAATCAGCTGTGCTGTAGCACCAGAAATCACAACTGGATGGATTTATGGTGCTGCACTTACTGCCATCTACCCAAGCTTCATCAGCGTTTTATCTACATAAAGGGTTTTATTGGCCATTGTTCTTTCTGGCAATGTTTAAATTTGTGCAAATCAAGTGCAAACTTCAACAGATCATAACAATAGTGCTTTAAGCACATTTAAGATAGGTTAAAATAATGACAAAGTCCAAGACAGAAAAAATCCAGTTCCAAAGCAGGTACCATTAGCTTCCATTAGTTGGGAAGAAAAATCAGGAGGACTTGTGCATCAAGACATATTGTAGTATTTAGGTAGAATTTTACCAGGCAATGTTAAATAAAATAATTCTAATAATCTACTAGCCTGCTAAATGACAACAGGAACCAGAGAGCATTTATATTGCTTTTTTCCACTAATCAATGGAATTAGCTTTAGTATCCTTATGTCTAATTATTGCTTTTTACAATCAATATCTACTTTATTAGATAGCATGGAAATGAAGGATAGATCAGAGTTCAAAGATTTCAAAAAACCTGTATGGTCTCAAAAAAAATAAAATCTGTTAACAGTCGAGTTAAAATCAGTCATGCATTATTACCCTCATTACTGTAATAGTAATATTCATTCCGTACACTTTGCATTACAACTGCAAAATTTACAGAAGTGTTTCCTGGATTAATTATTTCTTCATCAGCCAAGGTCGGTAGTTGCAATGAAGACAAATATAGTGTATCTGTGGAAATCTATAGAAATGGATGCTGTGTCCTGTTGGTTTTTGACTGGGCAAATGGAGTGAAATTAATCTAAACTTGGCTGATACGAAGGAGAAATGCACTTCACATTTTCTTACGTGACGTTTAAGCCTACCCATTGAGCAACAGGAAAAACTTTGACTCTTAGTCCTAGTTCTGAGGTGTTTAACAGAAGTCTCTCCACAGGCTCAGCGAGGTCTCTCCATCTTTACCAACCTTCCAGCATTTCAGAGCTGTACCAGGCACATCTGTGTCACCAGGTCAGTGTCACCGGATAAACAGCAAAAAAAACTTAGATCTTCCACTGGTTTATGGTGCTCACACTAGTGAATACCATAGCTCTCAGAATTACCAAGTCATGGAAATGAGGGCTGGAATGCAGCCCTCCAACTCAGCTTCTCTTTCTTCTCCTTGGTTCAAGTAAGGGTCATTTAAATCTGTTAATCTTGGTAAACGCTTGCCTAGTCTGTGACTCAGGTAGCTCAGTATAAACGTAATACAGTATTACCCCACTGGCACTCTAGTAAAAACTACATTTGAAGAGCTGAATTCAAGTAGAGTAGAGATTCTTTGATTTACATCATCTGAGTATCCTTCCTCGGTGTTACTTTCATCTTAAATTCACTGGTCGGGTTACTATTCAGGGCTCGATTCGTAGTATTTTAGCCACAAAGCTGACACACAGAAAAAAACCTGACAATTCACTGATTAAATAGCTTCAGTTCTTCCTCTGTTTAGGCATCAGCTCAGAACGTGTCTTCTCACTGCTGACTTTATAATGTACCAGAAAACTAGTCAGCACCTTCCCAAAACCAAAGGTGTGGGCTTGCTCTGAATTAAAGTGCTGCCAAAAAGCAGAAGTGAACAGTACAAAGTACATAAATTACATAATGCTCATATAGTTGGTAATGTAATACACTTCTTTCTTTTTTCTCTCTCACTGATCTGGATCTGGCTTAGACTAGCAGCGACTGAAAGCTGTTGGTATCTGGTGGCTAGTACATGATCTCTGTCATGTTCCCATTGGGAAAGTGTCTGTACGCCCAAAACATTATTCAAAATTATACCTTGTTCTTTTACATGTAATTATTCTGTCGTAAGCAGTGCAACAGCTGTCAGCCTTATTAACACGCAGGCCCAAGGCGGTTACGGAAATGTACCTCCCATCTGGAGAACAGAACACTTTAACCTTAATAAGGCAACAGCCTTATTAAGAGGGACGCCCTTGGAACCTGAAAGGCTCTGTGTCTCAGAGCCCTTAAAATCTGCTTTACTGCCTTCTTCTTTCTCAAGAACGAGTTTAAACACTCCTTTATTAGGTCCCGGTATTACAGAACAATTGTCCAGACATTTTAATCTGTATTTCACTCCTGTAAGAAACTTCTTCCCACAAGTCTGCAACAAATTACTGTTTAAAGCATACCAAAATGAAACATATAGAAACATAGTTCTGTGCTCACCCACGGGTTGAATCTTTACATGCCTGGCTTTATCAAATGATATACTTTTATTGCAAGTTGTATGACTTTGCTCTGCTCCCTGTCAGGGCAACAAAGTCTGACTGACGTCCTGCCTTCTGCTCCTGAGCATCTCTCCATCAGCAGCCGCTGGCCGCTCACTCCCACCCTTCCTCTAGAAAGGATTTTACATAGTTTATTATCCTTTTCATCTCTAAGCTCTAACTATGAGAACTTTGTAACTTTTGGCAAGTGACTGCCAAACGCATCACTTCAGTAGTCCAACCATTGTTCCCTTGAAGTTGTTTACTGAGATCTCTCATCTCTGACCATTGTTTAGTTTCCTGTTTGCTCTTCCTAACAGCTCCTTCAAACCCAACCCCCTTTACTCGGAGAGATTACCGTGACACAGAAAAGTGGAATACAATTACCCCAATAAAAAAGAGTCATCTTTACTCTCCATAAATGTTCACCAGGACTAAATTCACATATGTAAATGATGTTGTGTTTAGAGAAGTAACAAGTAGAATGTGAGCTGCAGAAGGGGCGTTGTGTACGTGAATTCTTCATCTCATGGTGCTTTAGAGGCAACTCTGCAAGCTGACAAGCTGCTAATGAACAGGACACCCAGGGAGGTGCAAAGTCACAAGCTTGGTTAGGCCTTTTTCCCAGACAGAAGGACCTACAACCCCCAGATACAGAACATGATTAACTGAAAGGAAGTTTTGCAAAAGCCATCATACTTACACTGTCATTGCTTCCTTTGTTGTCCTCGTATTTTGTCTCTATATGAATGGAGAACTTAGGCAAAAATGAACACTGCAACAGAAGAAAAATACATTTGTCATAAAAAATATGCCTTTGTTCATCAGCTGACATATTCAGGACTTCCTGATTGGTATCAACTTTCTTATTTTTATCAGATTATTTCAAGAAAAAGAACTCAGAGCGAAGATTATGATGATCCTGTAGAAGTGTAGAGATTCTATCTAAAAACTGAATACTATAATGAAGGTATAAATAAATTACCATAAGTACTCTGGAATAACTAGATACAATATTTTTCATGATCACTATGAATAAGAGTACAAATATCCTGAATGTCTTGTTCTAAATTCAGTTCACTAAGATCTCAAGAGCAACTAGATATTCGTCATCATAGATTAGTCTATCCCTCATATAAAATAATCCAAGGACACATCACTGGCTGCGGGTGCTAACCAAACAGACAACAATGCTTTGATGTGTGAGGGCTTTTTTTCATTTTCAGTGAGAAATTAATTTTACCATAATTTCCTGTTAATGAAATTAAGATGGATTGTGAGCTGCTGTGGAAATTCCTTTATACTAGACCCAAATCAATATTTAGATAATAATGCAAGAAAATTAAGAATGCACAAATGTTTTCCTATTAAATATTTCTGTAGTTTACATGGGAATAAATTTATTTTTCTGTGGATTGCTTAATTTAGTTGACTTATCCTGACTAGAATTTGTAATACTAGGCAACATCATTCCAGTAGAAAAAATATTTCATATATTTTTTCTTTAGCATTTCACAGATCTTCTTTCAAATCAACTTTTCAGATAGGCAGGTAGAGTAGATCATCAAGCCTTTGCTTGCATTAACTGCCAGTGAAACCGAAGTGCCAATTCCCTGGATGATGCATCACTAATACCCTAAGGCAAAGTGTCTTTGTAAAGCCTACGACTATTTCATGTGCAGATTATACAATGTGGACATTATGATGCCTCAGTGTTCATATTGCTGTTGGTCCAAGTTTGGACTTGATAAAATGTGCAGAGTTCTTCTAAGGGAGAAGCTGATGACTAAGAAAAGAGGTGATTGAGAAGGCCAACTCTAGCGCAACAAAACTGAAATGAGAAGCCAGCTTCTTTGAGACTACAGAAAATATATTCCTGATTCCATGGCTATCACCCAACAAGTCACTGTTCAGTCTTCTGATCACAGGATATCTGGCATTCAATGAGCACATCTAGAATCAAGCCTTGTTGAAAAAAAGAGTGAGTGAGTTTTGCCAGAAGAACGTTCTGGTGCCATGGAAGGTTTCTGGTCAAACTGCCTTCCCATTAACATAATGAGATACTCCCATGTAACATGTTGGTGCTGCAGATGCCCAGACTGCACAGGCTTCTCTTCAGATCGTATAAATGTTTTGCCTTCTATTAAAGATTTCTGTGGAGTAGCACATTTATGAGTTTCAATCCAATCTGAACTGTGACTAGCTCGCAGCTATGCAACTTGTTCACCGAGTGACTATGTGGGAGGGGAAACAAAAAATCAGCAGTGTGCAGGATGGGGCAAGTTCAATGACGGATCTGCTAGCTCCTATTACCCATATTTTGCAGGCAATTAAACATTTCCTATGTATACATCTCAGGAAGTGCCAGCTGAAAATATACAATATTTATAAGCAGTCTGTCAGAACTGGGGATCTTGTAACACAAATTAACACCAAAAACCCCCAGATATTCTTCCAATTGAGGTTTCTCCTTCTATCTCAGTATGTTGCTCCTATTCTGGCAGACATCCAAATGCATCTGCAAACAAAAGCCTTAGCAAACAGTAGGCACTACAGGGAAAAAAGATGAAAAAGAAAAAAAAGCCAAGGTTTGTCATAAGGTTCTAATTTGTATCTCCAAAATCAACCAAAAGGTGGAATGAACATCCTTGAACTATATTAATGTTAGCTGGAAGAAGAGATGAATAAAAGGGGTTGATTAAAAGAATTCTATAATCAAATGTTCCTAGAGTAAGACAAGTTATAAATGTGATGTTACAAAAACCAGAGAATGACCCAGGAGATACAGGGATGCCAGCATGTCCTAAAACCATGTTTGATGTCACTCAGAGGATTTGTATTCAAACAGCATAAATCGACATTCTAGCTGTTCTCTGCGTTTGCAGGAGAACATGGAGGGGTGAAAAGTAACTTACTACTGGAGATGGATTATGAAAACCAGATTTTTAAAAATGTATAACCTAATGACAGACATCTACTGCACGGTTTTTAGAGCATTTGGAAAATAACTACTTTGGTGCTAGGGTGGTAAAAACATGGGTTACCAATCTCATAAATTTAGTATATGGCAGCCTTGTATTTTACAGAGATGCGTAACTACAGGGGTCACAGTCCTGGCGTACAGAGCTCTTGCTGCCAACAACCAAGACCTCTGCATATGGGCAGCCTGTGGGAAAGCATCTGTGAGGACAGGAGAGGAGACTGCCAATGAATATTTTGGTTTATCAGCAGTTCCTAGTACTGCTTACTGAATGCAGTAACTGGTACTGCGCTGCTGAGGACTCAGTGCTCAGGTCTGAATAACAGCTTTTAGAAACATTTTCACTGGAAATGGTAGAGGTGTAGCCATACTATCTACAACATACTAACTGTTTAGAACAGTTATTAGGAAAACACAGTGTACTAGCATCGTGTCTGCGTATTTCAAGGTTACTGCTCTAGGCCATGTTTTACTCACATGTTAGTGTGTGTTAAGTATCCGCCCTCTTGATTTCAGGACCAAAATTTAATTTTCTTTGCTACACAATTAAACAAAATCAATGCCCTCTAAATAAAATCTAGTTATTGAAAAAAACCCAGAAAACAGAATTACATCAGTGATCTATCATTAGTGGAAGGGTCATCAAGACTACAATGCTTGAACAGATTTTGTATCCAAGTCAGAGCTTTGTGAACCTGCAAACTTTTAAGTTATGCAGCGCAAGTCTAGGGGTTTGTTGGAAACCTTGGTGGCTCTGGAAATTGCTCTGACCATGCTGACCCTAATGGCTCTGGGCAGTGCAGTTCTCTTGGCTCTTTTAAGCAGCAGCAGGATCCACCACAGGACTCGGTGCTGCTTTCATAGCCCTGCTGTCAGAAAACTCCATTGACAGAAGGAACTTCAATAGAGCATCTTTCACATTTACAGCCAATACAAAGCTGATACCCTTACCAAAACAGTTCCTCATCCCTGGTTTTGAGTAAAGTCTTTGCTTATGATCTATAGAAATGAAGGAGTTGTTGGATTGAGTACATTTTTCAATACTCAACCACATTTTTCTTCATTACTTTTAGGTCACAGTTTCAGGTACAGTGGAGGATAAATATGCAAAATATGAAAAACCTTTGTGCTGTTAATCTGAAGCATGGCTACAGATCAGAGGAAAATTTGATTAGCCAAATTCCAGATTTCTGTTTTACCTTGCTTTCAAAAAATATTTACTATTTTCAACCGCTGTCTAGAGTTTACCAGCAGTGAATCAGATCATGACACTGAAATGCAGCCATTTCATATATTGAACTTAAGGCTGCATTACGCTGCCTGTAACAGCTCAGCAAACCACTGCTTCAATCTAGTCGGTGTTTCCTGTGACCCAGAACCTAAACTCTAATTAAAAAAAAAAGAAATCTTCTAGTCTGGTATTGCAAAAAAGAAACATTAAGAAAAGACTAAGGATCTTCAGAGTATTATAGAAGAATTAGAAGTGCCATTACCTCAAGTCACCTCATTAGAGAGCAGAAAGTAATTTTCTGCACAAAGCTATCAAAAGTGAACCTCCCTGCGCATTTCGTACAAAGGCGAGGGCTATAACAATCTAATTTGAGATTATATATGGCAACATGAATTTACCCCAAATGAAAATTAAAATCCACCACCAACTACTCCATTGCAAATGTAGCTCTCAAACTCAACTGACTGGCAACCACTGTTTTAGCAGCTGTGGGGGGTCTCACTGGCTTTCAGGAACTCTTAGCAGGGTCCAAATTTTTGAACGTTTCACAGAATGTGTCTCATGATTCATCAGCTGCACTCTGACTAATTGGCAGAGGGCTCTGGCAGAACCAGGAAACTGTTTATGCATCATTCAAAAGACTTTATTATTCATCATGCAAAAAGTTGTTGGGTTTTTTTCCCTCCTTAAGTGGTTGGGTATTTACTTAAGCCAGGGATTAAGTGTTATGCAACAGTTAGAATCAAACTTGGGAGTGAACGGTAGGTAATAAACCTTTTACTAGATTTTTTTTTTTTTTCTTTTCAAAGCACCACTCCCTTTCTGCTCTGCCTCCCCCGGGGCGTGTGTTCTTCCAGCACAAACCTGGCAGCCGATCGATGCACTGAGCACGCACAGGAATGCACAGGGCACTGTTTCCAATTTTCCATTTCACTATCTCTACAGCTTGCAAGGTTCCTCTTTGAAAAAACTAGTGGCAAATTGAATTTTTAACTTGAAATTAGACTTAAGTTCTACATAATAGGACAAAGCCTTCAGAGTCCTACTGTCTTCAATGATAAGGTTTCTTTGTGTAAATTTCTCAGAGGAAGAGTCTTTTAAATTGTCACCTCCAGATTTATTTAGATTTGTCATAAACTCCTTCAAAATATGTTATAATCTAGTATACCTATGACACTCAAAAACAAATAAGGAGAATATCCTGGGGGTTTTGTTTGTTTTTTTAAACTTTTGATATTTGGCACCCCTTTTAGAAGAACCAGAAGAGGTTTAAAGCTCAAGAGAGTAACGAGTAAAGTAACCAGAGTCTGTAATAGTAATTACCACACATAAAAGCATGGGTATTTCCAGATTAAAATAAAGTGAAATGCAGAAAACACAGACCGCAGTTGCATTTTCAATTCACTACAGATAACCTCTTGAAAAATGAAAGGCCTATTTTTAGCATGATGATTGATTAGTGTTGCCATAGCAATAAGCAACACTTACAAGAACAGGGTAGAACCTAAGTATGCCAAAACACTATGCCAAAGTCTTAAAGAGACAGTCAAACACATACGGTGTTTTACAATCGTTTTATGGAGAGGACAGTAAAAATAACCTTAGCATGGTAATTACACCCGAGGTGGCTGCAGGAATTACTATGGCTGCCAGTAAATACGTTAGACAGAGGGTACCTGGAAGGTTTCTTTACCCTCTGTAACCTGCTCTGTATGAGCGAGTGCTATTTCATCAATACCAGTTTAGTTTCATTTTCCATTTGGTTTCTTTCTGCAGAATGTTCAAAGACCTCCTAGAGACCTCATCACTGCACTTCACTTCTCCTGCTCCTTGTGAATATTAATCCGCAATTCTTGGGAGTTATTTTTGTACAGTGAAAATTAATCCCACTTTTTTTTTTTAAGCAGCAGAAGCATATCCCCCTAAATCTTAACATAAAAGGCTGGAGAGGCAGTAATTTCATGTAAATGTTCTCTCTGATCTCCCACCACTTTTCAGACTGATGATTTTTTTTTTTTTTAACATGGTCACATATACATTATTTTGGCAACACAGGTGGAACTGGATCCTTTACAGAGCAATCTTCATGGAGCCTAGAGCTAAAGAACGCAGTAACTACTACATTGAGGTGAGACTGGCCAAGCAAAACTAGATTTTTTTTTTTAATAGGGTAACTTCTAGATACCACATCCTTTGAATTTGAAATATTTGGGCACTGATTAGGTAGTCAGTGGGTAACAGCAGCTTTTACTTATTGAAGATCAAAAACCTGGAAAAGACAAATGGAGTCCCTACTTCTCATTAATAGGCAAAGGGAAAGTGTGGACTAAGGAGTATTGGAAGGTCCCCAGACTTACTGAGGCAGGAGGGAAGGCCCAGCACTGCAAGGGACAAGGAGGTAAAACAGGCAGGCACACACACACACCAGTCCTGGAGCAACAGGGGGCATTTATAAACAAGGAGGATGGATGGAATGGGAGGAGGGATGTAACATGGGAGATTGCCAATGCCTCCAGACAATGGCGAGGACAAAGCGGAGACACCTGGATGTGGGAGAAAATCAAATCACACATGGGTATGGATAAACAAGATGTCATTCTACAGTTTATACGCAAGAAGAGATGTGAAGATAATACAGTGATGTCTCTACAGCATATTTCAATGTACAGTATTTCCTTCAGCTATTTACAGAAAGGATGAAGATAGTTTCTTTAATTGGCTATTCAAAGTTTTTTGGAAAATGGCCACCATGTTCCTGGCTACCTTCAAAATGCTCCGGACAGCACTGCATGTGAGCACATGGAGCTGCTATGTGATACAGGTTACTTACTACACAAAGTAGCACCAATCAGGATGACAAAGTCGGAAGAGAATTGACGGAAAGGGCTAGGCAGGGTGATGGCAGAACTTGGAAGATGTGACTCAATGAGAGGGAGGAGAATTTGGAAAGCAAGATAAGCACAGGAAGGTGGCGAAGAACAGAAAAAGCCCTGTTGAGCGGAAAGAGTTGGAACAATGAAAAAAAAAGGGCTTGAAAATAAGCAAGGGAGCTAAACTCTCATAAACAAGCTCAGGAAGAAAACCGCTATTTGTTTGTATTACATACAGTAACTTGAAGATGAAACAGTCAGCTAAGAAGCTGCCTCCAGCCACTGTGAAAATCAGCACTTAACCCTGTTTTTGCCTTCCCTTAGATCTCCTTCTCTGATACAGAAGAACAGAAACGTGTTTCTTGAGAGAGAAGGGAAGTGAGCAGCAGTGTGTACACGTGAAGATGACAGTCCCATGAACCAGAGAGGGGTTTGGATTGCTTTATAATAAGCCAGTGGTGGAAAAAGGGAATTCTCCCAAGCAGTTTGATTTACTCTGTTTCAATGGGATTAAGCTATTAAATGAGAATACAGGTTTGCAGCTTTCTAAAAATATACTATTTCATTTTTATAAATACTACAGAAGTCTTCCCCTTTGCTAGAATCTCCAAAGTAACCAAATCTGTGTTTTGCTAATGTCACCAGTCAGCCCTTCTTCCAAGTTGGGGGTGAGAGGGGAGGAATTTTGGTAGTAACTCTGTATTAGGCTCTAATCCTGCAATACAGATTCTGTTGCATTTTTGATGCAGACTCTTCATATTCTCAAGCTGGAGAAAAGTTTGTGCACTGAAGACTGATGGGTTACATCCGAATTTCAAGCACTGGTAATCAGATAAAGAGAACACAGGAAAAAAGCTCTACAGATTCTTTGCAATGTTTATCTGAAACAACTTTTTTTCCTTCTCAAGTCATATGATTATAAAAATAACAATTACAAAAACATTCCTTCCAGATAATTTACTTCACGGACAGACTGTCAGCTGACTAAGCGAAGCACATAACATGCCTGTTCTCAAAAGTAATCAGAAACCAGCAGGTCAATAATGGAACATTTAGTAACTATCACTCTGGGGCCCTGACACATACCAGATGAAATAATTTTATTTGCCTCAGTCATTTGCTGTAGAAGAATTAGTGTCACTGTGATATATCATCAAAGGAATCGTCTCCTGCTTTCTGTTCCATAACTGGTTTTCATAAATATTCCGAATTTATATCCTATTCCTAAATTAATTTGAGACATCGGCAGGTTGAAAGAATGCCCTTCCTCCTTGCAGGGAGTAAAACATGCCATTTTTAATCTTTATTTTGCTTTCTATACTTATAATTGTGAAACTAACAATTGGCCATAGATTACACATAAAAAAATATCCAGCTGTTTTTAAATTTCAGCCCCAGAACTGAAATATTGCTAACAACACTGGAGCTGTTGAGATCAGAGAGCAAAACGAATCGAAATTATCCCTGGTAAACACCTGAACCGCACCTTCGAAGTCAGAAGAGTTTGCTTAAAATCCATTTGTATTTTTCCTTAGCTCTTTGTACTCCAAACTTGAGAGCTAAACTTTGTTAGGCTCATTTTTCAGCATACTTTGATCATACGAATTTTTTGCATGATAGTTGAGTCACCATATGTTCGCAATCTGACTATTTGTTTGCTTGAGGTTCCTCTCTTTTTGTCCGGAATCTCAGCTGTCACTTGAGCAGGTCAACTGGATATTTGCTCTGTGCTGCTTATTGTCTAACAATATCCCAATGCACGTAAAGAAACTTAGTTCTATGCAATCGGTTTTCGCTTGGTTTGCAATAGAGACAGGTTTGCTTTCTAGTTAATTATTTCTAGTCCAGCTGGACAACCTCAGAAAGAAAAATAAGAAAGCTGCCTGAGAGTTCAGTCATTCTTGTCCACATGTCTAAGAACAGCATAAATATTTTACACCGAAGATACATATTTGCAAATGCTGTGATAAGCTGGCACATAAGGGTTTGTTGAGAGCTGCGAGGCATCTTTCCTGCATCCTCCAAGTGAAAAAGGTTCCAGCCTGTGACTAGCAAACAAATTCTTTCTAAAAGCCAGCAGCTAGCAACACCCGTTCCCCAACAGCGTGTGTAGCTCGACAGGAAGCACTCATCAGTACCCAAGTCCTGTAATTGCTTGTAAAGCAGAGTCCCCAAGAGTTACTTTATAGGGCTCCTGGTTCAGCTGTATCCCAAATACATGAGCTTAACATCAACCTAATCACAATATTAAATGAACCTATAAATAAAACATAAGATTTACTTTAGCAAGATATCCTGTCAGGTTTCTATTACAAGATCAAAACCAAAGCAACTTTAAGAGACTCTCTCTTATACAGTTCTTAAGTAACGCCCCAGCCACTAAAACAAGGGTTTGAACTTTATAGGAGTATTTTATTCTCTAGATAGTACCCCCAAATCTGGATGACTTCCTTTGGCTTCAGCTTCGAAAGTATTTTTTCTGCTAAGCTCAAGCTTTGATACAGCATTTCTTAGGACGTTACCCATGTCTCATCTTCCTAATAGGAAGTCTTTTGTATTGCAGTTTTAATGAGGCCCTCCTCCACAAATAGCATAGTGTACATTTTAAAATTCTCTCCTGATGTTACAGTATTTCACATATTACATGCCACAGAAGCATCACTTGTGCAATAGTTCTGTTAAGCTCATTATCTTAAGTGCGTCATTTGCTTTGCATATTATTAATAAGTTTGTTGACACTTGGTAGTAGACCAAGCAGTCATCTCCCGCTGTTTGCTGTCAAATTTAGGGGTTTGCTGCGTAACAAATACCATTCCTTAAAGGAGATGCCATCGTAACTGGACCCAGGTTATAGAGTACTAACATCATGACACTCTTATTTCCATTCCTCTTTTCATGCATCCAATCACTTTTGGCTATTTATACACCCATTGCAGAGAACAATATTCTGGAAATTATTTTCAATGCCTGCTGAGCTTTTTTTCTTAGAAGATGTCCTAATTTCAGATCCTTAAGAAGGTCATATTTATGAAATCCATAATATTTCACAGGAAAACCAGACTGATGAAATTATTCTGCATTGAATCTCTGAATGCTAGTGTACGTTCTTCAATGCAATTTCTCAATAGCCTTCATATTTTACAACTGAAAAACCTTAAGACTATCAGCAAGGTTCAGTCTGTTGTTCACAGCCTCTTCCAAATCACTAACATTCACTTAAATAACACTACTGACCCTTCAAGGTCCTTGTTCTTTATGCAGAATGGAACTTAGGAAAGTTAAGTAAGGTATGAACATACTACATAGCAGTATGTACTTGACTCGATAAGATTATGCTTTATTTATCCGATTACTGGCCTGCCTTTAGAATCAGTTTTCCTTGAAATGAGGCTCAATTTAATTCTTAGGATGTCCCACAGACCCTCTGGAGGGAATTCTCTATCTTTAAGAGATGGGTTTCCAAACTATCTTACATATTTTGGGCAACGCCCGTGGGCTTACTGTTTCTTTCAGAATTCTCTAATGAATATAGAAGATAAAAATTTAGAGAAGTATTCCAGACCGGGGTAGGAATTATTCCCAGTGGTATATTTTTGTTCTAGTTTCAACAGTTTGAGGCAAAGGCACTTTCTCTATTTCCCTGGAAGATAATTTCATAGTCTATCATCTCCATTAAAATATATTTTAGATTTTTGTCTGAAGTACAGTTTCCTTAATCTCATCCCAATATTTCTAGCTCTGTTTCCTTGCACCATGGCGAGTAATTAGTCCCCAACTCCCATAGGCAGTTATACTGTCACTTAGTGACTGTTTTGCCTACCTTCTACATTTGTAGACCGATTTAAACTTTCTTTACAAGTCTCTTCAACCCTGCAATAATTTTTGCTGATGCTCTTGAACATCTCTTTAGCTGAATACCTTCTACAAATCTTCACTGAAATGTGTTCCAGGTGTTGTCTCATCAGATTACATAAAGATCACCTCCTGATTCAAATTCCGAGTACAGCACTGCTGTTTGGTTTTGACAATGTATTGCATTTCAAATTCAGATGTATATTTCTGTCTGCTACCACCCCTTTAATCATTCCTACTTGTCTCTCTCAGTTAAAGAAAAAAAAAAATCACATTAAGAAATTCCAATTGTCTTTCAGTTAAAGAAAAGATATAAAACAGAGCGTAAGTAACAGGTACCAATGCAACGCTGTACGTGTCATCTTCCCAGCCTAAGATTAAACCTGCTATCAAAGGGTAAACCCTTCATTAATGTAAACTGTGGTAGGCCCTACTGAAGATATCTTCTGACACAAATAGCTGAGAATCTGTCCCCTCATTGCTACTGTCCATTATGGGACATTTGGGTTTCCTCTGAGAATCAATGAATTTTAGGCATGAAACAAAGCAGAGTATGTAATAAGTATCTACAGTACATAATGAAAAGCACAGTTTGGTACTCTGGATTTTCAAACCTGGTCATCAAAGTTTCAACTCAGTCTGCAGCTTTCAGATCTGAGCCTTTAAATCCCTTTATTTTTTCCCTTTCACATTTATCAGATTAAAACCTTTTTCCTCTCTGTATTCTTGACTGGTTTTAAAAAAATGGCACAAACATTTTGAACACTGCAGAATTAAGAAAAACAAGTGGATTATGTTTTATCTACGGTCAGAAGTTCAAACTAAATCAAGGCAGGAGTTTCTGAACGCTCCCTTCACCTGGAACTTCCTCACCATCTCCTCCTCATCTTCCAAAGGTTGCTGAATGCTTACACTTACTGTATATTATTGAGGCCAGCACAGTTTAAACAATTTTTCTCATGATTTATGTGCTATATTTTGCCTTTGCTCTGCTAGAGGGAATAGCTGATTTTTCTGGGCACCATGCCCAGATTATGTTTAATTTTGTCTACAGATCGTACAGTTTCCCAGATACTATACCAGAGATGAGCATTTTATAAGTTAATAAAACAATAAATAAAATAAAATCTGTTCTCATGTCTCCACATAATAACTGCAACCTTAAAAGCCTTGTCCCGTTTTATAGAAGCTTCTCTTTGTTACAGTCAGTGACTAAAAATGTATCAAATTATTTTGAAGTGATAAAAAATAAGGTAAATTATTTATAGGATCCCCACAGAAACACCTGAAATTTAACCTTAAATGTCTTAAACAAATAGCTAAAATAAAGTCCCACTACTGACTGCATTATGTTTTAGTTATATTAAGAAGGAATCAGTTTGGATTCCACCACTATATTGCACATAATTATTCTATTTTTAGAATAAAAAGAGGAAGAAAAACTTACTGTGTATTCTGATTTCCAATTGTCCATTTGTAAAAAAAAGAAAGATGAGGGAAAAGAAAAAAAAAAGAAATGTGAAATAAAACAATGATGCAAGATCCTTACAGTAAACATACATTAATAATAAAAAAAAATTCTGTCATAATCTGCTGGTTTATATTTGACTAAAGTCTATGAGACAATAAAGGGTACAAGTCAGCACAGAATCTAAGCACCTGATGTTTTCTTTGCAAGGAAGAAACTGCATAGATACAACACTCCAATTTTTACCTGTCCATAATCTATAATCTTTATTTCCTGATATCAGTCAACATAAGATGTAAAAATATATGCAGTTCAACAGGAGTTGTTAAAGTAACTTGTCATCTGTGGCTCAATATGTAACTTGGAGCTTCTGAAGATAAGCTAAACTATCCAAAAAGTACAAGTCAGTAATGATTTCTGCTTTATTCCTTACCTGTGATTGTATAAGGATAGTAATTCCAAGCCTTCTCTGTAACATAAAATATTTTGGGAACAACCGCTCTAGCCCAGCTAGGCAGTTTGCTGAAAATAAAAGAAAATATAAAATTAGAGTATGTTGTAAGTATTGTAGAAAAGAAGATGCTTCCAAATGTGCTCACATTTTGTCAGGTGTTTCACAGGACACAGCAATACCGAGACTTTACAACAGCATTTTCCCCTCAGGACTATGCATTCTGTCTCAGCTTTCTGGAAACCAAGTCTGCTTGTCCTCCTCTCAAAGTGAGCAAATATGGTGCCAGTGCAATGACCTCTGATCAGATTTAAACTGAGGTTGCAGATTTCAGGAATTTATGGCCTCAAATATTTGGTCATGGATGAACTCAGGAGGTTAGACCATACAAGGTGTATCTGTCTCACAGTGTTCTTAACCACAGGGAGGCACTCTCTAACAAGAGGTCCTAATCCCATGTGATTTCAGTCCACTTCAACCCTGATTCCATTATATCTTCTTAGAGACTATTTCTTCTGCTTCCATATTCTCTGCTGGCACACAAACCCTTACGTTCAACTCACCTAACACAGTTTTTCCCACACTACCAACACCAACTCTTGAGTAGGAAGCTTTTACACTAAAATTAACAAATCACTCAAAACACCCCTGTGAAACTGGTAGGTAGCATTAGTCCTATTTTGCTGATGAGAAAAGTAAATCACAAAAGTGAAGAGAATTAATGGAACTGATGTCATAGCTCAGAGCCCAGTCTGTCAAGTCACCACAGTGCGGTGGTGCAACAGCAGTAGAATAAGAAATTAAAGATGTGGGTACTGCACGTGGGAAGATCATTAAAAAGGTAGTTAAATAATACTCTGGGAGAGTGGGAGCATTTTCTTTACCACAGATCTCGGGTCTTCCATTTCCCAACTCTGGTCACTCAGAGTACCAAAGAAGTGATGAACCAACATACATTTTAAAAAGGCAAGTTCAGGAGAGTTAATCTTTCAACTCTTTCTTAATGACATCAGTTATAATCACTGACGCCGCCAGGAACAAAGGTGCAGTACTAGTCACCCAACCTTTGGAGACCACAAATATCACTGTACTTCAGGGACTCAGTTAAAATCGTCTGCTATGTGTCGAGCAGATCACCCAGCCTAAGACTGAATCTTTACTGAACTCAAGCGGATGCTTTCAAACCTCAGCTTTACAAGTAGAAATGTTTGAAACTGTTATGTTTAGATAACTGTGTACGGGAAGTAAATTAACCTTCCATATTAGCAAATTTCTGAGGAAAATACAGAGTTTGGATCATTAAGGCTTATTTAACCATTATCTAGCTACACATAAATATTGCATTTGCCCAGAGGCAAAATGCAGGCCTTAGTACGCTACCTAAAGATTCAAAGTCAAGTGCATTGACTTTTGCTCTTTGATGACATTGCTCAAAACCAGATTATTTTCTTTACATAAACCTTTCTTGTGTACAACCTTTTAAGCAGCATTTTACATACTGCATAACAGACTTCACTGTAGCAGATCTTTTGTTTATTTTTGCCAGCCCCATCAGTGTCTGTTCATGACTATCTCTCTGCTCCCCGCTTTCCCCTGCTAAACTTTACTCTGATGCCTAAATAATAAATACCGGAGGTTGCAGACTTTCAGCACTTGAACACAATGCTCTGGCAGAAGAGAAGAGGCAGTAAAATAATTCTGAGTGTAACTAAGGTTTACACTGATACTGGAAAAATTTACCAGTAACGTCTTTGTTAACATACAGCTGCTAATTTGCATTTTTGTTGTTACTGTTGGTTTTAGCGCATTTGCCCGTCTACCTATCTTTGCTGGTACAGCACATCTCCAAACCAAATAATTTTATGAGCAAAACACACATTAGACTCAGAGTTGCCAGCAAGTCACAGTCATAGACACACATGAATTATTCCATGGGTCCATTCAGAGAAAGAAAATATAATATTTCTATTTTAGCAGCACAGGTATCTGTGGATCACTTTGTTGCTCAGTCTTTCATCACATAGGGAAGAAGTGTTTCTTAAAGGCATTCCAGCTGAAAACATTGGTAAGCAAGAAGACCCTCTGCAAGAATTATTAAAGTATTAGCAGGCAAGAAAAGATAAATTAAAATAATGCACAAATCTTTCCAAGAAACCATCACTGAAATATATAAACTCAAATTGCTTCAGGAGAGCTCAGTCCAGAGCAAGATAAAGTGAAGCAAAGCTAGCAAGTTTATTAGGGTGGTGGACCCTGGAAGAAGAAAAGATGAGGGAGAGAACTGTGCTGCTGTACGGAGTCCTGTTCCTCATGGAAGGCAGGCAGAGGAGAAGTTCTCAGCACATCTTGTGCAGCAGCATGTCTCCTTGCGTGAAGCCTTCCAGAGGGATCCTGGCCTCCCAGCAAAACCTATAGTTGCCTGAAAACTTTCCACAAAGCTTCAATAGTACTGCAATATCTGGTGGTATTGTGACACCACACCCGATTCAAACAGCAAATCTGGTGATGATTATCAAGTATTCACAATTATCATTAAACTCCACCAGCCTGACTTCAAACATCCACTATAGCTTTAGGTAAACTTCCTAAGTTGTTGTAGGCACACAGATATTCTTTGTTAACATTCGTGCTGTCTTTGAGTAAGAGATCCTTTGTTCCATTGCCTGCAGTATCAGAAACTGTGTGCTTTCCAAGTATGCCTTGTACATGCTTTCTAGGACACAGCCCTTGTAGTTATTCTGAATTACCCTACAGCAGTAATTCTGAACATGCGCTTCAGTGCTTAAAGCCTTATCTCTTTTTAAGATGAAGGAAAGAAATATCCAGAAACATAAAACCCCCAAACTTCTGGAAACTCTACAACAAGAACACATTTATTGATTTTTCCCAAGTCCTGCATCTAGCCTGTGAGAGAACAGAGTTACGATCACAATAACATTAAAGGTTGGCAAGATATATATATTATTGGACTCTGTGTGTTTGTGTGCAACATTACTGGTGATTCAATTTAGCCTGAGTTAAGGTTAGGTATGTCAGGATTGCAGTGGAGGAGTAACTTGCAATGTAGAAGCAATAGCTGTAGTGTTTCTATGCCCACTATGAAATGCTGCAGAGCGTAAGTTTAATAAAACAGAACAGGCGCAGGGGAATAGAAGAACATCAGAAAAGCAGCGATATTCAGTTAGATCAGCCATAGTAAAAATGGGAACAGATTGAGCAATATATTTCATAGGACACACACACAGAAAAATACACATTTTTGAAAACATCTCCAGTCTTTGAGTGTGGAGGCATTGGCCCTCAGCAGTGTAATTTCACCATAGGAAGAGACACATAGTTCACTTTAAGAAATGATGGAACATTTGGGAAACAAAAGCAATTCTTTTCCATCATGTCTTTAAGCTTATTATTTTGGTACAGAAAGTCATTGTTGTACAAGCCTAATGGTCATTCATAATGTCAATTAACTTCGCTGAGGCAAATCTTTTGTCACCAAAACCAGAGCACTTTGTGACATTATTATGAAGTGAGAAACCCTTAAATCATTTTAGTGGTTTGCTGTTGGGTTTTTTTGGTAGGGTGGGGTGTTTGTTGTTTTTGCTTTTTAGTTTGTTTCTTTGTTTTTTTCCCCCCATAATTTTGGAAAACAGAATAACAAATAATTAAGTGTAAAAGAAAACAAGAAGTTCTAATTTTCAGTACATCCTTAATTTCAAGTTATAATTCTTTCTCTTGGAAAAGATACTCTAGAAGAAATGACAACTAATCTCCCTATTTCAAGCCACTGGCCCACCCCACCTTCCTTCTTCCTGCGGCTAGCAGGAAGCAGCATGCATTCATGGGAACGTGTTCTACTTGAAGCAGAAAGGCTATTGGCTGGCAGGAATATTCCCTGCTAATTTTTGTTACAGCCCATGCTGAGAGAAATGGTTTTACCGGACTTGCCTGTTGAGATACACCCGCTTTTCTGTTAGCTGACCATTGCCATGATTTGGATCTTCATAGGGTTCATTCTGCACCACTTCCACACCTTCACCTCGGTCACTCTGCTCATGGCTATGCTTGCTTATCATGTACAGCTGTCCAATTCTGTACTGCAAAGCAAAATCAAGAACAATGTGTTAGCTTTATGTAATACATATGCATTCAAAAGCCAGTATTATACAATGATATAGCGGTATGTGCAAATATAAGGTAGTTCAAGGGAGAAAAACAGTATTTTGCAGCTTCATTTAGACCTATGAGTCAGGGTCCTCCCATTATCTTACCAAGTCTAGGGTGTCACTTGTGGAAAAAATAATAGAAGCTGTGTGTATACTGATGTAAAGAATCAGGCCAGTCCTTTATTTTGAGACTGTATTTGTAAATGTACAAGTTAAGCCTAAATAAACAATTGATCTACTGCTTCCACATGCTGACAAGCAAGGGGATTTTAACCAGCAGGTGAACTCTCAAAATTCTGTGCGGGACAGGATTTTCCTGTCACGCCAACATGATGCCAAATAATGAAGCCCTGCAAAAAGATTCAGGAGAACTATTGCTGATTCACAGAAATAGGAGCACCAGCTCTTGAGAAAAAAAACCACATAGACTCCAAGTCCTTTGAAAAAGTTTGAGATGAGTAATTTGGCAATATTATTAAAATTAATTTAAGCACTTAAATGATCCTTTTTCTATAGGCTCTCATGTTCCTTAGGAAGCCAAAACCCAGGAGGGCTGACCCAACATTACTATCATAGAAAAATAAATCGTACTGGCAATTGATTTTTTTTTTTCTCAGTATGTCTGCATCTTCACCAGGGCTTTTGCCTCCGGATAAGTACATCCTTGAACCTTCTTTAGCAAAGATTTTAGAGTAAAATTGTACTTTCCCATACATTTTTCTGCTCTGAGATTTTATCCTCACTTAAGGCCTTTCCACATTCTTGAACATACCATGGTTCTTACAACAAACTGTCTTTGGACCTATCCAGTTTTCTCCATTTGGATCCCAATCTCTCTCCCCCAAAGTAATTTACTCAGGCATATACATGCTAATCACTTCAATCACATCAATCACTTCAAATACAAAGAACAACCTGTTAATTTAGAGAATGGCTGAGCTACTACACAAGCTGCCAAGTACTAGCTCAGCATAAGCAAACAAAAGCATAGTGACAGTCTGACCTCAGAAAACTCTATGAGATTCTTGTGGTTATTACATATTATAAACAGCAATCCTATCACAGACTTTAAAAAGCCCCAAAAGCCCAAATCAAAAGAGCAATTAGCTGGGAAAAAAAAACCCCAAACCATCACAGACCTTATTAACAACTGCCAACTAAACAAAACGATAGGGAATAGGATCATGGAGGGCTCTCTACAGAAGTTCTTTAAATTCCACATAACACCACTTTATTCCCCTGCAGCAGACAGGCTACAAGAAGGTAACAAATTTAGAACTCGAATTGCTTAGGCGATGGGGATTTCCCATCTCCTAGCGCTGAATGGACACCTCCTACCTCTTTCCAGCCACACACTACAACAGTGAAGCAAATGATTTGCATCAAAAAAGTGCCTTTCAGCTGGTAATTCAAAGTACTAAAAATTCCTCAAGTTTATTAAAAGGTTCTTTAAGGGCAAAAGGATTCTCTGGTGGGGGGTGGTGGAGGGGTGGGAGGGTGGTGGTAGTGGTGGGCGGTGAAGTACCTTGGATCTATTTTTTTTTTTTTTCCCTCTAATCTAATTAGGTAATTTCAGTGGATTTTTTTCCCATTACCTTTCCTCAAACATCTCCTCACAGCGAAGAACATAACACACTTAAAACTCGTTGGAACTAGTAGAAAAGAGGACTAGGAAAAAAAGAAAAGATACAGTTGTCATAAAACTAGCGAGTGTCATATGGGTCAGGTCAATTCATTGTGAAAATGTGACCCTTGTAACATTTGGGAAAAAAAAATAAATCAGTAAATCTCTGCATAAGTGCTGCCTATGCAACCTAGAGGTACCTGGAAATTTCAGTGTTATGCACATAATGTTTCTTCTGCTCCTTTCTCCTCTTAACTGGTGAGAACTGATGGCCTTTTTTTTTTATCAGAATGATGATTCTTTCTCTTTATATCAAATACAACTTTGGAATTCTACTCTCTCACTATACAGAAATGTTCCTAAGCTAGTCACTAAAATGGTAAGTAGAATAATGCTTTTTAAACAATTTGATGCTGGCACTATCTCCTGCCTCTATCTTCATCTTTCTCACCTCTGGTACCTCTTTCATACAAAACATCCCCATTTAAGAGGTAAACCCTAAAATTATTTTTTCTTGCTAATCCAGTTATCTACCTTAGCCTCTACTGAATCCTTTTCTTCTCCATCTCATTGTATTTAAACATTTTGTCCTAATCTTCAAGGTTCTGAAGAGCTGCAGTCCTCACACACACCTTCTAACTAGTTCCATGAAAAATTGTTTTCTCTTTTTCACAAACAATAAATGAACACACTGGTACACAGGCAAGGCAAAGTTTGGGGACAGAGGTAGTATATTTTATCTGACCAACTAGTACAGTTGGAAAAAGGAGAACTTTCAGGCACATGAAGCTGTTCTTCAGATCCGAAATCAAAGCAACATACTTCAAAGCTGAATGCAAGTTGAGAAAAAATGTTTTGCCTTTAATTAGATATGTATCAATCAGACCACCTGAGAGTAAAGATGATTACTGCCTGTTGGAGTGATAAGGATGATAGAAAAGAGGAGAGTTGATAAGGTGCTTATCTTCTAATGGAAAGAAAGAGATCGGTAATTTATAGCCTGCGGAACATTAAAAGGTTAGGTGAGAGGGGAGAGGAATTACAGTTTGAGATTTTTGTTATCCCGTAAGTTATGACTTTCAGTTGCCATGGACATCTCTGGAAAGTGTTTTGTGATTGCACGTATCACTGCATGCTTTGATTTCCTCCTTCCATGTAGCCCTTTGTAATTTTGCTCTCAGTTTTAATGGTCAAATACAGACCTTTCAGTTGCTGCTGGAAATACTGGCTCAGAAACATCAAGATGAATGTACATTCACACTGACAACTAACAATAGGGTTGTACTAAAGTGTTCATTTGCTCCAGCATCACGAATCAGAGATATCAACCTATAACATCACCATGTTTTGCTAACAGAAATTACTGTTCTTTCATGGACCTATACTACCATAAAATGCCAGCAAAATATCAAATCACAGACTGTAAATCAATGTGAGCACGTGGCTAAGAGTGGCTAAGCTGCATACCCGCTGCACTCTTCAGATGATGATCAGTGTTGTCAGGTAGAGACTGCTTTACAGATGTTGCAGTCAGTGCTTAAAGAAAGGTTCTACTTCTCTGATGAGGCTCAAAATCACACACACTCCGATTATACCTAAGATCTCACAGAAGGTATCCAAGGCAGCTCAGCATGGTGCTTCTCACTTGGGAGATGCTGAAGGAAACGGAAGGCTCCACAACTGGTGCTGGGCAGCTCTTCTGCAGGAATCCTACCACTACTTGCACCTCCCCAGGCGATGACTTTCCATACCTACGGATCTGACGCCAGTCAAATGGAAATATCCACCTTTCCTAACTATTGAAATGACTATGCAGTCCAGCTAGAAAGCAGCTGTATTCTGCAAAAGAAACACTACTACATGTACTTCAAAGTAGCTAACTTAGCTCCTTTGTATTTGTTTTTATCTGGTTTATAAGTTTTTAGTAACATTTTAGAGCAGGATGATAAAAGAGTTAATGTCCAAAATTATAGTACTTTACTAAACCACAGAGTACAAAACTATTCTTTCAGATAAAGTAACTTTTTACAAAGGGTAAGTTTATATTTATGTAAATAAAATCCAAAGCAAAGATGTGTCTTTCAGAACTTGCCAAAATTTAAGTGCCTGAAAAAAAAAGTCACAGCTTTTTCTAAGTCCCTATCGATATTGTGGAGAACTATCACTTAAACATCTTACGGCAGTAAACAATGCTCATTATTCCTGCAAGGGTAAACTCACGTGCCACTATTATTTATGTTGCTCTACCACAATCTGAATTTCTGTCTTCTTAGCTGTAAGATAATTTTCTAAGACCGCACAGTGTTTCACGGAAGTTAGTAAAATTTCACGCAGTGGCACCTGATCTGAATTTAGTTCTGAAGAAAAGGTCTTTGTTTGAAAACTCATCAGTTAATCAGGCGAAAATTTCTTCAATATCAAAGGAAGAACTTCAATAAACAAATGTACTGAATGTGGAGTTAGAGATTTCTAAGGATATTGCTATGTGGCTTTCGTAGTAGACTCGATGTTTCTCAACTCCTAATGAGTTAGATATTTTCTCAGTGGTGACTTCTCTTTTCCTTCAACAGGCAGATGGTGTTTGCCTATTGGGAGTTTAGTCATACAAGAAACAAGGTTTATGTTAGTAACAGCATAATGATGGTCAATCTGATTTTGTTTAAAATTACAAGTGAGACCAGAATCACTGTTTCTGTGTTCTTGAGACAGGAGGGGAAAAAAATAAGGGTGAGGGGAAGAAATCCACCCTAGAGATCTTTCATTTGTAGGACTCCCACTGTCTTCAGCAGAAGTTGCACAAGAAACCCTTGTACAAACACGTCTGAATTTTTTTCAGCCTGACCAACTATTGCTCAGGTTTTGATCTAATACTAGTCTTAAGAGTACAACCTTCCAAACTTCACATGGAATGCAAGAAGTAACATTCTCTCAAAGGAGAAATTACGCCAAAACTATCCATAATCTGAAATTTTTATACCATTCCTTGAAGTTCTTATAGGAATGCTCACAGAAAATGTAACATTTATCATAGGCCTCATCTTACATGGCAATTCTAATATTCAAAACAGTTGTTGAACCCTTTCATCTACATTTACTTTTCTATAACTGGACTAAACCATCAGGGATGGTGCTGCCATTTTAATTTATGCAATTTATTGTTCTAAGTCAGTAGTGAGATCCCTCCCTGCAGTTAGAAGCTGCAGTCCAGAAGATGCTGAACGTCTTTTATACCTATTAAAGGTAATTGTTGTTCAGCGCACTGCATTTTCACAATGGAAATTATTTCTCACACAGCGATTCATGCTAACACATGCCAGTGGCTTCTAGTCCTGTCCTCAGAAAATCGCAAAGGTAAAACAGAAAAAAAGAAGACAACCAACAAGAACTAAACTGAAACAGATCTGTGCTTGTGCACAAATGTGCTCCTTTGCAGAGGCAGCTATTGAGGGCACAATCTTGCCTCCGTTGATGGCAAGAGGTGTTTTGTCATCAACCTCAATTTACTAAAGATTTGCTTCTAACAAGAAAAGATAATGAATCATCTTCAGCGTCAGTTGTATCTGTCCAAGGACATTGATTAAGGCCAAACAGTAGCAATTTCATTAAGGAATTCTGATTTATAGAATGCTGTCTTATTAATAGAAAACAATCTTAAAACTGACTGATCTGTTTCTGATTTATTTTCAAGTCATAGTCTTTGTGTGCTCCTTGGTGAATGTGTTCCAAGACTTCATTTCAGGTCATTTTTTTTTTTTTTTACTAAAAAGATTAATGGGAATAGTGTCCAGCACTTGTAGAATAATTTCCATGTTTAGAATTACTTAAAACAAGTTCTGATTATTCCTCAAAGAACCACCATGAGTGATGGTGATCCTCAGGTAAGTTACTGGTCTAAGCATGCACAGCCTGTCACTCCAAGCAATCTATTAACAGCATTTAGAGAAATTTTATGTCTGGAATAACTTGTTTGAAAATATACTTGCTTGTGTAACCTTTGTTTAGGAGGATATACTGAAGTTTCCTATTGTGTGTTTTGATGTTAGAAAGCATTGTTTTCTGGTCTCGATTAACACCTAAGCCTCACACTGCCATGAATATGAAAAGTTTACAGTTAGATACTGAAGACAGGCAAAGAAAGCATTATCCTTATTTTATATTTGATTAATTGAAACAGAAATTAAATTAATACCTCAACCTTAAAAAAGATGTCTGTGATAGAACAGGGAATTCCAGTGATTTCCAGCTCAGTGCTTTTAACCACAAGACCTGTAATTTTTTAAAAATTCTAAACAGTAATTACTTAAGCAGAATTGGTTTCTCTTATCTCACTCACTGACTATAAATCCTTCACGTTACTATTGTTATTAGACGTCTTTCTGTATGCCTTCCGAAATGGGTGAAGCCTAATGCCTCCTCATGCTCATCTGGAGGTTAAAGCAGAGCCCTCACATGTGGGCAGTTACAACACTGGCTGATAGAGCACCAAGATTGTGCCTTCTGATCCCCGTACTTGTGTAGATGATGATTCATAGCTATTAAGAATAATTTAAGAAAATCTTTTCCGTGACACAAGCTCCAGGTTCTGACAAGGTGATTTGTCTTCCTTGTTATTAACATTCCTAGATTGGTTTTCACTAGCATAGAGGAATGTACAATGTGCTGGTATTTGATGTTTCATGTACTGGTGGACTTGCATTGGCTGCTCCTTGGTTCGCTTTGTGAATTAGGTTTTTGTTTGTTTTCTTCTTTCAGTTGGACTTCTGGCTCCCAAAGCTACTACATGGCAAAACAACAGAAGCACACCTCTCTCTTGCCTGATAGCATACATTAACCACCACCTCAAGGTTTTACTGCAGGACATCGCTATGGAGGACATCAGTCAGACTTGTAATCATTGCAGAGTTAAGAAACTTTTTGCCACTGAAATTATCATTCTTTTTGCCTAGATAGGAACGTGCAGGAAGAAAATAAGCTCACTGTCAAATTGAACTCTTATGTCTCTCTTATGTAGCATAACTTAGCAGTGTGAAGGTAGCAGTTTATATTTCTAAAATAGTGATTTTCCTGGTAAAATAACCACATTGTGGGCTAGGGTCTTGTGAAAAGAGTACTGCTGAGAAAATCTGCAAGGAAAGCATGAATAGTAAACAGGGAACGCAGAAAGAGTGCGTTCTTATAGCAGTGTAGTGCCTTGCAGAGATACCCAGACTATGACTGAATTGATATCAAATCTCCTCTAGCCTGGCTGGGTAGCAGTGTGGAGTCTACACTAATACATTATTTGACTTCTAGTTTCTAAGCTGAGGTGTGTAGAGCAAACGAGGCACCTTGGCACTGCATTCGCCTCGCCATGTGGAAATAGCCTAAGTGCTAAAAAGGTTTTATGAACTGGTACTTTAGAATGGCTGTCCCTGATGCACTAAGCTCTAGAAGCAAAGGTAGCTTTCTAAATTAAAAAGCAGAAGTCTTCAAAAGCAAATTATTTTTATCTATACAACAGATCAATCAACCTTCTGAAACAACAGGATTGACTCATTACAAGGAATACCACCAAAAATCTACATGACTGACCTTATCTAATTACAGATTATTAGTAAGCTGCCACACCTAAGGGAGTGCCATTTTGTCTTTGGGTTGAAACACATTAGAAGTGTATTTTGTCTTGAAAATCAGTTGTGGGTAGCATCTGAACAACGAAGCAACACAGGAAAACCCAACAATGAGGAAAATGTGCACAGAAGAAACGAGAAGCCGTATGAAAAAATCAAGACGGTATTCACTAACAACCAGGGGGAGAAATAATAGATGCAATGGTTTAAAGTAATTTAATTTAAAAAACCAGCCAGATGAACAAGGCCTATAGAAAGCTTTAGCAGGAAGGCTATAACAATAACTATAAAGGTCCTAAAACATCTAGGTCCTAAAATTTGAATGCAAATATGATGTGCTGTTGATTTGAGGCCCTAGAAAACTGTACAAGTCATTTAGCAGTATAAATGTCACTTACCCTAGCAATATATAAAGAATCTGACTATGTAGAGTTGAACTTGAAATTTTTCTTTCAGTTAATTCCTGCATGCATCTGTGATTCACACTGCACTGCACATCTGCAGACTTGCATCAGCAGTCCTCTTGAGTACTGCCCAAATTCCCGGAACGTGCTTTTGTAGCCTCACAAACAAACAGTTGCGGCAGAAGCGTTGAATTCTGCATGCTGTCAAGTGCATTTCTTACTGCTTTCATGTTTGCTTTGCCTTTTCAAGGAAGAAATTACATCTTTAAGATACTTGATCTGTTTAAATTCCTATGAATGACAGTTCAGCAACAACATATCGAATGTTCAGGAAGACAGTATCCTCCTCTAGTGTTTTCAGCTAAAGAAACATGGCCTCTACTCTAAATTTGCAGTGTCCTGGCACACAACGGCTTACAACCTAAATGAGCGATACTGCAGTCAACAGGAGCAGGTCCAGATCTGTGGTTAATAGGTGTACAATGAAAATTAAAATAAATGAAAATTAAGTTGCAAATTTTCAGCTTTCATGCAAATGTTTTGCCAAATATAGCTTGTGTCCTATTCAAATGGTAGTAATTTTGTGTTTCCACACCAGCTGTGCTATTGAAAAAAGCCAGCTGTTTATCCCGAGTGTACAAGCTCATACAATTTTTAAGAATCAGTTTTTATTAACAATATTTTACAGTGAGTCATCTGGTTACATTTTTCATGCATTTACACTACGTGCTTTTTACATAAACACCGGTAATACTCTATTATTTAGATTTCTGAAGATACATACATTTCCTGCAAAGGCTGCATATAAATTTTCAGGAGGCTGTCTAAAATGTCCTCTGTTCACAAAACCAGAAAGAACAGCTAAAAGGGACTTATTACGTTGCTTAACCACTTGTAAGCAGTCTGTCAGTAATGCATACCGAAACACGCTTCACATCCACTGTTCCCTATTTACGAGTACCTGCCTCTGATCAAGCCACAAATACGCCATGCCTTAATTGCAGCTTATTGTTTTTCAGGCACAATTCACTTCGCCTTACAGTGCAAAACTGGTTTGATAACTATTAAATACTATTGATGCTTTTTCTCAGTCAATACAAAAGAATATTTTATTTGTTAACTACAATTCATTCATGAGGTTGTAGGCTGAAGCTCAAGAAGCTGTTTAGTAAATCTCAAAATTTTAACTTAGAATGCAGTAAAATGAAGTAAAACATCAACATAATTTTTGTAGAGGCTACTAAAGTTTTTTTAGTAACCTGAGCTCTTTTCCTGATATTCCAGGAAATTGCTATTTCCATTTCAGATATTCCAAGAAAAGTCAGAATGGAAAAGCATAGGCTTCCTTCTTGATCACGGTCACTGATCTCTTCCCAGCAGTGTGCACTAGCCCTACAAACAGGGTGACAGGAATCTATTTCACTTGCACTGGAAGGTAACATTCTCCATGGATCAGTGACGGTGTTGGAGAAGCTTGCTTTATTAAACCAGACAGCAAAAACTCATACATGCTTATCCATTAAAATAAACAAGATTGGGGGGGAGAAACTAAACCTGTGTGCCATGCATATTAAACACATTTTTGTCCGCGCGAGAAAGGAAATGCTGCGGCCAGCCAGACAATGCAACACGTCGAAGGGCTTGAGCCACAACGCCGAGTTTGAACATAAAGATTAACTTCTCTGATGTGCAGGATTTTTTTTTTTTTTTTTTTTAATTATTTAAAATCAGGTCAGTTTAAGCTGGGAGTATTCAGAGCTGCATACATCCTTTGACCCTTTCAAAATTCAACAGAGTTCAGAAATGGACTTGGGAGTTAAGTTTATATTTAACTATAAATGGACCGAACACATGTGCGTCTATTCATGCTTTCAGAAATTATTTTTCTCTTTTTGCATGGCTAATGGTATTTGCTTAATGTTTAAGTAGAACTTCTTTCCCCTCAGGCTACTTTTCTCTAATTACTCTTCTTCAGTAATTACTCATTGTTGTGACTTATAAAAATCTCTCCCATACCAAACCCATCAACTTTCAAGTACAAAGAATTTGATGCTTTCAGAAAAAAAAAACTTGCCTGGAAGTTTAGCCACACCAAAAAGACTACAAAGGATTCCATAAACGTTGTCAGGAGCACAGAGGGGAATAATTCTGCAATTAAATTTATTTTTGACAAGCAAGTTCCTTACAATGCATTTTAGACAATAGAATTCTGCTTATAAATATGAAAAAAGAACTGTCTTAAGATACACTATGCAAAATGAAAAAAACTGAGCATCAGAATTTAGTTCTTACTATTTACAAGCTGAACAAGACAAATCCAACCTGCCTTCTGACATCTTATTCAGAAGAAAATGAAATTTTGTTTGCTACTCCCAATGAAACAAAAATACATTCAGTCCAGAACATTTCATTTGATTATCACACAGACTTCATCTTACTTTCTGATCTTCTAAAGTAAAACTGACTTCAAATGGATTTTTAAAATAATTTTGAAGTTTATGCCTGTATTCTGAAGATAAAAATAATGATAGATACAATTCTGTATCTGCAAATAGTTGGAAGTCTCTCCTGCATCTCTGCATCTAACCTAGAGATTAGGGTGATGAAGATATTAAGGTTATCTGAAGTAATCTGATGAAAGGAAGTACGTAAGAGCAATACTTCAATTATATAAGAAGGAAATGAAGACATACTTCCCTCCTTATTCCCAGATTTTTAAGATACACTGAAATCGCAAAACTAATACCAAAAGAAGATACAATTTTCCCATTTGAGTTCATTAGAACAAACACTTGCAAACCAAGTACCTACTCTATAAATCTGCAAGTGGCAAATCCCCCTACGTTGAAGTAAGTCACTACCGTAGCAACTTACTACTTTTGCACTGATGTCTTTTTTACATGCATGAAGTCTCTAATTAATGTAGTCAGTACATTTAGGGGAGAAATCTGTTTGCTTGCTGTTGCCTTATGGAAAATTAAAACTGCAGCCAAATAAACTCTCGGGCAAGAAACCTGAAGTTTGCTGCAGAACGCGATGCAACCGTGACATCTGTGGAGTACACATGCTGGAGAAGTGAGGATGCTCGGGACAATATGTGCCTGCCATCTCATGTCTTTGTCTAGACTAATTACAGAATATGGAACCTTTCATTTAAAACTTTTCCACCTTGAAGGTGCAAGTACTTTTACAATATACAGATGAGGAGAATTGCTGCTTTCCAGCATAAGGGAGAACAGAAGCTCTTATGTAAGCATAAGTAAAATTTCCAGGAAGGACCACATTCCTGACTGACAGATTCCAAAGCTTTCAGATCAGACATTCTTTCAATGCCACATGTAGAATAAAGGGAAGATGAAGGCAAAGAATTACGGCTGTATAGGCTTAATTCAGTTCTATCATAATCCAGAAATGTGAAGCTATATGGTCTCCAGATGTTTTTGACAGATGGTGTCACACCATTAAGCATTCTGCCAGTGCTTATCTTTTTTTACTGACCAGTGTCAGCTCCCAAACAAATCCTGTAAGGAACGTCTAGAACATTACAAACACAACCAGCATCTCCTCTGGAACAGAACTTGGAAAAACTACAAAGGGAGGTACAGAAAACTACAACAAAACCGCAGATTTTAGCCAACATGGAAGAATTATACAGGCTGATCCTTACTTACAAAGATGAGAGAAATAAAACCTTTTAAAACACATTGTATCTTTATAGTACATGAATTTTAAAAATCCTACCGAAATCTCAAATGCAATATTCACATGCACTTTTAATTATCATATCTGCAAAATGCCAGTGAAAATTTTTAAGTTTATATAAAATAATACATACTATCTGCCATAACATATTCTAAGTAATACAACATAATTGTTCTGAGGGATCCAGTAGATTTAAGGACTGTAAGCCAGCTTACAACAATTTCCTTAAAAACTCAAACATTTATAAGGGTCCAAACATAATCCCTCAAAACTTCACATGGTCAAAATACATCATTATAAGCATACACACAGAAAGGCAATTACCTGTCCCTACGGAAGTTACCTGTACTAACAGCGTTAAAGTGATAATGCTTGGGTTAAATGGGATGTAATTTCTCCATCTTATACAGCAAATAAATTTCCATATTCTGCAGAAATACCTACGGCTGTGTTAAACAGGAGCTGTAGGTCACAGCTGGCAATTTATCAGTGAAGATATGCAGCATGGGAGAGGATCCAATGCCACAAATGGAGCCTTGACAATATACCAGAGAACTAAAAAAACTCTTCTAGGACAGATATTCCTGCCCTGCCTCTGCTGGATACCAGCAGTAGCAGTAATGATCACCAGCAACTGCAGAAAAATGAGTAGCTCCTGGTTCTGTGCTGGGCTGTGGATTCTCCCAAAGTAGCTTGTATACTGCAAGTAACAGATAAGACAATTTCTCAATACTTCTAAGTGGGAATATCCTTCTTTCCACCACAAAGAATTTTCTTTGGCATTCAAACAGAGAAGTTTCCAAAAGACCACTTAGGCTGGAACAGATCCTGTTGAGTTCAATGGAAAGACTCTCCTGTTGACTCCAGAGAGCTTTGTACGTAAGTGAACAAACAGCTTTTCTGTGCTTTCTACTCCAAAGTTAACCACTTCCTCATTAGTTAGAGCCAGCTGCGTCATTTGGAACGTATCCTTTGGGCATAAGAGTTCATGGCGTACAGTAGCACCAGGGAATAAAGCTGAAAACCATAACAACAAAATGTATAAATAGATAAGGTCTCTTTATAGAGAACCTGGTTTTCTTCCTCTGGTCCTTCAGACCGCAGCACAGTGCTCTGCAAGAGTCATGCGATTACAGTTTATGCAAGTACTCTGGGCTGTAATCTGCTATCAAAGACACATGTTTAAAACGGAAAACATATAGCTCAAAGACCTGAAATGCATGCACATTAGAAAAAGCTGGGTTTGTACAAAAGTCAAGAGATTTAATCTGGAGCATTCTGCTACAGACCTCAGTAATGGAAAAAACAAAAATACACACAAGCTAAACAAAAAAAACCCTCACCACAGTCTAAAAATACAGTTAAAAAGATAACAGTGCTTCCTTTCCTGCTACCCCATGGCCTTCTACTACCCAAGCAACAAACTCTCAACAAGTCATCGGTTCAAACTCATAGAGAGGAAGCGGTCGCTGTAGCTGGCAACCCAATGACCGCTCTTTTTTGTGTAATACATTTTTTATTTTTTATAGTATTCAGAAAGAGCAGACAGCACAAACGCAAACTTGTCATATGCCGACATCGCATGACCTCCCTCTAGTTCATCTTCTTGTTTGATAAACTTACTACTTTCCCTAAAAATAAAGAATTCGGAAAAGTTTATAGAATTCATTGACATATGCTACGTGGCTGCGAATTATTCCACAGGAAACAGAAAAAGGTATAATTAAGGAAAGGGATGGAAGAAAAGATTAAAACATGAACGGATCTCACTAAAAATGTCCATGGCCAAACTGGTCTCACAGGTCAGCCAGTAGTCAAATTTTAGTCTAATGTACTAATACACGTGATTCAGTCAAACATTCACAACAGTACGCAACAGTATCACTTTTAAATTCAAACATTGTTTTTATACTGTTTCAGATGGTTTCTACCACTTCTACAGGCACATGACAGTGAAGCAATTTCACAAAAGAAATTTTTGTTCTAAAAACTTTATGAAGTATCAGTTTTGTTAACCAGATAACGCCAAACTTCAATGCGAATACTCAGAGCTTTATTTCCTATCTACTGAACTTAAGTGCTCTGGCATACTGTTTCTCAGATTTGTTTTAATGTAAATCTCTTTGAAAACTTTTGGGGTGGGAAGGGAAGGAGGGGATGTCACACTACCTACTAAGTGCTCCTGAAACAGGGAAAACTCTGGAATGCGGTATTTCAAGCAGGGCCTGGGGTCTGGAGCTTGTCTAAGAATATTTTAGCTAGGTAGTTCAGATAATAGGTTTATGGCAAACTGTTACTGCAGGATCCACACCATCACTTTCCAGCTACTCGTTAATCTTTATAATATCCCCATTCTGCCCTCTCTCACATTCACTGCATAGAATGAACACATATAAGGAACGTTAATGGTTAATTATCCAGCTAGTAAAACCTAAATTCTCTATTTCTCTTTTTGTTGTTGTTTTGCCTGGTGCTTGGTGTGGACTGCACAATTCTCCTGAGAAGCAGATAACCATCTGGGCAGGCAGTGCACTCCAAATTCCTCGCTGCCATGGCTGAACTGCTATCCAGCACCTCAGACAGACAATTTAAAGCTACATAGTGTCACCGCAGAGTAGGCATATTCTTCAGCTGCATCTTCCTTGATCACCAGGATCCGATATACCTGCTTCCCAATCTTGGATTATCAAAGCCAGTCCCTGCCACTGCAGACAACCAGGCTAAACAGTACTTATTCAATCTTTTCTTCTATCCAGGCTGAATACAATTAGTTAAAACCAAATAAATTAATGCATGAAATTCTAATCTTTGATTGAAAGGATGGTAATGAGAAATTTTCTGTCTTAACCGGTCACAACTGTCACTTGAGAGCCAGCCACCAGTTTGGCTCTGTGGGAAGCTTGCAGTGTTACTTCTGTTGGAGCCAAATGGTTGTCTTGCTGCGAGCAAAATGCTGACAAGTAGGGCAATATGTGGGAAGAAATCTGGCATTTCCAGTGAGATGCATGCATGCACACAAGCAGTTATGGGTTTATATACTGAAGTGCATACTCTAGTTGACTACGCTGAACCTGTCACGTGCCCTTTCTCTTATCATGACTCTGAATAGCTCAATAGCTACCTGATGCAATCTGGATGGCCAAACAACTCACACCAAAGAGACAGCTAAGACACGTAAATGAAGTTACTTAATAAAGAAAAAGTACTGCAGCTATTGCAATAAAATAGAACACATAGTACAGTGATCTTGAAAATAATATTTAATGCCAAAAGGGGATTTTTTTTTTAAATCAAAACAAATCTTTTGATTGCAATGTATTTCTTTAAATTTAAATTGCACAATCAGTAAATACTATTTAAAAATTTTTAAGATGTTTAAAATGAAGCCTGAACACAGAAGAGGACTTAGTGTTGCAAAACAAAGATCATTTAGGGAAATGAAAGATGCAAGACTGCACTCAAGGCTGCTGGATGACAATACAGCGCTTTCATGTCATTTTCCCATGGCACTTAGTGATATTAAAACTACAGAGTCTGGGAAGCATGACTGATTATCGCTTTATTTTCTTATTCTTTTGATAATTTCTAACACACAAACACATAATGACCATCAACATAAAATACAAAAGCTTAGATCTGGCAACCAAATAAGCCTTCCAAAAGGGCAAACAGTGTGTTTAATTCAATTTAATTTAGTGAAGGGTCAGAGCTCAGAGGATTCCCATTGCCTAGTTCTTTCTGAGTTACTGAGAATAGCAGATTTGTATTATAGCACCTGAACTATAATGTGCAGAAGAGAGGAAGTAAAGTCAGAGTTTCAGCCTTGGATTCGTCTTTGCTAGTGTTTCCTATATTACCTGCCTATACTGCCCCAGTGAACACCAGAGAATTCCACATATAGCAAATGTGCGTCACACAGTTCCCTCCCGTTGGTACAAATCGAGCAGATGCAGCTCTCATATCAGTCTTCCGCCTTCCTCAACTTTTTTTTTTTTTTTAATGTACAAAATACGGTAGAGAGAAAAAAGATGACTACACAGCATTACAGATCTGATGGCCTCTTGGTGGCTTCCTAAACAAAATGTAGGAAACTTCCTGAGCTGCGCTAAGAGGACTGGGTTCAGAATCCACTAACTGCAGCCAGCTCCCTGAAGGTCACTTCATTTTCTGTGCCAGAGCTCACACAAATCAGAGGACCAAGCTTTCTGTACGCAGCCTTAATTTGGTAAGGCTGTTTTCCTAAAAAAGACCTTAGTTTATCCTAAAAGCCATAATATATGCTACCAAAGGAGAGACAGCGTAATCTTCTATAGCCAGAAGGTTTGAATTTGAGGCTTGCTATTTATACTGTTATTCTAGTCCTTCACTCTGCCACAAAGCCCTGACAACCCCAACTATTCGACAAACAACTTCCCTGGCACAAAGAGCGCCAGAACGAATAAATAGATGAATATATAAACTCATATGAATAAACACCTATGAATGATCAAGTTTCCCAATTATTTCTTTTTGACCTGTGGAAATGAAAGGGTAATTCAGTATTTCATTACATCAGGAAGATAAAACTAGCATTGGTTTTCCACTTACTATTAAAGGTAATCACACAGGGCTGGAATACTATACTACTCTTTGCCACTACATTTTTTGATTATTTTCTTTCTCTTTTTATCTGCTGGTGAGAATTATATCACAAAACTACCTTACAAAATGGATGCTTTTATCTTTGCAGCTGAGGCGTTTGTGAAGCCGGTATGATGTGAAACATTTTTTCACATTATAGTACCTTTGCCACGTGATTAACTGGAAGGTGTCACTGCGGCATTACTATTTCATCTTCGTGAAGACATGCACTCAGGGCAACAACTGAGCACAATATGCACCTTCTCAATTATAGAAATGCAAGCAAGCCCAAAAGGAGACTTGCAGAGACATGCTTGCCTCTCCACTCATCCGTAGATCAAATGCTTCATTAAATCCATCCGACTGACATTGCTCCTTCCAGTGACATCAGAAAGAAAAAGTGCCATTAAATGAATTCTCAGGTTACCATCGCATATTGGCTTCAAAATAATTTTCTAGATGTCACAACCACCTCTTGGAAATTCCTAAAATTGCAATTGCCCCTTCAACAATACAAAACCGTGAACAAAAATGTTGTATTTTATCCTTTCAGAAATGCACCAAAACACAGAAGAAATTAATCTTAGCCTCTCAGAGAACACCATCAGCTTAAAGATCTGTATGAATAGCTATTCAGCAAGAAGCTCAAAGAAGCGGCACAACCTTAAATTTTCTTGAAATGAAAGATTAGGTGTGTTTTTAGAAGGTTATATGAAAAGATTGCTGAAAGAAGATGAGATTTAAGGGTTAGCAAATAATTCATCTATGACACATGAAAATAATAAATAATAATACAGGCATTTACTGCAGTGCAAGCTCAGCATGGAGTAATTTGTGCTACCATGGCTAGAATTGTTTCCAACACCCAGGCTAACACTTGCAGATAACCCAGGTGTAGATAACTGACAGCAATATTGCACACAGAAGTACACCCGTACTCTTAGCTCCTTAACGTTTTTTTTGTGGTTGTTTTTGTTGGGTTTGGGTTTTTTGTTTTTATTAAAGGTAAAGGAGCTTATAACTGAAGCCAAATAACCATTCTCAGCTCCTACTCATCTGTATTTGACTTGAAGACTGCCATTGCCTTGATGAATCAGGCCTAAAATATCATAAGCAGCTGACAGTTTCACTTAAAATATTGCTCTGACAATAATTCCAATGAAGCTGGTTTAGTGAATATGCTGTGTATTTACTAGCTGTACTGTTTATATTACTAGCAATGATGTTGACAGTGTAGCAGGTCATTGCCAGTTAAATAAAACACAAGTTTATGTTACCATCAACTATTTATTCTAACACCAACATAGGCAGTATATTGTGTAAATAAGGAGCAGTATTTTTCTGTTAACAGAACCCTCTTTAAAATTTATGCCATCAGCAATAGCAATATGAAAATGAACCACTTGCATTGAAGAGATATGTATCTAAAGTATAAGCAGAGAAAGTAACAGATTACCTGTCATTAAGCTTGCTGACAACTTCCATTAGAAGAGATTGTTCTCTTGTTGGTAATAACTGCTAAATTTTATTGCATGAATGTTTTACTGTGTCTATTTTAGGCTCAAAATGCCACAATCAAAAGGGCTCAGGAATGATTCAGTTGCTGGTAAGAATAATAGTAATTATTAAATAAAAAAAGATTTGTTGTATTAGAAATAAAAGTTACAATTTTTTTTCTTTTGGAAGGCTCTCATGGCTAGAGTGGTCTAGAAAAGTGACTTGAAATTCAACAGACGTGTAGTCTTTACATAAATACCTATCTTAGGCTGTTCACGTGAAAATGTATTAACATTTAGACTCTTGGCTAAATATAAAACTTTAAATTTAAGTCTTTGCAAATACAGTTCCGTATTCTCAACAGAAGCTTTTTAGAGCTTTCCAGATGAATTAGCAAAATATGTGCTTACTGCACACTCTCAAGCCTCTCACAGATCCTACTATATATAGGATATGTTTTCCTTGTATGTTATCACACTTTTTTTCCTGTTGCTTATTCTCTTTACGGTATGCCATCATGTACATTTTAAATTATTATTTTATCCTTTACCCTCCATTATCTCAAGTGCAGAAGTCTGCACAGTGCATCTCATGATTCCAACATTGATGATAATACAGAAAGCAGCTCACACGAGACCACACAGTCAAGCTTTTTTTCCTCAGAATGCTTTAAAAGCTCCCAAAATGACTACAAACAAAAGCTATGCTTAAGGAAATGTTACCAAGCTTGTAAAGCCGGACACTCAAGAGTTACAGAAAAATGATGGCTGGCTTATTGGGTATTGGGTATTAATGCACTTGCATGCATAAACACTATGGCACAGTTAAATAATCGGGTACCACTTTTTCTCCCTACTCAAGGTAGTTATATACTATTGCAGATGATTTTACGTAGGGCTTCTGCTCCATTTGCTGAAGAGCTGAAAAACATGCCGGGAAAGGAAAACTGTGCCAGCTCAAGGTCATATGAATTGAAGAATCCACATCAGTGCGTATCCGCTGGGCACCACCAGCGCAACAGTACCCAGTTGTGTTGCATAAGGATGAGAAACTACAGAAATTAGAAATCTAGGTAACACAAGGCAAACTGCTTAAACCCAAATGCTTTACAAGCAATTGCTATCTCCTTGTTCCTCATCATCTAGGTACCCCACTTGACACAAGAGGTCTGATTCAAAGATAAGGTAAATATTTATCAGATAGCTAGAGCTCAAGTAGCTAAAGTCAATGAGAACTGTAGTTTAAATGGACTATGTAATTCCACGCTGAAAAATCGGGTTCCAAGTATTAAATATTCAAAATAAGTATTTTCAACAATGATGTCTCAATACATATGTTCATCATCCATAAAATTAGAAAATTTGTTCATTTTATGAAAGTGTAATGAAAATAAATTGAATAATGTTTTGGAAAACATTCAGACACTTTAATGATAAGCATCACTCAAAACCATGATAGACAGTGGTTCCAATTTCAGAGATGGGTAATAAGTTACTGGAAAAAAAAGACAAAAAATTATACAATGAAAAAGCGGTGTTTACTTGAGCACCACACAGCCTTTCCAGGGCCCAGCTTTATGGAAAATATATTCCAAAAGCAGGCAAACCAAAACTGTATGGCCAATGTTAATTTTGGCACCACTTAATTCTAAGTGCTTGTCCTTAAACCCTTAAATAATGATTTTTAAACCAGTCTGTGTTGATAAAAAATGAAATTATAACTTCATTGCCGTTTTGGAATCTATGAAAGAGAATATAGGCTACTGAAATCTTTGTAGACAGGTTGCAAATGAAATGGGTATGAACTTGGGAGTGGCAGCTTGCAGATGTACTTCTTCCTGCTTGTGTTGCCTTTTTTTTTTTTCTTTTTTTGTGGTTAAATAAAAGCGTTCAGCTTTCAATTCTTATCTTTTGGACATGTTATATTCACGCTACAGGAAACAAACATCAGTATTTTGACCCTGTGGGGTTTTTTCCTGAAAACAAGACCTTAATACAGGATAGAGTAAGCAACAGCAAAACTTCATTTTTAAATTAGAGAAGCAGCAAAATTAATTTTGAAAGCTTCTTTGTTCAGGGCTGAAAGCTTTTGTACAAAACTTCATCCTGGAGTGATATTTTCAGCTGTAATATAGGGGTTTGTAATGGAAATGCTGACAGGCCCATAATTATGCAAGCACTAGCGGGCACCACTATAATAGTATATCAGATAGGCATACTACTTAAATTCGATACAAGGTATCAAAAGATGTTAGTGTCTGTCCTCATTAAAGCAGCACTTAAAATTCCTTTTAACCTCCATGACTCAAACTATTAATTTGATGCTCAGAAGGACATATACACTGGAACTAATAATTGCAATGAATACATCCCCTTCAGTACTTCAAACTGAATTGGTGGATCATCCTAAATGGTTAAAAAGAATTTGTAAGAATAAGAATATTTTATTTTACAGGACAAACTGAAGCCATGTAAATTAACATAAAAATGACACATCAGCTCCTGTGTTCTATAACATTTTAAAGCTTCTTTTTATATCCAAATACGCAATGATATATCTGCGATTCAATTACACGTTTGTATACTGAGGGGGAAAGTTTTATCACCTCGGGATAAGTTCACTGGATCTTGTTTGGCAGTCAGTTCTACATGTTAGTATGAAATTCTTGATGTCTGTACAAATTCCATGCATGCAGAGAAAAGAAGATCAAGCCTGAAGATCCAAGAGGTCAGCTGGTTGAATAATATCATTATAGCCTCCATAGATTTTAATTTTATGTTACTAATCCCACCAAAAACATTCAGTAAATTGGTAGCATGATTATAATATGTACAGTATATTCCATTTCTGTAATATATAAATTCTGAAATTTCATCTGACAGTTGTGTGTTATAACATCATTCTTTTTTTCAACAGAAACAAATACTAGCAGGAGGTTACCTTTGAATTATTTCCAGCCATATACTCTATTTCATGACTCAAACAGACTCACTTCTATTTCCTTCCCTGCATTAAAGTGCTCGAAAACAATAGAAAGACTGAATTTACCTTCCTTGCATCTAGCCAGAAAATCAATTTTTTGAGGCTAAGTTCTCATGAACAAGTCCTTTTTCAAGCATAATTTTAGGTATACAGCTCTTATCAGGTAAGGAAAATAACAAAAGTCACATTCCACAGAAGCTTGCCTCACTGGAAATGGGATTGATGTTGTTTTTGATGACTAGGTAGAGAAAGAAAACATCTCACTGAACAGAAAGTACTTTCCCATGGAAAGCTGCTATCGTACTATTTTAAGTAATGCCCTATTTAAACACAGGGACACCCTCACTCTGTCACTCACACAAACGTGATTTGCATGTTTCAGTGGCTTGTAACTGTTTCAGACTACAGTAATGCCTTATAAAAGCTGATTCAGAAGATTATGATATTTGCGTATTTTCCCATTACTTCCATGGGCCATCAGCTTCGGGACTACAGCCACTACAAGACAAGCATCATCGGCAAAACAAAAAGCTCCCAACATCTATTGATGTTAGTCCTGTTTGAACGTGGGGTGTAACTGAGGCTACCACAATTCCTGCACCTGTGGTCAGGGGGTGCTTTAACTTTCTTATGAGCAAAACAGGCTTTCTCCTGAAGAGGACGGGTTTTAAGATTTTATATCAATAGAAGACAACAAAATTGCCTAAATCCCAGAATAGAGGTCCACATGAAGAATTTTTTTTACTATTAACTTGCTAAAGATGACAAGGCAGTAAAATAACAAGTGCCAGAAAAAAAAAATAAAATGTATTAGCACTTATCAAGCCAGGCTCATCTTGCTGACCAGACAAAAAATTGCTTCATCTTGTGCTAATTTGTCCATATTATATCTCACTTATCAAATCATCTATTCCACAATTTTATTACAAGTACCTAGGAAACAGTTGGAATTTTCTAACATAATTTGGTCCTCTGATAGAACGGAGTTAAAGAACACATAAATGTCAATGTCATGCAAAAATGACTTGTAGTACTTTGTGAGAGAGTAAGAAAGATTGCACTTACTTGAATCATGAAACCAGGAGTTATTTTTTCTGGCATTGTGTTATACAGATAGTAACAGGGAGATCTTCAGCATTCCAGGAACAAAATTCAAGTATGTGCAACCCAGAAGTATACCTTCCTAATGCAAACCTCATGCTCTGTTCAAATGCAGGTCAGCTATTATCTTGCCATCAGCATTTGATCTTGCGCTTTTATTTTTCCTGATCCTGCTTCCTTCTGACCATTATACCCAACCAATATAACTCCTATGCAAGAGTGAAAGATGGAAATAAGTCAGAGAAAGTTTTGCAGTGGTGTATTTGGTTTTCCAAGGCCACAACATTTTGACATGACAGTAGCTGGCAGTCCACAGAAATACTAATTCCTTTTTAACACTAGATCTTACCTTAGAAAATTTATTTTCAAATTAGTGTCTTCTTACTAAAGAACTACTTGTCTTAATTATAATTTTTAATATAGTTGGTATTAACTTGGTCCATTGATTATATTGCAAACTGATTTAATGTATTATTACAACCCGAAGGCACCACAATTGAGCTAAATCTTTAATTCAAAATTCACAAACCTGCAGGCATATCCTCATTTCCCACTGATCGATAAATTAACAGATTTTCTGCCACTTTAAAGTCAATGGAGTTCTACAGAATGCAGTTCAGTACAGAATGTGTCTTGTATTTCATATACAGCTCTTCAATTAATTCTCTCTCAGGATCACATTTTTGCACTCAGTGCCAAAGAAGGGAAACTCCCACTGACTTCACTGTGAGTAGAAGTGGACCTGAGAAGGGCACTCATCTTGCTTATCTGCATACTGTAGGAATGCTGTCAATTAATTACAATCATATCAAATGCTTGGCTGCAGATAGTGTACATGGTGTGCTTTTCACTTACTGATTTACAGTCAGTGGGAGGAGGTTATAGCAAAAGTGTAAGAACAATCAAAGTTAAACATGGACATGGAAATTTATCTCTGCTTTCAAGACTGCCAATTCTGTGTGCATTGGGCATGAACTAGGACCGCGGTGATGAAACGACAGCAGAACAGTGTTTCCTACTGGCAATGACAAAGCCTAGATAAACAAAAGAATCACGCCTCGTAACACAGTATCCTATTCCTATAAATGATATGCACGCTACAAGACCTAGTATCTGAAATAAAGCAAATGTTAATTCCTTTCAGAGATAAAACAATCAGAAGAGTACTCAGCTCCAAATGGAAACTAAGGAACATGACATACAGCCAACCAGCACTTGGCAAAACAACTTAGGTATAATATGGAAATACTGTTGTACACCACTAACAAATACTGCTTGCCAAAAATATCAATAAACCCCTCTGAAATCCTGTTAGCATTATTGCTACCTCTCTGTTCTCTCTGTTACTCTTTAACAAGTCCCCAAATAGTCAGTGATTTCAATGAATAAGTATTAAAAAAAAAAAAAGTCATCAAAATTCTTCTATGAAAGTTTTGTGCTCAAATGCAATAAGCAGATAGCCACGCTAAAAAAAATATCAGCTGGTACTCTAATTGGAATGCTGTCTCTTTGCACTTACAGTTAATTCAATATATTGTGTTGGCATTACATTAAAATTCTATACTTTCACCAAGTAGGACAGGAGTTGTATTAACCTGCTTTTCATATGCTTGTCGTTTGCTACCATCAGTTCAATGTATCGAGCAGAAAACTGAGAAGGAGCATATGAGGGCGATTCCTATTACTCAAGCACAAAAAAAAAAAGTGTGAATAACACAACAGAGGGAAAAGTTAACACAGCTTCAATGAAGAGAAGTCATGTCTTAATCTGTCCCTGAAGAGGTCAACAGGTATGAAGACAAAGGAGACCTAGCTGATACGGGCCAAGCCATGATTCAAGACCAAAACCCCATTTTGCCAAGGTCATTCCCCAGAAGTTCTAAAAGAAACTAATTTGCCATGAGATAAGAAGAAAAGTCCTTACATGGAGAAGTCATTGTTTAGAAGATACAATAAAAAAGTAAAATAAATAGACAAGTAATTTTTATCACTGGAGAGAGGACACCAGTGAAGTCCCAGCGGAATCTGCGCCAGGTCTTGAAGTGTTCAATATACTCATTAACAATGGCAGCATTCTCATCCACAACTTATTAAAAAAAATCCCCAATGAACAATATATAAAAAGAACAAGCAATAACTTGAACCCAACAAGGATGGAAAGCTACATTTTTGTAATTAACCTCCTACAAAAAGGATTTAAAAGAGGGAGTAGGAGGCATATTATAGAGGGTACGAAGAGAAAAAAGGAGAGAACATAAAGCAGAGGAGATACAGGGACACAGTGATCACTTGCAGCCTGCAACATTTGATTTGATGAAAAGCTGAGTAACTTTATCGCCTTGACCGTAGTGGCGATGATCACCTGGAACACAAGCTTAGAATTCTTTAGCCCAAATTCACCACAGGTCACCTCAGCATGTGACAAATGGAAGAATTCAGGGATGAAAATTTTGGCTTCACCATGGTCTTCTACAGACAGAAGAAGCAAACACCCCAGCTGTATCACGCAGCTATTGTTATTGCTTCTGCTTCTGAAAACATGTAAATGTACTACCAGGGACACAAGACTTACCAGTGTGAAATTACAGAGAAACATCTCAGAAGATCTACTGAGAGGAAAAAAGACCAGTAGATGATATTACCAGTGCACAGTTCCTTAGGAATACAGTACATGAGCCTTCAATCTTGGGCTAGTTATTTTATGAAAATGCAATACACACCACAGAGCCATCCTACCTTAAGGTAATGATTAATTCGTAAAGTTGTTTGGAGGCTGCCTGAAAAGGATCTCATGCTTGGTATGTTAGAAAGCCTTTATGTCACCCACAAGCCTTCGCATTTTCATTTCTCCCTAATGAGAACCTCCTCAGCAACTCCATTAGACAGAGAAATTGAAACACTGGTATTCCTCAAGAAATGGTTCACAGAAGAGTTTATATATTTTTGGAGATAACCAAAAAATGCTAAGGATTTAACAGGAACAAACCCAGTAACTCTTTACTTCATCAGTTTTGAACCTTTCATCTCATCAGTATACATGCAAAATATGAAGAAATATTTGAATAGCCTAAGAAAAATAGTTTTAAACTAGTATCAATATGCAGGTACAGGAAATGGTAAAAAAATGTCTACTGATGTAACCCACATGTTTTAAACTTCGATGCTCTCACTTGTCTTTCCCTGTTTTCTAGCATATGACAAGCAGATCCAGTGCATGAATTTGCTACAGAAAGGACACAAGGGACCAAATCTTTGGCAGACTTACTGAGGCTAACATGACATGTCAACTTGCGAAGTTTACTGTGCCTCCAAAACTGTGTATGTTTAAATCTGACACGTGCAAATAATTTGCACTCATAAATCAGTGGGGTGATGAAACGCTAAGTAGACAAAATGGAGTAAAATCCTTTTCCTTTGGAACTCTTGACCGGAAGGTGTCAGAAGTGCAAAAAAAAAAATGTAGGGGTTTGCAAAATAAGAAAGGCAAAAATGTACCCCAACAGCTCTGTAATTATTTTTATGTCAGTGATTACATGACAAAAGATTTAAAGAACGGCAAAGCTTTTATTAATCGGCAAGTCTATTTCTTTTCCTACATAGCTTACTTGTATTTCCAGTTGCAAAAAAATGGAAAATGCTTTTAACTGCCACCTGACGGAGCAAGTGAATTCTGTCTTACTGCTATACAACCTTATTATTTATTAAATCCCTTTAGCTGAAAAATGCCTTCTATATACATTCTTGTTCCTTCCTTTTCACTTATTTTCTTTTAGCTGACAAAATGGATTAAAATCTTGTTTTAGACCAAGAGTCATGGAACATTTGCACTGTACTATCTAACCTGGGGTTAAGAAGCAAGATACCAGGGAAATGAATACTCGGGGTGGGAGGGAGGTCTATCAGGAACTACCTATCAACACTAACATAAAAATTCATGCTACAGTTTCACACAGAGAATTGTGAATGTTAAGAATGAATAACGACAGATAACTGTTGAAGAAAAGCACAGAATAACCAGATACAAACTCAACCAAATGAAGCCTGGTAGAGCACAGTGGCAAATCTTTCATAACCATCAAGACAAAATTCTGATCTGTAACTGATGAAGACTTTGCTAAAACAGCATTCTGACTCAAGACTCTTACTCTTGTACCCACATGGGCTACACTGGTTAGAAATGCTAGTTAGTTATTTCCCAGGTCAATAGTCTATTTTAGATGAGATTTAGGCAGCTCCAGGGCACCACAGGTTTATGCAAGGACTGTGTGACTTTCAGACTCCGTAGCGGCACCAAAAGAAAGCAGAGGTCCTACATCTACAAAAAGAACAGGCAAAGGGCCGGCTGAACAGGGGTAACTCAGGAAGACATTTAAAAACCCAAGCTTGATAGTAAATTTCCATTTGGACGTGTGGATCTATGACACAATTTTTAACAGACATGATCTACTGATCTACATTAATCACCTTCAGTATTGCATTTCTTATTTCATTTGATCAAGAATATCTTGAAAACTCAATGCTTTTTTTTCTTAACTCACTGTTCTTCTGAAAGGTTTGGATTGGCTACAATGCTGAGTTTTGGTCGTCTTTCCTTACCATTAAATATGCATGAATACTGCAAAGACTAATGCTTTACTGCACGCTTACTGTTACATGGAAGTTTGTTAGTGGCCCTAGGGAATGTCCTCAGCTTTTTGGTAACAATAAAGTCAATCAACTGCTACCTATAAGGTAGGCCTAGAAAGCTAAAGTAGCTCACTTAATTTGCAAGTCTAACTTTCAAAATTGTTACATGTGGAAAAGGCCTACAAACAAAAATGTTAAGTATAACCTGTGGAAAGGAATGCAATTGCTAGAAGCTTGTAAAAGGCCTTAAGGACCTCCTTGCAAAGCTTTAAGACATAAACTCTGACTCTCAGTCTTGTGTACACAGGAAGTGATACTGGTTTAAATAACATTAATATTTCAAGCCAATGTAAACCAGCTTAAAACCAAAATACGACAAATCATACTTCCTTCTGAACCACTGGATTTTTTTGCCTTTGCTTTGTTCATTGTGCAAAATGCGAAAGGAAAACTGAGGAACAACCTTGAACTGAGTTCAAGAGAAAAATCTATGTATGCACACATCATCTACTGCTGAAAATTCATTTTATACCCTACAGCTATATGAAAAATTGGAGGACCCAATTAGCCTTTGGCTGATACAAAACTTGACAGAGTAAAGATGGGAGTCTGACAGCTACTTCTAAAAAAGCTGCAAAAATCCTCAACAGGAGACTGCTGTGCAGAACTCATGCAAGAATCTCTACTGTGCACTTTACTGTTCACACAATCGCACCAATTAAATACCTTTTGTATAGTTCTATTAAAATGTACTTTACAAATGCCTTTGATAACGACCATACTACCCTGACTGAAGTGTTCGTACTTGGTTACTTAATACTCTTGGGCATATGACTTTTTGCAGTAAGTAGAGAGTGAAACAATACTGCTATTTTGAATTATTTAATTTTCACATTTTAGAATATGTGAGAGAGAAAAATCTACAATTAGTTTTCTTCCTGACTAAATATTTACGAGAATTTAGGATAAAATCCATGTTTCTGTCCTTCTACTATTAAGAATGAAAAAAAAGTATTCATATATAAAAATATATTTTCTCATGTATTTTATATATTCTATATACAACATTTAAATGATTTTATGGGAGTTGACAAAATTTGATCAAAACCTATTCTTATGGTTGTGAAAGGGGGATGAAACTAAGCCACAATAATATTAAGATGGGGCAGACCTAAAAACAGATGTGCAATTCCTTACGGTGGACAACTGAAAGAAATTAAGAGATGAGGTAAGAGGGCTAATATGAGGAAATCACAAGGAAACAGCAATCACTGTTCCTCAAATGCTCTTAAGGAATCAGAGCTTTATCCACGCTATGGTCCCCAGAAGAAGGATGAGATGTAGACCTCCCCCCTAGAGCAGAGCATCTCCTTTTCTCCTGCATATGAACATTCGCTTTCTGAAGTGGAGGATACTCACTGATTGCTACTGACATTCCTTGGACTGTACAAGACAAATCACTCATGTTGTTTACTCCAGTTCTGGCCACTAAAGACAAATTGGCACATCTGAAAATGTCTTAGCAAAAAGGCAGGGTTAGAGGTATCCACATTGAACTTGTATTATGCTTGCAGCATGATTAAATAAAAACATAACCACCTGTTACACTTAATTCAGTGGGAGTATCTATTTTCAATTATAGCATTTACTATCCACCCTCAAGTATGGCAAGTAACACCATGGTAACATAAACACAGTCCTGGCTGCTTGAGAAAGTTAAATTATAAATAGCAACGTATAGCCCATGAGGTCCTGGAAATAAACTAACTAATCCATAGGTATTTGTTACTGTGACATAACAGTTCCACTAAAATGTTGTTTGCCTCATCTCAAACCCACTCAGAACAGAATTAGAAGTTCGGTATCACTTGACTCTGAGTGAGTTCATGTTCAGACATGAAAAAAGCAGAGACTGTGGAGAGAATAAGCTGTAGCTTTATTCTGCTTCCATTGAAGTTAAGGGGAGGGAATCTTCCCCTTCATCTATAGAAACGTGTTTTAATACAAAACTGACAGGGGGGGAGGGATGGGAGGGGAACAAAAGCAAAAAAGCAAAACAAACCAAACAACTTGGGCTTAACTGAGTAGCAAACAGTTTGGAAATGCAAATAAACTCAGCAACCCTCTAAAACATTTGAGAGATTTTGGAACTGAGTGCTCTCTTCAGCTTCAGTCTGGGTGCAAAGATCCACGGTAACTGAGGGAATACTGAGATTCAAGCCTGAGTTTAGTAGTCAGAGGGGAGCTGAATTATCAATTGTTTTAGTCTGCTGTATAGTTCCTTATTCTCTGCAAGACTGAGGCAAAGAAGAGCAGCAGGCTGTTGTTCTGAGCAGCAGATTTTTGCCAGCTGGCCAGTCGCCTGCTGTGGTTGGCTAGGCTTCCTTATTTGGGAGTATGACCAAGGACTCAAAAATGGGAGAAAGAAAAGAGAATCAAAGTTTCTACAAAGTTAGGACTGAAAATTGAGAGCGAAGAGGTTACTGCCAAGTTTTGTGGTGTGAGGACAGCAATCATTTAATTCTGCGTAGGCTCAAAGACGTTACCATAGGTCTGACACAACCCCGGGGCCTTAATCTAACCGTGTGAAAATGTCTTTTAGGTTAGGCCAGAATGCTAAAGATTTCGAGACGTCAGCTTGGTTTCCTTTTTGTTAAGAATAACAGATTTTAGAAATTTACATTTTCTTTTAGTTTACAGCCATCGGTTAAAGTCTACTTTTGATTATACCGATAGAAATCTGGAATGGATCTATTGAGGTCAATGAATTATTTCAGGTTTGCACCATGCAACTAAAATGGAATTTAAATATCCAACATTTCTAAAAATATGCTGTGTTTTGTCATACATATATGGTGAAATCTTGGCCTCTCCAACGTCAGCGACAGAACTCATTGGTATTACTATGGTCTAAATTCCACTGAATGATTTTCCTTTCACACAGAGTGAAGCAAAACAAAAGCTGACCCACTGAAGTAAGATTTAAATAAATTTTATGCCAAGTCTATGTAATAAATGAAGCAGGCAGGTTACTTAAGACTAATCATGTGTACATTGCATATGTTTCATTTGGCTTATTTCATGTCACTGTGCAATTAATTTATTAAATAAAAATATTACTTAAACGTCAGCTATTTTGCACTTTCAAAGAAAGCCTGACAAAATCAGATAAAAAGCTGGATAAATTCGTGAAGCATCTTTCAGAAGGTAAGCTTATACATAGTAGGACCAGTATATTCAATGGGCCTAAACAACTGAGACTACTTAAAATAACCATCTATGTATGACCAGGAGAAACACAAGCTTGGCATGTGGAAGAACTTCATGCTTATCAACAGAAGTACCGTTGTCTTTATCCTTCTGATAATTACAATTTTTTGGTTCACAGTGGTCTTGAGTATTTTGGTAACCTTTCAACTAACGTGGTGACACTAGTACAAAAGGTTATTTTTGTATTTTTTAATAACTTTTAGATGAAATGACAGCAAAAAGCTGAAAATATATTCAACAATTAGTTGTGTTTCTGACTGTCATCAGTGAGTGATTGTTAATCAAGCAATTGAGCAACAGTATGTATTATACTGGAGTGTCATCATCACAATTATTTTGTCATGCATTGTAATAATATTTTTACTGAAAAAAATTACATAGTCATTAATCGGGCAGCACATTAAACCTAATATGACATTTAGTGTGATGAAATGGAAAATAAGGCATAGTCAGCATGCTCACAGAAAACAATTCCCACAGAGCCTAAGTACGCCTGAATCACTTAGGCAAGACTAATCTTAAAACAGACACATAAAACCTCCTAAATAGAGAGCATGATTTTTCTGGAGAGCATATGAACAAGTTTTTTACTAAACCCAGTCTACAAATATTTATGCATGTGACTCGCGACACGTGACTACTTGTTCTTTAAGTTAAGTATGTACGCAAGTTAAGTATATGCAAAAGCTAGGAGTGTGTACTGTAAAACCAGCTTTAGAACTACAAAACTAATAGAATCCAAAACTGCTTCAGCATTTTTTGACCACAAACAGGAAAAAGATGGAAGATACATTTTTTTTTCCCCCCAAGAAAAGCCATTAAAATGTCATTCCTACAATTTAGCACCCTGCATTATATTTTATAAAAATAAAAATAGTATTGTAATACATATCCAAGGATTCAAAATTGGCTGATCACTTATAACCAAAATTGGGAAGAAACGATGAACTGAGAAGGAGATAAACAAGACTAAGGCTAGACTAAAAGCATTATATATAAACACAGGTTAAGTTCAAGTCTAGTTTCTTCCACCTACAGACTGTAAACCCATCTGTTAATTTGACTTGAAATCTAAATTACCTTTTCTTCACTCCTTTTTAAACCTAGTCAATAATCCTGGGGAGCACCTTTCTCCTTGCGTTCTAGATGCATGCAGACATTGCTGATTTCACTTCAATACATGCACAATATGCCTGCACTAAGTTTTTCAGGCTGCCCTGGAGGGCTATCACAGCAAAATTTGCGTGAAATGTCACTATTTGCTTTATTGTGGTATCAAGCGTTATAAAATATACTGCTGATCATAATAGATGTTCAATGAACCAAAGGTAGTAAGGATAAAATAAAAGGAAAAATTATAATTATTAGAAAAAAAAGTTAAATTACAAACAGGTTTTCGCGTTATAAAATATACTGCTGATCATAATAGATGCTCAAAGAACCAAAGGTAGTAAGGATAAAATACATGGAAAAATTATAATTATTAGAAAAAAAAATTAAATTACAAACAGGTTTTTCCTGAGCAAGGATACAAACAATTATCCCTCACCCACAGTTACTGAACAATTTCAACGGTTTGCATGTGTATATTACCTATCTCCATCCTTATAGGTTCATGGTTGCTTGTGTGTTAAGTTAGACATTCAAGATGGAAAGCCTGCATGTATTGCAGCATCCACAACTGACTTGGTTCTGTAAGGACAGCCTGGGGAACATATTTGTCAGCTCACTAGTCACAAAGAATAATATCGTGAATGAATCATTGTTATATACTATGGGTTTTCCATTACCTGACTAGGCAGTCTTTTGCACAAAAGAACATGATCTCTAACAGATTTTAACAAAACAAATGCCTATCAGACTAAACTGAACACTCATGAAGGAAAATATGATTTTTAATCTTTCCTAGTTATTATAGGAAGGGAAAGATTTCTGTATACTAAAGGGCTTTATATACTTCAAGGGCTATAAATCACCTAATTTTTTTTCAAAATGGGCACTCAGGCAAAAAGCACATGACAATTGGTATAACTGTATTATTTCTAACCTTAAAATTAGACAGATGAGGAAATTAAACAAACAGACTGGACTAAGGGAAAACGTATTTGACATATCAGAGTTACCAAACTTCAAGGTGCCAATATAGGCACCTACATTCATTATTAGATATATAAACAAAAGTGACCACAATTTCAAAAGAGCTAATCATTTAGCATTCACATCAACTCTTAGAAGAACTTCATGCTCTCAGCAACTTGAAGTTCATCCCAAAAAACCCGAAAGCACTAAGTTTTAAAAGCCAGTATTGACATTCTGTGTCTTTCTCTCCCCATTCTTTTGTTTCCAAACCTACATTATGCTTCAAAGACAAACACACTTCGTGGAGTTCTTGATAGCATCAAGGCTCTGTAGAGTACCTTAGCTAGAAAATGTCCTAAACCATTGTCAAGTGCATTTTCTTTTACGGGAAATGCAAAACTGGGCCCTACGTTTTGCCAACAAAGCCTTCAAATCAAATGTGTGGTATTATTTGCTATATATATACCTTGGAGAAAACAAGTGTTGACAAGGAGAGACAGAGCAAGAGAGATGAAGGGAGATGTATGTCAGTCTGGAGTTCCTTGAGTAATATCTAATCCTTTCCACTGTAAGATTTTTTTAATGATTTACACTGAAATTTTAAGAACAAAGGTTGTCTTGTTTCTTTCACAGAGTTGTACTGAAATGTGCAAACAGGAGTCAAGGAGAAAATTGCTATTTTTGGTCTTCTATTCACAGTGGAGTTCAATAAAGATTTGACATCTGCTCTGCACTGCTTTGCTTTTACAGCTCTCTAGGTGACTACAACTAGTACAGGAAGGTCAAGCTAAAGCAAGGTATTTCTTTTCTTCCCATGGAAAAACACAGCTCTCACTTTCATCTGTTCGTTCATACAACTAGACTGAGCATCAAAAGAAAATTAAATAGCTGTTCTTATTCGGTACTCAAACTTAATTTCTGGTGCTTTCTCTCACTTATTTTATGTTATATCATTACAATGATTCTTCCCAGTCCACAAGCTTTAAGGTCAATTTAAGGTCACACTGTAGGTAGCAAAGGCCTTGTCATGTGAGTAGATGTGATCACCCACAAAAGACTCCATCGGATCTGTTTGCTAGCAAGAGTCTTACACAATGGTTTCTTTGGAAGGGTAGAAAAATGTTCATAATGGTGTAAAGAGCTTTTCTAGATTGATAATTAACTCTGAATACTCCTCAGACAAATCTGTCAGAGCGTCACAAAAAGAAGGTAAGGCTGGTGATGTTCTCATAAGGCATATCCAGAAAGAATGATTAACTAGAGTAAGAACTCCTTGACTTCTCACAGCACTTCAGTGTCTTGTAAAGGAATCAGTGTAAGACTATAGATGCGTTACAGCTGTTGATAGTTTAAATTAAAATTGCACAATAAGCCTCCATTTTTGCTGTACAAATTCAGCTCAAAACTGCCAGACAAACTTTTTCTGCAGAGGTTATGGTCATGACGTGGTCCAACTATTATTTTATTTACAAGTAATGAAACAGAATTAAGTTTGAAAAGCTGACTTCACCTTACATTTGCTTATAGTCCTCTTGCTTACAGCCAATGTACTGCTTTTTCAAATGTTCCATACATTTAGATATTCCTGAAATTAAGTTCTGTGGCTATAGCTGGGAAATGAAAAAAGCACACATAATCGATCACTATTTAATCTATCTGTCTTAACTGCAGGATGAGTATACGTAGTTTGTCCTGCAGTAGACATCTGCAGTTTAGAAAAAGTGTATTTTACACTTTATACCCTACTAAAAGCTTTTCTGTTCTACATGCATATAGTTATGTCTAAATATCTCAACACCTGCTAACTCTCAGGGCATAAAAACCACTTTCTCAAATGCTTTCATTGAGCTTTAAATCTGTCTGAATACAACAAATAACCTTTGTACACAAAACAGTACACTAGAAACTAGTAGACTAAGAAGAAATGTACACAAGAGTCAGAGCACAAATACTGTTTACACATCTGTTGTTGAAATAATTTTACGTAAATAATCCACACTGGGAAAATTCATAATGTTTGAAACCAGAGCTAAACACTGGATATTTTTCTAAAGGAGCAAGCACAACACATCTCTAAACCCAGAATTTGTTAATGTTGAAACTATGATCTACATTTACGGACATTTTGCAGGTCTCTGCTTGTTTGTACTCATGACAATACAGCTGTTCCTACACACCTCATGCAGGCAGAGCTGCCCAGAGATCAAACTTAGCTTTTATTTAAAGCATAGAATGGGAGCAGTTCCACCAACTTCAGCAAGAGATGATCTTGGTTGAAATAAACAACAAAGGAAAGAAAAACCTATTAGGGCTCCTAGGTACTGGCCATATGCTTATAGTTCAGAACTAATAGACATGTTAATGGTGATCCCTGTTTCCAAGGAAGAAACCCTATGATGACTACTGTATTTGATGTTCAGCTTTGAAATATATACAACCTAGCTTCACATCTTTATTAGCATTTTACAGCAATAACAACTCAATTTTTAACAGGATTCAGCAAAAGCGTCTTCCCATCTATTCCCCTAAAGAATAATCACTTCCCACACAAACCATAAACTTCTCTGTACTTTGCCTTTTCCAAAATAAAAGTTCGGTAACATGCTAACCCACCAGATTTGTTTTACATTTTCAGATAAAGGCATCTCAGAAGCATAAAACCACGTAAGCCTTACTGTGAAGGACTGCACAATTACGATTTGCAATGAGACCTAAGTTTGAGAATTTTTTAGCATCTCTGTTCTTTTCAACTGCTTGGCATTCTTTTCACTTGCCTAGGAATGTGGTTTTTTAACTGATGATATTTTAAAAACCACAATGCAGCCTATTATAATATTCTCTCATATGATGTAACAAACTATTTGTAAGAATGAACTAACCTATGAAAATGCAAGGGGAAAAATAACCAAGAGGCAGGCTTGTTTATTAATTGCAGCTGGGATGAAGATTAGTAACATATCCTAAGCAATTACTGCAACAGATTTTACTTGCTTCATGTATTAATGAAAAGAAATGGCTTTTTCTAATGTATAAGTTCTCAACATTAACAAAAGGACAGAATTTGTGTGCGTGCCTCCCAGAAGTCCCACAAACGAGGTACAGAATAACTCCTAATTGGCAATTATATTGGCTTCATCAACCAACAGCTATATTTTGACCTAATTTGCAAAGCCCTTACAGCAGGTGTTACTATTTTGCTTGGAGGTTAACATGGTATTTCCTTTCGCAAATTATTTTAAAGCTGATCAGGCAGCTTTCAACAATATATATGTAGCAGTCCCAAATAACTAACAATAAAAATTCAGTTTAATGAGTTGGCCTCAGCTCTGAGTAAGACCTGCAGTGTGGTGCCACAGCATCTCCTGGAACGACCTGTCTTTCCTGGTGCTTATGGACAAGGAACAAAGATGTACCTCTGACTCCTGTATCCTAGCTCAAAATACACAATAACAGTTAAGTCCGTGGCAATCAGCCTTTTGCAGGAAATGTTTTCTTTGCAAGAAAGCATTTAGCCTCCAAGCTGACAGGTACACAAACAAAACTCCCATAAATATTTGGGTGTCTTATCTAATAAGGGAATCAATGACAGAATGCCTCAAGAACATGATCTGCAGTGGCTAATGAAGACCAGCTATGCAGAATCTCCTATCCACAAAAATGCCAGAAACTCTTCAAACCTGGAGACAGTGTTCCTGCTACGGTGACATAAATCACTTTTTAACACTTCTCCAGAGATAAATTTACGTCATAATAGACAGCGCAGAGTAGTACTAATTGCTATACTGCATGTAAATAAATATGCACACAGCAAAGTAATAACTTCTAATTACTCGACTGGACATTACACAACATTTTAATGCATTTTTTCACATTACACATAAAATTTGACTACAGAAGATTGGGTACTGGTGCATGGTTGACATAGTTAACACTCTCTTTTCCCTCCTGTGCCTGATTATTTTCACAGGAATGACATGGGAAGCCACTCTGGTTTTGGTGACAACACACCACCACAAACTAAAGATGGAATTCTCTCTCATTCATGTTGTGAGACTTCTATGTATGGATAACTGGCAAGTCAACCCTAAAAAAGAGAAGTGCTCAAGGAAATGCTTTTGAATGTATGTATAAAGTGCACAGGCCAAAAGCCAGAACTTTAAAACAGTGGAAAAAACAGAGCTGTAAAGTCTAAGTAAGGAAAACAGCACAAAAAGGGAAGCCATGCAGCTGCCTAAGTAAAAACTGCATTTTTCACATCCCTGTTGAAACCTATGACCTCAAAAATACTTAGGTGCTTAATTCCCAGTAACATCAACCCAAGTTCAGTACCTAAGCACCATTGTAGGTCAGGACCCAACGTCCCAATCCTGTGAGAAATTGCAGATCCTTTGGCAATTGCATTTCCATCAAAGCCCACTGAATTTCAGAGTGACTTAGCACCTTGCAGAAGGCAGCTGGGGCCTCTTAGAACCAAAATGCTCTTGGTTTTTGAAGGGTGAGCATTGTCTGTCCCGTGATGTTCTCATCTCATAGTAACTGCATAACGCATCACCTTCTTATCCTACACAGATGCCAAAAATATCATGCGCTATTGGTAGTTAATGTGCAACTAAAGGTAAAGTAAGATAATAACACCTTCATAGACTGTAGGAAACGTCACAAAGATGAACCACTATGAGAAATGCAGCACAGGACATTTTTAGTATGTAAATAGTGTAACAAAAATAAGATATCTGCTAATTTCATATTTTTCCTAGTTCATTTTATAATTGAGAATGAAATTCACACTAAATATCAGACAAGTTCTAGGTCCTTTGTTAAGGCATCTCAGCTGCAGCTCTTGGATTAAATAATGGATGTTTCAACTCAAGAGAAATTATCTTTACTAATTCTGTTAATAATCTAGAGAACGAAATACTTCCAACATCGTCTTCTGCCTCACCATGCATCAGCCATTCCTGTTTGGGGAGATTTTTGAACTTTCCTCTATCTGCAAATCTTGTTTAACAAAAATTTTTCAAAATAAATTAGATCTGCTCCCTTCTGAGGACATAATGAACTATCATTAACTAAGTGTGGTAGTCCGAGGACATCAGGATAAAATGTTGTCTACATTAGGATAATGCAATAAACAAATAAAATTATGTATTAAAAGAATAACGCCATCCAATATCACAGCATACTACATAACTTGGTTGGAAAAATGCTAGAATTAAACCTATGCCTATTTACCTATGCGTATGTGGTGGTTTTAAGTCCGGCTCCCAGAAGAAGGAATTTCCTGAGCAGCCTGAAGGAAATATTTGGCAGTTTAAATTCTCAGTTTTAGAACACTGTTAATTTGCCAAACCCGAAGGTACAAACGGACCATTGAAATGACTCCTCTGCCATACTCGTGAGGGCTCCTCTACCCCTATCGCAAAAAACCCGAAAAAAAACCCTGCCGCAAAACACACACCTGGGTGCATTTAAGCAAAACCCGCGTACGTTAATTTGCAAAGTACACGTGTTTCG
>NW_009260266.1:759692-760883 GCF_000687185.1 Egretta garzetta | reverse complement strand
AGCGGGCTTGTTCCCCCTCCGCGATGCCCGCTGCCACAGCGTATACGCCCCAATAGAACATCTGCCTTTTTTAATGTATATCCGTGCGAGGCGCTGCAAAGGCGACAGCCCCGTCTCGCTTCCGTCACCGCCACCGCGCCCCGGCGGGCAGCAGTGGGCGCGCAGCACGTGCGGGACACCGAGGCACCGCAATAACCAGGCGGGACGGCGGCAGAGAAATAAAACCATAACGTTCCCGACACAGAGTTTAGAACACCCACAAAGCGCGGTTTGACTTTCAATCGTTTCTTTAAATGGCAAAAAAAAAGTTTTGCCAATCAATTAGCACGTACCTACCCTACCTGTGCCAGAGTTCCAGGCCACCAAGGGTATTTTAAGCAAAGGTGAAGATATATTTAGAATCTGGGTTTTGGACAAACGCTTTGACAGAAGATTTCAGCGCACAGCATTCTCTTACCTAAGATTCTTCTTAAAAAGTCTGGTTGGAAAATCTTTATAAGCAATACTTTCAGGACACAATGCTTTTGATCCCTTAAGTTCCTGTAGGATTCCCTTATTTTCCAATAAAAACATACCTCGCTAGCCAATAATCTCCGACTAAGTTTATTACACGAAGAAAAAAGACTCAGTGAAACAAATACAACCTCACCTCGCCTTGAGAAAACCCTTAGGAAGAACCAGCGGAACCGTTAGCAGCGGCAGAGCTTACCTCCTCGACTGTCAAAGGCATACAGATCCGGTACTCCTTCATGAGCATATTCCCGCTGCCTCAGTGCGGACCAGCAAACTGGGAGAAAAGTGGGTATTTCTGCACGACGATCCCGACGAAAACCAATCACGGGAAAAAATAACCAAGCCTCTTTCTCTGTACGCGCTTGACAATGTGTCCGCAAGAGAGTAACGCAACCATCCAGGCAGGCTGACCCAGCAAGAAGAAAAACCAACACCGCTGCTCCTTTCTTCCAGTTCTTCCTCCTTCAGCCTGCGATCATGGGAATTTCACACCGACAGACGCTACCAAGTCTCAGACCGCAAACGCGGCGGCCACGGCCGAAGACATCCGTCGGAAGCGGACGAAGGCGGCGGGCTCTCGCGGCTCTCTCAAGGCATGCCCGGGGCGGCGAAAAGAACAAACGAGCCGAAACTGCGGCTTTCGCCACCGCCGGCAGCGCGCCGGGCGGCGGGGGAGGT
>NW_009260266.1:756015-759572 GCF_000687185.1 Egretta garzetta | reverse complement strand
CCGCCGCTCGGGCGGGTGTAAAGGCAACGGCGTGGCCGGCCCGCGGGGCTTTGGCCCGGCGGTGCTTCCCCGGGGAGGAATCGCGGTTTAAATTAATTCTGCCGCGAAGACTCGTCGGGTTTGGGGGAAGTTTCTTGCCCTACGTGTGACAACAACGCACCTTGCAAAACATTTACAACCCGGTGTGAGAGGAGAGAGCCCCGTGCGCCCGCCGGCCAGCGGCTCCGCTCCCCTCCGCCGTCCCTCGTTACAAAAGACGCGACAGCGTGCGCCGGTGCCGACAGAACACAGGATGTGGAGGCCTCACCCATTTCCCTTTCGCTCAGCCCGTCCTTATCAGCCAGCAGATTTTGCAAGACAAATAAAACTCTTTTTCCCTATCAGCTATTTACTTTCAAATGCCACACAGAAAGTCCAGCGAAAACCCGCCGCCTTCCCAGCTGAACCATAAAGCCAGAACCGTTTTAGGAGGCCACCTTTCCCCCCCCCGGCTACTTAGTTAGGCAATTAGTTAAATCGGTTTTTAATACGCTCGGGGGTTGTGTTTTTCAGAGAAACTTATGCATCATTAATTACAACTTGATATGCACAGGAACCCAATTCTGAAACTACCGGAGAACCCCGAACTGCAACACAACCTGGGGCAAACCATGAAATGTTCACACTGCTGTTCCTCCTGGCTTCCAAATGGCTATAAAGCCCGCATCGCAGAGGAGCACCGTGACAGCAATATGAAAATACAAGGCACTGCACAGATAACGGTCAAATACACATCTGCATTTTAAATACGAATTATTTGCAAAAATAAAAGTGATGAAATACTATATTCGGGACAGTTAAAGAGGAATTTAGGTCTACAACGAAATGTGTTTCATAACAAGAAAGAGCAAAACCCCTCAGGTTTTCATTGGTTCTGAATGTACATTTCAAAGCTATGGATGTAATTTTTAGCCCAGAGGGGACACAGTGCCATCTCCTGGAGCTAACAGCATAACTTTTCCATTCCCTTGCAATAACGGCACAGTATTTCACACACCCGGCCTTTCCAGTGAAGTGCAAACACCTACACAGGGAAATAGAAAATTGGGATTTTCAACTGAGGTATGAACAATGTGGTTAATGAGTCTTCCATCTTAAATCTGACAACAGCCGTATATAAATAACTGAACTGCAGCTGTAATTCATAACGTTGGTAGCGTATGTTCCTGAAACTTCTATGCAAAATAGCCGAAACAAGGCAATACCTGTGATATTACCTATAGAAGAGAGATATTCAAATTCACATCTAAAACATCTACTTCAGTTTTAAGTGATTTGCTAGTTGTTTCACTCATTGGGAACAATACCTCTGGGTTTCTGCTGAAAAGCAGTGTAAAAAAAATTGAACTACTTTGCATAGGGCCTTGATGCTACTCAGTTGTAGGCAAAGACCTTGATTTCAATAAAAGGTGGAGAAAAACCTAAACTAGTTCATCACCACCTACGTGCTTTCAACAAAAACCAAACCTTATAGCTCTCTCTAAAATAACAAAGCATGCAGATCTCAGAAAGTAGCATGCCAAATCCCGTAGCTGCTTAAAATGGAAACTAAAACTACTTCCCATACCTAAAGGAAAACATTCTTCAGTCACGCCATGCTTATTGCCACAGGCACAGCTCAGTCTTGTGCTGTCTGCACATACACAGAGGGGAAAAAACCCCATTAATCATAGCAATACCCTTTACAGCTCCCTACTATGACTACTGTCCCGGGACTCTCTACAAGGCATGCTCACCAAATGCTTTCTAGGGGACATGCTGAGAGAAAAAACTCCTAGCTCCAGCTAGCCAGTAAATTTCCACCAAGCATGCCTGCCTCAATTTTGTTTTTTTGATTTCCGTGATTTGTCAGAAACTGTTACTCTTACCTCTGCAACAGGCGCTCTATGGCCAGTTGTAAAAGACATTTTTTCACTCATCGTTCAGTTTTGACCTGGGGGAAAAAAACCATATGTTAAATCACGATGAACATGATGAACTCCAGATAGACTTGTGTCAGCAAAATGTCGCTTCATAATAAGAGATAGTAATAAGTCTTCACATATTTTACTAAGGACTTCTGAATAAGAATTTAGGGGGGTTTTTTGAGCCATTCAGGAAGTCCACATTGGAAGCAAAAGCTGCCTCCTTGTCTCCCAGCATACCCATGCAGGTAAAGGAAGGTAACAGTTACAGTATGTGTCAATTTTCTTCCTCCTTCACTCACTGTCTGAACCAAAATTACTTTGTATGGGAATATGTTCAGTTACATTAGGATATGACTTAAAACTTCCCTGAAAGCCATCACTCCCTATCCATCAACTATAAAACTATACTAATATTACCACAACCTAAAAGAATGACATTTTGTAATTCAAAAGAAATAGCCAAAGCTCTGTAACAATTTGTAAATGGCCAGAGTTAGGAAAGAACAACTCATACACTCTCTGTGATACATTCATGTATTTTCAATACTTACAAAATTATTAAGGATAATGGGTAAATTCTGTTACTGGACTTTTAAAATCAAGTTTGAGTTCAAACACAAAGCAATTTAAAGTCCATGGTCTGTGCTGTGCCAATTGGAAAGCATGTATCAATCACAATTGCAAAATACAGTATTCCAGCTCTGAATTCACTCAGTTGAATTACTCTGAATTTACACCAGTGTAACAGATGCAGTAACTCAGTCTTAATTCTGTAATTTAAAATGGTTATCTCAAACACCCCTTTGACACATTAACGCCTTGCTATGTATGCAGTATCGTCATAAAGTAACAACACAAAATGTAATTTCATGGTAACTCAATTTTTTTCTGGGAGTCTTAAATAAAACATCCAAAGATATAGGGCATCCACTGAGCATTATTTCGTTCTGAGCTGTTTGCTTGCAAACATGAGCAAGTTTCTCTGAATTTCTCCAGTGAATGAAATCCCTGTAACGTATGAAATTCCGCTTTGGAATGGGAGATGATGGCAAGCTACAACCGCAAGTGTTGCACCAACACCTCACAGTAACTTATCAAACACTGGGGCAACACTGTCTAAAATCGGGATCCTCGTGCTCTTAAAAACCATTGTGTCTCCTACCTTTTCCCCACCTCTCCAGCAATGCAAGATGATTAAGTGACTCAAGGCTGGAACATGACATACATTGAAATCACGACGATGAAGTTACCGGCTACCTCCACCGAGGCCACAGCCCACCACGGCAACATGGCACGGTTCTCTCAAAATGGGGGGAAACGGCATAAAACCACGCTTCTCCTGATCCACCCCACCCTGTGGCCATATCAAGGTCTCAAGCTCTTGACACCCAAGCTACGAGCAGCACCGTGACTGGGGCAACTGTGCCAAAACCCCCCTGTCCCTGCCGTGGCAGGAGGCCGCAGGGCAAGCTGAGGGCCGTGACTGAACGCCATGGGGAAGGCACCACCCCACCTCTAGCACCCTTCCCGGGTGCCGAGAGAGGGTCCCCTCAGCCCGGGGCACGGCTCCGAGCGAGCCAGGCGGGGGCTCAGCGGCGGCGGGAGGAGCCC
>NW_009260266.1:740078-755473 GCF_000687185.1 Egretta garzetta | reverse complement strand
ACCAGAAGGGACGTGGCTTCTCCCTGCTGCCGCTTTCTGCGTGGAGCGTCGCTGTGAGTCAAAGCTGCCTGCGTGTAATTGATCCTGTGTCAGGTTAGACAAGTAGCGCTTTGCATCCTTCTAACTACGTGCCCCAAAAGAGTGGAATGGAGAGCCAGAGGCATGGCAGGCTGGTAGGGTGCTTGGCATCTGCTGAGCAAACGTCTGTGTGCACGCATAGGTGCACACAGCACTAGGTGACCACAGAATGTCTTGCAGATGGGATCGTAGAGGTAACCATGCATATGGTGTGTCTTAAGGTTTCTTTTATGGACTTGTTCTGTAGCGTAGAGATTCTTATGCATCTCAGAAGAGACCGACTGGATTTGCTGTTACGTTCTTTCCCAGTAGGATGGTATCTGACTCTTTACATGCTGCAAATTGCAGAGAATCACAGAGTATCTAGAGTTGGAAGGGACCCATAAGGATCATTGAGTCCAACTCCAAATGCTCTGCTCTATCCGTGTGTCTTGTGATAGACATGTTGTACCACATAGCATATTGCAGGATTCTGAAGGCAGTAGCCTTAAGATAAGTAAATTGCATCTTACGCTATCTTAAGACGAGATTGTATGGAGAGTAGGCACAGGTGTGTTATCCCACAAGCACAGCTCTGCCTACCTAGGTATGGACACCATGACCATGTTTCATTGCCACAGAACATGTAAATTTTGTGGCAGTAAGAGCACGTCCTTGACAAACCATTATACGTAGTTTAAAAGATTTCAGTAGGGTGGATACCTTTAGAAACAAATCTCATTTTCTCTTTTTCGTTATTAACTTTCTAGTTTCTAACCTTTTTTTGCAGCCCTACAGTTGCCGTGGGCTGTTATAAATTCTCCCATATTAGCATTTTTTTACAAGATATTTGCTAGGAATTACAACTTGGGACTAAAAGTACATTGTGGTATCTTTAACTCCTCTAAACAAAGGCAAATATAGTTCTCAAAAGCCCAAAAGCAAGACTATAATAATTCCATGCTTAGACTGTAAAGCATGTAGTTTATGCTTTCTATAATATGCTGTAATTAAGATATGACGAATGTGGATGAAAGTAATAGTAAAACAATTTTTTGGCCAAGGTGTCTAATTGCGTATCTGTGCTCACTTAAAGCTTTGTTTTGGCAAGGAAAGAAATCAGTCTTCCATCTAGCTCAGTCAATATGAGCTAACCAAACCGGTCTGAAACTTGCTAGGTTTCTTGCTCAAGACAGACAATATGTAGTGTGTGTTGGGCAAAAATGGAACTAGTACCTTTCCAGTTTAATCTGTGTATAGAACTGTATATTTAAAGTTAGTGCTACCTATGTTTCTTTTTTAAGAAATAAAATACTTAAAAATGAGCGTACAGGCTAGTCTGTTTTTTACTTGCATGAGAATTAGAGTTACTCTCAATTGGAACTGAGTTATATTCTTCACTCATGGTGATAATTCTTTGCCTGTCACATTAGGAAGGAAGATTGCAAGAAGTAATTGAAAACCTTCTCTCCTTGGAAAAGCAAACACGAACGGTAAGTAGCGTATGGTGCTCAACATTTAGGCTGGGTTGTCCTACACACCCCCTTGTTCCGCTGCATTAAAATTGTGAAGGGAATTGGAGTATCAGTCTTTCTCTTTTGTTGTTCTTTTCTTTAAAAAGAAAATCAACAAAGCTAGATATGGTCAGGATTTTTTTCCTTTGTATAATAGAAGTGCAAGTGTGTAGAGGTCTGCAAGTTGTTTATCCCATCACTAATATGCTGTTTGTTTGTTACAGGCGTCTGACATGGTCTCTACATCCCGTATCTTAGTTGCTATAGTGAAAATGTGTTATGAAGCTAAAGACTGGGATGCTCTTAATGAAAATATTATTCTTCTATCAAAGAGAAGAAGTCAGTTAAAACAGGTGAATTTAATCCTTTGAAACAAACAAAAAAAAAATTGTATTTGGAGCTGTATTATGTATCTGATTCCGCCTTGTGTGTAGGGACTTTCCTGACTTTGTAGCACCTGCCTGAATATATTGTAATTAGTTTCTGTTGACGTTTTTTGGTAGGCATAATGAAAACCAATAATGAAACTGATGTCTGGAATTAGTCTGTCTTCAATTTGTGTCTGAGATCTGTGTGGCCCAGCTTGCCAATCTTGGCAAAACAGCTGTGACTTTTCTGTTTTTGGTGCATACCAGTGCTTTTAGATGGTAGTTCATCTTTACACTCTTCTAAGTCTGTGTTGTAGATCTAGTCTTCATTTTTCATGTTCCTGTGAGGTGCACGTTAAACGAGTTATTGCAATTTATGGCGATCAAATAAGGTGTATGCTTTACATGCTTGCTTTTGAAACAGTCGTACTCTGGAATTTAGTTCTGTCTGAGAAATTGGCTATCAGGATAGCTGAAAACACTTGCATTTAAGAAGGTGCAAAGTTTAGTGCACTGTGTGTTCAGTTTGACTTAATTAGAAGTTAGCAACAGGTAATTTTAATGGCATCATTGCTTTAAGAAGAAAAAGGTTACCTACTTTTTAATGAGCAGAAACAGTAGGAGTTTGTATACAAGTGGAGTACAATTTAGTTCTCTAACTTGCGCAAACTGTGGCTGAAGACTTGGGTCATTTCAGCTGAATTTTCTTCTTGAGGAAGAAGCTTCTAGAAGTTTGATTCTGGTCTTAGAAGTAGGTATTTTAATAATAATTGCAATGGCTTTGTCAGCGTGTGTTACCAGAAGAACATATTCCAGTACTTATGCTTGCCACTGAAGGATGCTGGCGTATTAGTGCCTGTTTGGGAATATGCAGAGGTGGAAAAGCATCACTCAGAAATCATTACACCCCCGCCCCCCCTTCCTCAAAAATCTACACGTGTCCTAAAGAGAAGGGCTAGTGCACACACTTAAGAGAAGATGTATCTTCCCTTTAGCTATGCAGGTCTTAGGGCAAACAGGTACATCTTGTCAGTTCCTGTGAGAGTTGTGTGGATTTGCTAGAAGAGGAGTACTACATTTCAAGAGAGAACCGCATGGGACGATTTATTTTTAATATCACTGGAAAAACTGAGAAGAAAGAAATGACAGAACAGCATCTCATTTGACTTCTACCATCAGTCGCTAGCGTCATTTTATACATTTTTGTGAATCAAAGTGATTAGATGTATCTTGTATGCTTTTTGTTGAGATGAGTCGCTTTTTTGATACAAAACTAGTACTTCTCTCTAAGTGTTTGAATGCATTTGAGAAATCTAAAAACACAGTATGTTTTCCTTTTCTGTTATTGTATCTAGGCAGTTGCTAAAATGGTCCAGCAGTGCTGCACTTACGTTGAAGACATCACAGACTTACCAGTCAAACTGCGCTTAATTGACACGTTGCGTATGGTTACAGAAGGAAAAGTAAGATTTTGTTTTAAGACTGAATATCTAAAAGGTAGAATAAAAATGTTCACCTTCTTTAAAAGCATAGCTTCTTAACGTTATTTTTAAATCTTGTTCAAATAAGAGCAAAAGTATATTTTTAAATTAACCTGAGAAGTCAAAGTAGTGTATTTCTTTCCAAAAGACTGCACATATTTTCAAGATTTCGTATTTAAATAATTTGCTGAAACATTGGTCATATTTTCGTGACCTAGATATTTGGAGTTCTAAAATGCCATACGTTTTTCACTTTTTAAAATGTCATGTATTTGAATTTGTTAGAGACATGAGCAGGTTTAGTTTACTTTCTCCTGGGCTTAACAAGGCGTTATGTACAGTTACGGTAATGAAAAGGTGATATCAAAGCATTATACCCAGTTAATTATTTACATAATACTGCTTTTACTTTAAGAAAATAAACAATTCTGCATGAAGGCAAATTTGTATTTATGTTACAGCTTTTGCCTGTTCAAAGTTAGTCCAAATTGTTACTAATCAAGTATTGTTGATTTATGGATGGTTAGGAGTGAGTGAAATAACGCAAATGGTAGTACTTAGTACACATGAACCATTAAAGTCTTAACTTCATACCTCTTCCAGTATATTTTGGCAGACAAAACATCTAATGCTTCATTCACAGTGCACATCCTTTTATGTTTGCTTAAAGAATGGTAGATGAATTTAGACATTATTTTTAGATTAATTTGGTCCAAATACTTCTGATGTGTCAACTATCCATCACATTTTATTTGTGTATGTTGTGGATAGTATCAGTATAGCGTATGGGTACACAAGGAATTAATTAATTGGTTGCATGAAAACATCAAATACATGTCTTTGTGGGGTTGTGGTCTTAGAGTTTGCATTCTTTAGAAAATTCCAGTATTCAAACTACTCCTCCTGATTTCAGATATATGTGGAAATTGAACGTGCTCGCCTGACAAAGACACTTGCAACAATAAAAGAACAGAATGGTGATGTGAAAGAGGCTGCCTCTATTCTGCAAGAATTGCAGGTAACACGCTGTGTAACTCAAAATTGCGTCAGCAATAAAAATGAAATCTGACTGCCTTTAGATTATTGGAATTACTGTTACTAGTGAAAGTGTAATTCAGTTTTAGCTGCTTTTGTTAGTCTCATGGTTAGGTTACATAGATTTCAATTCTCTAGGTAGTGCATTGAGTTTAGTGGATTTTCTGGTGTAAGTGGGGGCTATAATTTAAAATTGAATACCTTTTCTCCATTTTCACATGCTCTGGAGCAGCTCTTTTTTCTGGTGTTTTGGTTTGTGTTGCTCTACTTCCCCCTGCCAACCTCCCACTGTTCTTGCCCAGTTAAGACTTCTTGATTTGATTTTGAAAGTGTTGAATAGTTAAATTTTCATTTTAGGTGGAAACCTATGGTTCAATGGAAAAGAAAGAACGTGTAGAATTTATCTTGGAGCAGATGAGACTCTGTCTAGCTGTGAAAGATTACATTCGGACTCAAATCATCAGCAAAAAAATTAATACAAAATTTTTTCAAGAAGAAAACACAGAAGTAAGTAATTGGAGGATTTCTCTCTCCCCCTGTCCCCATTCCAATTTTAATCTGACATGCCTCTCTTCAGGTCCAAGTGTATTTGAATCCCTCTGTTTTCTGGTATCCAGTTGGTTTTCATTTACATGATTCATGGAGCTGTATTAATCTTACTGTTTGATACTGTTTCAGAAACTAAAGTTGAAATACTACAACTTAATGATCCAGCTGGATCAACATGAAGGCTCCTACCTCTCCATCTGCAAGCACTACAGAGCCATTTATGATACTCCATGTATCCAGGCTGAAAGTGAAAAGTGGCAGCAGGTAAAAAACCATTGCATACAAATGTCTGTTTTTTCATGTGGCAAATACCCATTTCATTACTAGATCAGTTTACAGCAGGTTAAATGGCTCATCAGTGTGTTGTTTGTAGTTTTTTTTAATGGCTTTATTAACACATTGATTGGTTGAAAACAGATATAATAAAGTTGATTATTCATGAATATTTATTAACTATCATCATTATATTGTCTTTGAAATCTTGAGAATGTCTATTTTATAAAAGTGCAGAAATTAGAAACAGCTGTGTGAGTGTGGTCTAAATAACACTGTTGTGTATGCAAGACAAATTTTGCATATTTGACAAGATTTTTTTAAACGTATTTATTTTAAATACTAGAATTTTAGTTAACCTGAATCAACTTGAATCTGTCACTGTGAATGAAGGTTCATTTCTGCAAGATGACATCAGTTTCACCTTAACTTCTTAATACGCTGGGCTTAAGCCGGTTATATTCTAAGCTCTGTGGGCAGTGTTTATAATTGTTTAGTTATGGGGAAAAAACAGACTCTTTCCTCTTAAACAGGCACTGAAGAGCGTTGTTCTTTATGTTATTCTTTCACCTTATGACAACGAACAATCTGATTTGGTGCACAGAATTAGTAGTGACAAAAAGCTAGAAGAAATCCCGAAGTATAAGTAAGTATTCTTTCTAATAAACAGTTCTTAGGTTAAAAAAAAAAAGACTCTCTCTCAAACTAGCTGTGCAAGTCTGCCGTAAGCATCTCAGAATTTAACGCTGCGTGAAAAATACTGCAAAATTATCATGAATGTGCAAGTTCTACATTAAATATCTCTTTATAAGAGAAAAATCTTTATTAGAAACACAGTCTGACTTGAGCTGCCCCTGATAGCGTGAAGTATTAGAGTGTGTTCACGAAGAACGATGAATATTAATGGTAATAAAATTAAAACATTTAAAATTAGTTCCTTGATCTATTTAAGTATGAAATGAGCCTTACTAATACAGGATTGTAAATCCAACTTTACTAAACCATTTAGAGACCTCCTAAAACTATTTACCACCATGGAATTGATGCGATGGACTGCCCTAGTTGAAGAATACGGGAAAGAATTGAGAGAAGGATCCCTTGACAGTCCTGCAACAGATGTTTTTGGCTGTACAGAGGAAGGTGAAAAGAGATGGAAAGATTTAAAGAATAGAGTTGTGGAACATGTAAGTATGGTTGTCTTTAAGTGTTAGCTATGTGCCTCAACGAAAAATACTTTTCACTTGCCATATTTTAGTTACAAAGAGAAACAGAAAAAATATGTAGTACAGCAGCAGCAAAGTTGCCTTTTCCATTGTGTTATATTTTCAACATTTTATTTGCTCGTATATCTTTGTTATAGATTGGTATTTGGCACAGTTGCCAGAAGGAGCATATTGCACTCAAATGGTGAGATTTAGCATTCATATTTCAATAGAGCAGAAACTTGAAAGTCTTGCTTTGTATTAAAATCATAATTAGTTGATTTCATTACTTAATAATTTGTCATGTAGAGACTTTTATACCTTCTATAAGCAAAAGAACTGTTTGTTCACAATTCCCTCACGTACCTTATGCTGGACTGCTGTTAGAGCACTACAGCTCCTAATCTGTTTTAACATTGACTTTTATATTTTTGCAGCCTGCTTCAATTATTTTTTGCACATAACCCTCTATTCTGAACACTTTTATTCCAGAATATTAGAATAATGGCTAAATATTATACCAGAATTACAATGAAGAGAATGGCACAGCTCCTGGATCTGTCCGTAGATGTAAGTGTTTCTTTCATAAATGGCATGGAAGTGTATGTGTACATGTGTTTGTGGCAAAAATGTAAGTATTTAGCAGAGTAATGTTCTCTTTTGATTTGAATGTGAGTTATCTTTGTAGCTTAAAAAGGTCTGTAAGTGGTGCCATAGATAGTCACTGCATTGTTTTACAGACAACGCAGGAAGATATGGCTTGTAGAAATACACTGCTTGGTACAAAATTCTCAGGGTTTATGTGTTAATGAATGTTCATGGATATAGTATCTGTCGTATCTCTATATATCTGCCTTTGTATTATCCTTGCAGCTCTCCTAGCTTCATCCTTATTATAACTCCCCAGCTCGTGTTACCAGTGCTTTTCAGCGGTTTCAGAAGAACAAAATGTGCTATAGAGATAGACAGGGAGCATTAAATTAACTTTAGTTGATTGGGTTCTTTTTATGAGAAGTAGCATAGAAGTCTATTGGGAGTAATAGTATTAATCCAAATATTTGTTGCTTTACTAGTCAATACGAAGACCTGTGTGTATTTTCATGCCTTTATGGGAGTTAGAAAATCCTTTTTTAATCCAGGCAGAACTCAATGTCGTGATGCATGTATCCATAAGGCAAAAGCTGTTCTTAAAAATTAATTTATATTCAAGGTCTCATGTAAACGCTGGAGCTTCCTGTCTTGTATTTCAGCATCAAAAAAGCTCTTGTCAAGGGGTGATTAAAACTGAAGATACAGGGTTTCTCACCTTTAAATGTCCCTGTTTATAGATGGTTGCACTTTGAGAACAATCAATTGTTTGGGAACAGTCAGTCCCCTCTGTGTTTTCAAGAGCTTTCCAAAGAGATTCATACATCATGGCATATTGGTATTTCAAGTGCAAATGAAGAGCTTTACCCTACTGTCTTTTAATTAAATCTGCTCTTTTCCACCAACTCAGAATAAACCTTCTTTGACAGCGGTCAGTAATTTACATGGATTTTCCTATGCCTTGCTTGTTGGAAGACTTGTTCTGATACCTGTGTAGCCAAGTACTCTAATGTGTAAAAGTCTGTTGGAGTAGTATATTAAACTTTTAATTTCATGAAAGGCAATCAGTTATAGGTCAAATTAAAAAAAAAAAAGTTTTTAATAGAAGGTGCTAGTAGCTTGTAGTGCCAATGTGTAATATTAAAGTATTGTGCGTAAGTATAAAGAACACCTTTTTCTCTGTGTTTTAATACTGTTTGGGAGGAATGCTGATGCTTTGTAGATAAAAATGCTGTTTTCTTGATGTAGTGCTGTTTGTCTTTGCAGGAATCGGAGGAGTTCCTGTCTAACCTAGTAGTTAATAAGACCATCTTTGCTAAAGTAGACAGGCTGGCTGGTATTATCAATTTTCAGAGGCCCAAGGACCCAAACAATATACTCAATGACTGGTCTCACAAGCTCAACTCACTAATGGCCCTAGTTAACAAAACCACACATCTCATTGCCAAAGAGGAGATGATACATAACCTGCAGTAAGGTGCCTCAGTAATCTCAGTGCTTTTAAAGAAGGCATTAAATCTTCATAATAGAGACTATTATTACAGTGTGTATATGGTTTGTTTTCTCCCTGTCAAGCCTTCCTGGTCTAAAATTTAGAACATAATTCTGAAATTCCTGTTGACAATTAAGTTCCCTTGATTATTCATTCAGTTGTTAAATGTTTTTGCTACAATTGGTGAAAGAACATAATAAAACGGTATTGCCTGTACAATAGTAGTCTTGTGATTTCTTTTTTCCATGTATACCTTTATCTAACACATAATTCTGTGGTTATTTCATTACAGGGCTATTTTTGAGGCTGTGATTGAGACGCTATACTGTAAATAATAAAATCCTAGGGGTTTACAGTAGCATGCCTTGAGGTAACTTATAATGATAATATTATAATGTTATGCCAAGATGCTGTTTGAACAAAATTCTGTATGTTCATGCTTAAGATTAATGCTATTTCTTGTAGTTTGGGACTATGGTTAGGCTTTATTAATTAATTCTGAGCTGACTGAGAAATCTACCCGAATCTTGTCTGTTTGGTGCAAGTCACTAATTTTCAGTTTTGTTGTTCCAGTTTGTAATGGCTACAATAGCAATTATGCAATTAACTAAGATAGTACTTCAAAGCTGCTGCTCCTCATTATTGCATGTGTTATATTCAGACAAGGTATTATCTGCTTTAACCTACTTGTAATGCAGTGAAGCTGTAGATTTTTTTCCCCGTGTCCCTGTTCTTTTAAGGAAGTAACTCTTTTTAAGAAAGCAAAATAGTAGCACAAATAGTATAGTAGGAATCAATGGAACTTTTATTGAACTTGCTCTTGTTTTTAATGATTTTTTAATGCTATCCATAACTAGCTATTCCGTTTGTAATTAATTAGGTAGAGACCATAACTGCAAATGATGCATTGAGATGTATATAAATCCTGTCTCTTTAAAAGCACACTGAACTTCATTCAAACTAACACTCTTAGCACAGGTAATTATCATATGAATACACAGTAAGTCAGGAAACTTTAGATGGTGATTTTGAGTCTGGGAATTCTGTGAAGGGATGGGAAAAAATGGAAGCTTCGAAGCAGTGATTTGCATTTGAAATGTAGACTTTGGACATAGCTTAAGGGAAACTTGGGAATGCCATTTTGGAGACAAGTAACTTTATCGAGCCATGTTAATCTAGCTCACTGCATTTAAGCAACAGAAAACCAGCTGAACTATCAGGGGAGGGAGAAAGAGAAGCAGACCGTTTAGAATGTATAGAATGCTTACCGTCTAATGTCCTAAATTGTATTATAATCCCAGTTGTACAAGTTGTGTAAAATCTTGTCACAGTCATGTCTGAGAATGGGATGTACTGGTCTTTGTAAGCAAAACTGGCTGCTGCCAGGATAATGAACACAGCAACTTCAGTTTTGACCTTGTTGATTGAAGAAAATCAATCTTTTGGAAACTGAGGCAAGAGGTATCAGAAAGGGGAACAATGGGTCATCAGGGGAAGTGGGAACTTGCCTCTCCCTGTTCTTATCATAAACCTTATTACTCCATTTGCCAGTCTGGTCTGGAATCTTCAATCCCAAGCATTTAAGCTTGTGGGCTCTGTGATACTTCTATCAGATGAGAGATACTGGACCTGTTTCCCCAGCCAACCCTCTTTTCCTTTTTATTCTCAAGTGGGATGGTTCAGCTGTTTCCTGTCCCAATTTTCTGGGGTTCTTGTGGATCCTACTCCCTCTCTGGCCTAGTTATATCCCTCTCTGCTGCCTTTGTTTGTATTTAGAGCATGAGTTTGTTAGAGGGAAGAGGTGGTTTCTCTCCCCTTGCAATTACCTTCTGCTGTCAGCATTGGAAAGAACATGGAAGTGTTCTTACCTTTCAACAGTCCCGGTATCTCCTTAAAATCAATTCAGAAGGATGATGAGGGTTTACTTTCATAGTCTGTATTCATACCAAAGATCCACAGTGATCAAGCTTTTTGCCTTTTGGTCCGAAATAGATTTTTGTCCTCACTGAGTTCACTTACACCACCTTCATCTTGGTTTGACAACATACTGTCTATGGCAAACTTCCTACCTAACCCTATCCGCAGAGTGAGATACCTGTTGTGTACCTAGTACCGGGTGCCAGAAGCAAGAATCCCTCAGGGTTTGCTTCCCCACACATCACAAAGTTAAAAGAGGAGTTTTAAAACAAAATTGTAGAATTACTAGGCAGTACGGTAAGCCCAAGTGAGTGCAAAAGAAGCCTGGAGTGTGCCGGGTTCTGGTTGTTTTTTTGGTTTGGTTTTTTTTTTTTTGGCATCAATTTACTATTAATGAAAATGAGTGTGTACCTTGAATCTCTCTGGAAAATGTCGCCACATTGAGGTTGCTAGGAAAAAAGACAAGCTGTAAACTTCGGTGCTAGTTCATCTCAAGAATGCAGATATACGTCAGGTGGAACTCCTCCATGAGCAATTTAGAGGTCAACATAAAGGCATGCTAGCTTCTTAAAATGCATGGAGATTGAAGATCGTTGATCTTGACAATGTGGGATCAAACTATTGCATTAATCTGAACTTTGTAGTTCCTATCTCCTCATGTACCCTCAACATTCCCTTATTGCTGTTTGCTTCTCAGCACTCTCATTTTGTGGATCAAAGGAAAAATGAATTAGTTTGAATATTACTTGCTCTAGAAATGGTATGTGTTTAAGGAGTCCACGTTGAAGAAATGTTATCCTTGGGTAATTATGAAGTAAGATTGAAGTTGAGATCATCTGTTCGTAAGAGGACTCTGGAGGAATTCCAGGGGGATTTCCATGCTGGAAAATCAAAACGTGCTACTCTTCAGCCTAATAATCAGACATTAATGGCTGCCTAGAAACAGTTTGCTTTATTGTTTAGTAAGACTAAGAATTACTGTTGCTATCTAACCTCAGGTCTACCACTGACTTGTTTGTGGCAGAGGGTAAACCACTTAACTTCTGTTAGTTTCCCATGATTGCTGCTTCTGAGGGAGTTCAAAAATTTATAAAGGTCTGGTGTGCTAAGACAATAAAAACATTGCTGCTATTACTGCAATCAGTCTGGAACTTTTCTTGAGAAAGGCCTGGTTTTTGTTTCTTAGAGGTGAAAACTGCGCAAGATGCCTGCTGGGGTGTTAAGCTGCAGGGTCAGGGAGGCAGTTTGGTGCTGAAGGTGTTCTATACTTATGACTTTTACATGTTAATTGTAATGTTTTTTCCTGTATTCTGAAGTTAGACATTGTGAGTGGAGCTGATTGAAAGTCTTGTTTTCTGTATTGGATTTCAAGAAATGCCAGTTCCTAGAAACAGGAGTGAACTTTATCATGGAATAGAAATTGATTTTCTGAATTTAATGTGAAAGCAGAAGTCTGAGGAGAAAAGAAAAAAAGCAGCGGTGTAAGTTTGAAATAATTAAAATAGTTTTGTTTTGAAAATGTAGAAACCAAGCTATAGCTGTGATGCTAAGTGTGCAGCTCATGGGCGAGCCAGGACTCTAGGGCTTTTTGGCTACGAGCTCTCCATTAGCCCTGAAGCAAGTGAGGGTTTCTGAGTTCCCAACTTTTCCAGAATCTGTGCCACACCTTTCAGAGCTCTGCTCAGATCTTGGCTTCGTGGCAGGGAGCCTAGCAGCCCTGAGTGGCCCCAGGTTTTCAAACTCCTGTTTTTTGGCAAGGAGCCTAGATTCTCCAAGGACCTGGGCATGGCTCCTAGCTTCACAGAACAGGGAGAAGCCCTGTGAACAGTCATTAGTAACAGAATTCTGACTTAAGGGTAAGGAGACTGGATGCGTTAGTGCCTTCTGAACAGGGCTTCCTTGCAGTTACGGTCCCTGGGAGGTTGGGCTTTCTAAACTTCCAGCAGGAAATTGCAAATTTCAGATCTGAAAGGTTTTGAAATCTTAAAAAATGTAAAAGTGGAATTGAATTTGGTTTTGCTGCATTTGTTGGAGGGGTTGCTTTGCTTTTGTTTTAATCTTAGCATTATAACGAGTTCCTAGAAATATCACTGTTAGGCTTTTAAGGATCTGAGTCCTGTCAAGTCTCATGATGCTGAGCAGAGATTCATTGATTTTGTTCCTATCTCATCCCTTCTCATTGTGCCTTTGGTCTTTCTTATATTTGCAACATATACTGTTGCTTTTCTTCTGCTCCCAGACTCCACGTGATCAGCTGCTCCTGGTCTTCTCACGCAGAAGAAAAAGAGTGTGCTGCAACCAGTGCAAACCCCACATTTCTCAGGAGAAGCTCTCCTCTTGTCATGAAATCCCATTAGTGAGCATAGCACGTGGGGATTCCAGGAACTTATAAAGTCTGGACAATTCTGAAAATTCAAGCCAGCAGTCAGCACGTAACACATCTGTTTCTGTGCCCAGCCCATGCTGAGTGAAGCCCTGGCTTGTCAACTCAGCCCGTTGAGTTAGGAATGATGTGTTTGATTGCAGAGGTTGGAAGCCAAAATTGCAGCTTCCACTGGGGTAATACACATCAAGGAGAGAGAAAGAGACCTCTCATAGAGTCCCTCCCACAATAGCAGCTAATATTATAAGCTTATATTTCCTTAAATTATCCTTTAATACTGTATTGAAACTTGTCAATAAAAGCCACAAGAAGTCTCTTTCTTCCCATGTAGTATATAAGCGGTTGCTAGTGGCATACTCTGCCTTCTTTGCTGTTACAATAGAAGTAGCTCTGAAACCAAAGTTTAGTTATATTTAGGCCCTTAGGATTTGGAATCTCATCCTGCGGGCCAGCTGCAGTACAATTTCCACTTTGAGCAGAATTTCTGAAGTTAATGAGTGCTTGGAGCCCAAATTTGTTTTGGACCAACAGTCCTCATCTTTCTATCTGGTAAAAAAGACTGTGAAAGAGCTTGGAGGGGGCACCACATGGAAATAATACAGTTATCCCAATCTTGCAGGCTCAGTGGCAGTACTTGAACAAAATGGGGCTTGGCAGCCAACCCCATCTCCGAGCTGCTAGCTCCCTCGGTAGCCTCTGGCATGTCCGCTTAGGGTTTATGCAATACAATTAACCGGTCTACAAAATAGAGTAAAACCTACTTCATACAGGGGCTAAGAGGTTTAATTTAAGTAAGAAGATCATAAAAAGCTGTGGGTGTAAGGGCATAGTCTTCCTATGGTGTTTTATACACAGCACTTTCTCTGAGATGAGGGGTTCCGCTGCTGCCGTAGTTTTCCCCAGCTCCTTTCTGGGCTGTTTCTACAGTGCTGAGCTGCCATCTTTTTACAGCAGTCTTTGCCTTTCAGTACTTTCAGTCAAGGAACTTTAAAACAACAGCGACAGATAGCAATAAAAATGGTGTCTGTCACTGAACAAATCCTTCCCCATATAACTCAATCAGGTTTTTTCCTAGCACAGTATAAAGAAATACCTTCGGAACAAATGGACTTGAAAGTTAATGACAACTTACATGAAAAATATACCCAGCAAACTTTGTCTCACCCCAAACTGAATTCCAGAAGATGCATGCATATGTTTAGATACATGCACACATACACAACTCTATTTTTCCACTGCTTTTTTTTTTTTTTTTTTAAATTATTTATTTTAAAGAAAACTTCCCTTGCATTTTGTAACAGAAAAATTTATCAGCAATGCAGAAGCTCACCAGGTACGCAAGCGCACCCTTTAGGCTCGCTGGGGATGGTGTCCGAGGCAGGCAGCTGAGGACCAGCAGAGGTGGCCTACGGCAGGCTCAGCAGCAGTGGTTTTGTCCTCCTGAAATGGCAACTCCTGGGTTGTGGCACTGGTAGGGCACTGGACCAGTCAACTATCCTCCCAACCCTATTTATAAAGTTGAATTAAAAAGTGGACTGATTTAAGTCTGAGGCTCCAAATGCAAAGGATTTCTTGAAATTTATTTCCTTCTGCATTTACATTTTTGCAAGGAGCTCTCTCTTTATAAATGCATTACTGATGAATATTGAAAATATTCTTGGGCACAAGTATCTTCTTGCAGTGGCAATGCATCAGAGGCTTGGCTGGTGGTTATTCTTCAAAGAGTTGGGAGGCGTTACATGTAAATTTAAATAGAAATGTATTTAGGAAAATCTAATACTAAAATGATCTGGATCTTGTAATTATTTTAATTAAAGTAGAAAGAAATGTTTTTAAAAAACACCGGAATCCTGGTTTGCTGATAAACTTCATTAAGATCCTGAAGTAAGCTGCTTTCCCCCAATTTCTTGTCTGCTTTGCCGTAAAGCACGATGGCCGATGCACTGCTGGGGCACCAATCCACGGTGGCTGAGCCAGGAACGCCTTGAAAAAGCCAGTTTGCAAAACAGCGTAGGTATTAAGAATTGATTGCCAAACATTTTGAAAACACAGCTAACAGGGAAGATTACTCCGTGAAAATAAAACTGTTATGCAAAGCAGTTTCTGGGATCCATGCGCAGTCAGAAACGTTCTACCAACCGTCCTTCAGCAAAAGCAGACGGCGTTTTTAAAACACGATGTACGACCTGAGCTGTTCGATCACCTGGACGCAGCCTTCGCACGCGGACCCAGGTTCCTCCGAGTTTCTTTAAGGGCAGTAACTTGTTTTATTTTTTAAAAAAAAAAAAAAAACCAACAAAAAAAACCCCAACAAAACCCAAACAGAAACCCAACAGTAGAATAACCGCGAGGAAAAACCCAGCGTTTCCAGCACGCGGGTGGGCTTCGTCTCGCAGCTCACCGGGCGGGACCGTCTCCCCGCGTGTGCGCGCCTCACGCCCCCCCGTTACGCGGCGGCTCCGCGGGCGCGCAGCGTTCCGGCAGGGCCCCTCGGGCTCGGTGCTTGCTGTGTGCGGGCAGAGGCACTGGCACGATT
>NW_009260266.1:661070-739414 GCF_000687185.1 Egretta garzetta | reverse complement strand
CTCGGGGAGGAAGATGGGGGGAGGCAGAGGGTGGGAGTCGGCGTTGTTTTTGTACCGGGCGGGGCGGGAGGGAACGGCTAGCGACAGCCAGGAAATAACAATAATAAAATAGAAGTAAAAAAAAATAAAAAAATGGTTTAGGTAGGGGTTGTTGAAGGATGGAAAAATAAATTGAAAGAATTTAACAGCTGTTGTAAAATTAACCCTCGGAGCAACGAGGACTTGGCAGATAAGCTGATATTTTTGTTTTCTGCAGGAAGGCTTTGTCAGGGCCGAGTGGCTAGAAGTTGGGAGGTCTAACACAGATCCTGAGATCATCTTCCATACAATGCAACTGTTGTGAAAATGAGAACAGTTTATACTGCAGGCTGCGATACAGTCCTCCCAACAGAGACTATACGTATACGTATATATTTTTAGGGCAAATCCCCAAGTAGGGGAAGCATATATGTTAGCCCTCCTGGGGTGGGTCATGTCCTTTTATTAATTCACAAATGAGTGAAGTTGTTTGGCTTCAGTGCATCGTTAGTCAAACTGTTGTTTGATTATAGTAATGTGATTAAACATATCATTGATGGAAATTAAGAAGTAACTGCAGGGAAACAGTTGCAAGGTTGCTTTCCAATAAATGACAAAATGAGTAAGGGGTAACAAGGTAATAAGATTTTTTGCATTATCGGGGTACAGTGAGGTTGAGATGAAGTTTTAAAATTATGTAATACATTTTGCTATTCATTGATGAAATAAAATAATACAGTTGTAAGACACAAAAATGTTCTAAAAAGGAATATCCCCACTGAGAGATGACTGCCTCATAGCTAGTCTTGTTGGGATGGTTTGAATTGTTGGGCTCTTCTAATGTTGTTCTTAATAAATAGTGTAATTGAAACAAGGCAAAGGATAAAATATCCTCCACCGCCCTATTTATTTGTTTTTTAAAAATACGCATTTCTTTTAAAAATGAAATTATAACCAAATTAAATGAAGTGATACTTGGCAAGTTTGCATTATTTTCCAAGACTGATTGGGAGAACAGGGAGGTTTTAAAATAATGTGTTTTAAATTCAATTGTTTCAGTACTTTTGAGTCCTAGCACATTGTGAATGAGAACTCTGGGGTTTTTTAAATGGGAAAAATTGTTTGACTGGGATGGTCTGGGGGTGCTGGGCAGTCTGCTGATCCTCTGTAGTGAGGAGCTGATTTTGAACGTGCAGTTGAAATGTAGATGAGGGGAGAGTGTACAAGTGACCACCACCTTCCCTCCCACTCCTCGGGATGCAGAGGGATTCACTCTTAGAGGAATCAGACTTTGGTAAGCTTAGCTTTTACAGAGCAAAAACTGTGACTCGTGGAAGCAGAGTTAAGCTTTTTTTGTTGAACTTTAATTAGCCGAACAGATTTTCTTTATTGGTAAGTGAAGGGACATTTAATGTGTTATTACTGATAAAATTGAGTTCTCTTTGTAAATTGTTGTGAAGGCAGAAATTACTTTTTTTTTTTCCCCCTAGCTGAAATCACATTTCTGTTATCACTCCTCACCTCTGTGAATTTTTTTGACTTATGAAATGTACAGAGTGTGTATTTCCCCTCCTTTAATTCATATGGACACTGTGCCTTTTTAAGTGAGCCAGATTAACTTTTCTATGAAAGAAGCTTATTAAAGTGATGGCTCTAGGACTTGAAAGGTTGTACTAGCTAGTTTTGTTGGGGTTTTTTTGTTTATTTTGGTTTTTTTGTTGGTTTTTGGGGGTTGTTTTTGTTTCTCCCCAGCAGACTAAAAATTAAAAGGAGATGTGGGAGTAGCACCTTAATCTGTAATTTTTCCCAGTTCTGCTTCTTGATCTGTCATGGAGGATCCTTTCCCTTTGTGAAATCTCATTGATTTCAGAGAAGTTGCTCCTGGGCTTTGTGATCTGTATTAGTAGATCTGGTTGCTGGAGAAGGGCTGTAGTTTGGAGAGAACTACTGGAAGGTTAGGTTTCATGGAGAAAATCCCATCTTGAAAAATGTAAGTAACAGTGTCCAGGTGGTTGGAAGAGGTAATACTTCCAAGCGGAAAGGGTACAGGCCTAGTGCTTGAGAGATCTGGACAGCCTGATGCAAATCACTTCACCTGTTTATGCTTCCTTTTGAAGGAATTTAAAATAGGAATAGTGAATCTTACCAACCTGTAAAGAGTCTTGATGCCTGTGGATGAAAGAGGCTATGTAAGAGCTAGGCAATATTATTACTGATGTTTTCCAACTCTGTTAATTTAGTAGTCTGATGAATATTTTCTCCAACATTGGCAATTACTTTTGTTACTAAAAATCCCCTTTGCTATTAGAAGCTGGGTATTCTTTTTGACTTTCAGTGTGGTTTTCTTTTCTCTTTTTCTTTTTACTCGTTGTTTACTACCATCTTACATTTGCTACTGCACTTTATTCTAGGTGTTTTCATTTTAGGAATGGCAGAAGCAATTGCCAGAGCAATTCAGATTATTAGTCGAAAGCCCTTGAATCTTTCACCTCACTGGCATTCCATCCTGAGGTCAGTGGTACCTAGATAGGTCTGGTAGCAGGAGTGAAATCTAAATTAGGAAAGTCTTTTGTAATAATTTAAATCCCGTCCCCTGTGTACATCCTGAATAACTAGGGAAAGCCATGGGAGCTGGCTTGGAGAGCGAGAAGGAAGGATGGTGTCGTTCTGCCCTAGCGTAGGGGTAGGGTTGTTGGACAGCTGGCATTCCCCCTGCCTTGGGGATGAGTAGGCCAAGAATCCTAGTAAACATGAATACTGTCCTTACTTTTTCCTAGCACTGTTAAAGGCTTTTTTTCCTGGAAGCAGGTCCCCAACATTCCTCTTCGTGCAAGGTTGCTGATGGCTCATCATGAGGGAGAAAGCAGAAAATTCTGTATTCCCAGTCTTCCTTCCTGCTCGCCTATTGTAGCTGTTTAATAATTTCTCACTTCTTTTGTTGAGGTCCTAAGGCAAGATCCCATTATCACTATGTGGTATATGTATTTTTTCCCCTTTAAATGGAAGTATTATGGGCTAGATGATCAGAACAAACAAGACCTTCCTTTTTTGTTCTTGTTTGTCTTGCTATTTCTTCTGTGGCCTTTGGCAGTAGTCAGCACTTGTGTTTATGTATATCAATGACATACATTTAAAGACATTGTACTTTATATGCTTGATTTCTTACTCCCTTTGGTAGACTTCTGTGATTGTCATTCTTTTTTCAGCAAGGAAGAAAAGAGAGAATATTAAAAAAGAGACTGCTTTTTCAAAATTTTGCACACAGCATTGGTGTGGAATAAAAAAAAATGAACAACTAACTGCTTGGTCTTCCAGAGATTTTGACTGGGAAAGTAAAAGCTTGTTTTCTCCTGCTATTTACTTTTGGGGGGGGGGGGGGGAAAGAAAGTAGCTAAACTTTATAGGCAGTGAAATTAGAACTGTCTGCAAGGTCGGACCCTTCTGCAGAAACAGGTCAGCTTCTGGGGATTTTATTATGGTGGTATTGATATGTAACTCAAGTTCCTTATTCAAAAACAGTCTTGCTTACTGAGCTTTCATCTTCTCTTCACGCAAATGTTTACGATGTGAGGCTTCAACCAGAAGCAATCACTCATGTCTGAGAAACACAGAAAAGTGAATATTACTGTAGGAAGAGAAGTGCTTAGGAGTTTAAGCAGGGAAATTGTAATTACCCGTGGGTGAGAATTTGTTTTTCTGTTGCATTTCCATTGTGCTGCTAGTTCAAGTTAAAGGATGCTTAATGTGGCTATAGCATAATATCCAAGTATTTCTCTACAACTCTATATGCAAATTAATTGTCATAAATTTAATAGAAATGCACTGGTTATTTACCCAGTCTTTTCTGAGAGTCCTCCAAAATACCAAATTGTAGACTTATGATAGGAAAGTCAGGTAAGGAATCATGGATTTCAATCTTTTTCCTTCTTAAATGTAATTTTACTACACTGAGAGGTTCTATTTCATGACTAAAAAGTTTGAGTGCTTACTGTGGCCCCATCTTACTTCTGAATGCATACAAACTATCGAATTTTCTAAGTGGCATGGAGTCTTTGTCAGATGTTAGAAGACTCATACTTTAGGAAGAAGGTAATTTAGAATTAACAACACTGAACTATATAGCTTTTCCAAGAAGCAGTAGGTACGCAGTGCTACTGAGTTGGTAGCGAGAATTTTTGTAAGTGATTTTATGTAAAAAGATGTTTTGGAGATGTTACTGTAAACTGTTGTGTGATTTGTTTCTGCTAGTCCCAGGAAATACCACTTGCATGAAGAATGATGTGACTGAGGTGGATGTTTTTAATCTTTGGCTTATATGTGGTCTGGGGAAATACATTTCATGATCTCTCCTGTTTGTAAGCAGTAGAAAGGCTAATGATTCTCAGAGCTGTAAAGACATTGGAAGAAAGAGAATAGTAGATTTGTGTTAGGTGTGAAATTTTGAATGTTGGAGTGGCAGGAAGTGGAGGGTAGAAATGTGAGCAGTGCGTGGATTTGTCTGAGCTGCTTTTATGGTAGGTAGGGTCAGTGTTACTTAGAAATGATCTTTCAGTCTGTGAATTTTGCAATGTTTTGTTTTCATACTTATCTATAGCAAAATACTGTATCCATCAGAACACTAAAAATCGTGCTGCTTAAATATGATTAGAGTATCTTTCAGAGCCCTTCAGACCCCATGGCAAAAGGGAAATACGTAACACAAGAAGAGCTGTTTTTGAGAATCTTGGTTGTTAGCAATATGGCATGAGCATTTAATTTGCTGTTTTTTTTTTTTCAGCAGACTAAGAAAGTCTCAAATCTTTGTGGACATCATAAATGGAGAATGCCACAAATGAAAAGAATAGTTGTTTTGGTGGCGTATAAAATAATGCTTCTTTCTTGTATAACTTTATTTGATATAAGATAATCTGTATTTTTGTAAGTGAGAATTTCATTTTGTCCTGGGATAGTTTTGGGGGGATGGGGACAGGCAGTGTGTTTCTGTTCCCGAGTAATGTTCGTTCCATCGCTTCTCTTAACTAAATTCCCCATCAGCTAGCTGGGTTTCCCAAATACAGTTGACCAGCCACGATAGCTGCCTTGCATCTGATCCCCTGCCATCTCGGGAGCCAGAATTTGTTGGACTTCTCTCATTGTCTATGCAGGAAGGTCGTTAAGGGAAATGTTTTTTTCGCATACTTCTGAATCTGCCCTAATGCAGTGTTGCAGCTGAGTGCTGTGGGTATTTTATTGAAGTGATGTTTTTGATTATAGTTGTTTGTGCTAATGGTTTTGAGGTAACTGTACTCTGGCCATATCTTAAGACACTCACACGTTTGGAATGGTGCAGGACATTTGTTTTGTCGTTTGGACTGACTGATATTACTTGGCTGCAGTTTTGTTTATATTTGTTTGGCTGGGCTAGACACTGCTTTTCGTCTCCCGAAGTTTTGTCAGAATTATGCCATTAACCACAGTAGGATCGTTACTCATTCCTGCTGATGTCTGTTCTTTGAGTGGGGTTTAAAATACGTGACTGAATCTCTTATGTTCATTTCAAAAAGAATGAGTAGGGTGAGTGCCATTGGGAAACTTGTGGTGTTTTGGATACAAGTTATGGCGTTGCCCATAGGGTTTGCTGTGCGAGGAGAACTTGGGAATCCATATGCTATTCTCATGAGAGGTCTAAAAATTGAACCCGTTGGTAGTGTCATGTTTGTGTATTTGAGGAAACGGGGATGTTATAAAAGCATTATCTGGGTGCAGAAGGGTTAATATCATTTAAGTACAAATAGAAGACAACTCAAATCAGGCTTAGCTATATTATATCAAACTATTTGAAGCACAGTCTTATAAAAAAGAATTTCAAAGATTATTTACAATAAAGATAGCAATTTTTAGTGGTGGAGGTTAGTTACTGCTTTGAACTTTCAAAACAGCACACAAAAATATCATACACAGTTATATAATAGGTATGGTTTGGGGAAAGATGTGTTTGGAGTAGCTGTGGGTGGCATGATTGTGTTATTAAATCTGTTATGGTAGGACCCTTTTGTGCTAAGCACTGTATAAATGCGTAACAAAAAACTCAGTCACAGTATTATTCACTACTATAATAAATTTAAGTTCATTATAATGCTGCAATGAAGACTGCGGTATATTGAAAGGGAATGTTCCTGTTTAGTGTCGCAATTTTCTGCCTTATTTTTGTGTTCAGTTTGTGAACTGTGTGCTATAACTGAGCAGTATAACTGATATTCAGCGTGAAGATTTTTACATTCTTTTGCGTCCTGAATGGATTGAAAGAGTGGTTCATATTTTGCATCTCAAACAGCAAATAAACTTAGGGCTCTTTTTTTTTTTTTTTCCCATCCAACTGTAAAACTGTGATATATACCTGTAGCATCTGCATTTGCAGTGGTGAGCAAAGCTGTGTTCTTCAGATAGGTCTCCTAGTCACAGCGATGTGTTGCTTTGCAATACTGGGATGTATCAAGAGTGGAGAAAGTTCTTGTATGAAAATGAAAGTTTGGTATTTGAGGAAAGTGTTTCAGCATCACTACAATATCCCTGTTAAGAAGAGAAAACTTGGATTGAACCATTGAGCTTTGGAGTTTGCAAGGGGTTTTCCAAAAGGGGATATGCTGTGAGAAATAATTTCCTGATTTTAAAAATACTTTTATTGCTGAAATCCAAATACAGCGGTATTAGAGGAAGCTGCGAATTGAACACAAGACTGAAAGTTAGGAACTGCTAATTTTTATCCTGTCTCCGAGACTGATTAAATTGGTGAACTTCAGCAAATGAACTGTGGTCAAGTGCTCTCTGAAGCTGGTGCTGTATGAGTGGAAAATTTGATGAGCATCGTGGAAAACTTTGACATGTGTTGCACTTAAACTTCTGAAATACATTTCTAAATATCCTGATATGTATTTTGTTTCAAAATGATGCTTGGGAATCTTCTTTGACTCCCCTTTGCATTCCTTGGGAATACAGTTTTGTACTTGCTTGGCACTTTGAAAATTCGGTGACAGATGTGTAGTCACATATATACCGATGTACCTATATATCATACAGGAGACATTTCTCAAAAAGGAGTTTTGGCAATATCTTATGACTCAGCGGAGAAGAATATTGGTAATTGCATGACTGTGTAAGTCCTTAAAACTAATGGTGTTACTTTTTTTTGGTCAAAATTATTACTAAACATTGTAATGTGAAGTGTGCAGAGACTCCTGAACAAGGCCATGTTGTTATTCACGCATTTAAAAGAGAGGTTCTGCCACAGGTAGTTTATAGTTGTAAAAGTTCTGGATTATGAGGTTTAAACCAGCTTTTAGAATATAAATACTGTATTCTTCTGCAAAGTGTGTTTGAGTTTGAGACTTGCAGGTTGGTGCTGCTCCACGGAGGGCTGGCTGGTCGTGCTGATTTTTCCCTTTGTTTTTCTCTGGCAAATTTCATTAAGAGAAGCAAAAGATTAAATTACTTTTCTAATGTATTTTTTTAAAGTAAGTAATTGGTGATGTTGTTATGGGGATAAAATGGTAACCATGGGACAATATTTCAATTAAAATGCCCTCATCTTGGATAAGTGTGAGAAACTCTACTCCCAAAAAGCAATAAGAACATACAGGTATATGGAATACAAACTGCTGCTGTTAACCAGTTATTATGAAAGATTGTTTACGTGAAGATTTTCTACGAAGCAGCCAAAAGAACTTTAGGCGGGGCAGAAGCACCACCTATTATTATGTTACCTGATGCTTACTATGACATACTCCTCGTTTCAGTTCATTATTACTTGCCAAATTCTAATTATTTGGGTTGAAATTTCCCATGGTAGGTGTCTATCCCGGGGTGACTTTTTGGGTGCTATGGAGGGAATGAAGGGTTCTGCCAATACAATGCCATCTTTTCTAAAAATCGAGCAAAAAATCTATTCTTATGTTCACAATAAAATAAAAAAATCTGATGTCCTATAGTGCTGCTTTGTAAAAAGTTGAGATGTGGTGTAGTTTCTGCCAAGGATATACTTGTTATCAACCCTTATCAACCCTGTGAATAATCTGCTCAGTGCTGGTCAAATTGGCATTTAGTACAAATCTAAAAGATCCTACAGTTTGAAGGCTAGGGGATCTGCATTCCTCCCTGCTATGATTTTGGACAAAAATGAGAGCACAGGGAATTCCCTTTCTGTACTCCCAATAGCCAGTTCCTCTTTCCTGCCAGCTCTACCTCCATGCAGCATGGAGGAAGCAGCAACTGGACTTAAACAGAAAGTGCAAAATGCAGATTTTCGCAGAATATGTAGAATAAATGTGGAAATGGGGGTGGGCTGAACAGGGGAGACTGAGATTGAAAAATATTAGTGTTAGAAAGAAGGAAATAGAAGGGAAGCTCTGCTGTGTGGGCTACATATAATTTATTTTATAATGCTAATAGAGTTGTTTGTGGAATACAGTTTCATTATTTGCATAAATTAGAAAGTGTTTAATAGATGGAGTAGGGAATAGCAAAAAAAAAAAGGCAAATCATACTTAAGCCCTATCTTTGCTACACTTCATTTTCTGTATTTCTAATGAACGCTCCCATTTTGTGATGTAGAGAAGTGCTGAATACTCATAAGTCACTCTGCAGACACCGGGTGTTCTGCTTTGATCATATAAAGGGCTATATAGTACAGGGCAGAGCCTACTGGGGAAAAATCACTTTTAGTTGTCTTAGCCTGAATACAAGAAGTTTATAGAAACTTTTGGCTTTAATGTATTTTAATGTCTTAAGTATTTGTAAAATGGAAATAATGTCGGAAGGATGTCGTCTTAATGATTGTGAAGTGCTCGGTCACAGTATTTGTAAGCATTATGGAAAAGTTCAGGCAAACATTAAAATGCAGTCTTGAGAACCAGATTTGAGGAGCATGCAGTAAATAAGGCCTTAGACCCTGTGCTGCAGTATTTAACCAGACGTCTGTTAAGCGGGCAGCCTCTGCTCTGCCTGCTCACGCCGCCAGGTAGCCCTTGGACAACGTAGTATGGGGCTAATACAGGGCAAGGCTCTCATAATGCAGGCACACAGGAGGGCCAGCAGGAGCTTGTACAGATACACTTGTTAAAAAACCTTTGAGTAGTAGACTTTACAACCTAGTATTTGTACTGTAATTTTAATGAATGCAATATATATATATTATTTGCTTGCTGTAACTAGGAATCTTGTGTCTGTCAGCTATGGATGGCTTTCAGGCAAAGCAAGTACATGCCAGGTAGACGTTGTGCTTTGACTTGCCATGTATTTTGCTTAGTTTTGTAAGTAATGTTTTTGGACAGCTGTGTGAAAAAGGATCATTTTAAAGACAGGAGATGAAGATATTGGGGATACTTATGGGGTGGTTAAAAGTGCTGAGGCCAGGAGTTATTTTCAGATTTTGAGCCAAAGATATCCAGTTTGTCCATGTGTAAACGTTGCTGCCACTGGCTGTATAGATTGTCCTTTCTGTTGCTATTTCTAAAATGAAAACAAAAGAGAGTAAAGGTAATAAAGTGTTAATAATCACTGAATAAAGTGTCTGTACTGAAATCATAACTGGCACGCCATAAAATCTAACTCATTACGATCTGTGATGTATGTAAAGTGATTTAAAGAACACAGAGGATCCAGATGCAGAAGGCATTTGCTCTTAATCTCAATTGCTGCTATATTTTTGTTACTATTGTTATGTGAATTGTAAACTACCCACAGGCACTTGTTCCTTTTTCAGTAAATGTGGATGTGTTTATTCTATATATTAAATCTACAGGATCAGACTCAGGGCTCCACTTATGTGACCAGAGATCACTTGTCCTCCTAATTTACGGTCCTCACTTCAGTTTTTCAAGGTGGAAGGATAACCTAAGTATTTAATGGTCGGGGACATCATGAACCTCTTAATTTTTTTTTTCCCTTCCCGAAATCAAGTGTATCATGTTTCTTAGAGGCCATGTAGCAGAAGTTCTTGCTGCTGTTATGCTATATAATAAAACCTTGAAATAAGCTTTCCTCATTCTGTATGCTTCATTTCAGATTTCACATCATTTTTGGAATTTAAAGTAGGGTCATTTTGCCTGGAGTTGTACAACATTAACCAGAGTAATTCAGTTATTTCAGAAAACTGATTAGATTGTCCTCTCTCAAGGGTGGAGACTTTTGTATTTGTTCTGTAAGGTGTGCAGTACATTTCTGAGCACTGTGTATAACTAATATTACTGGCTTCAGCCGTAACTGCAATAAATGAGTGCACAAGATCTCTGCTATTATATTTTTCTTAAAAAAAATAATAAAAAAATAGCAAAAGCACCTTTCATTTTACTATTTTCTGCACCTTGTGCCTGAAAGATGCTCCATCCTTTTTCTCTCTGTTAAGTCTTTCGTATTGGTGTAGTGCACTGTCATTATCTACTCTCATTTTATTAAATGATTTCTGAGTGTGGGATTATTTATGATGTATATGTCATGACACTAGGAAACGGCATTTTTCCTGTGTGTGTCTAAGTGGCTTCTGTATTTTGTGCGGCTGTATTTTATTCCTTCCTGGAGGCTTGAATAAAATCCTTTTTTGTCTTAAGGCAAAGATAAGTTTATTTTATCACTATAGGTAAGAAAAATAAATAGATATTTCTTTTTTTTTTTTTTTTTTTTTTTTTTTACTAATCTAAAGGTACTTGAGTGGCATTTTGGAGTACTACAAAAAACAATTACGTAACGTTATCTAGAGGTGCAAGTATGCCTTAGGATGGGGGCACTGGAGATGCCAGAGCAACTGTACGACTTCACAGTAGATAGATGTATTATTCCTTATTTTAGTATGTGGACCGACAAATGTGGTTTGGTTGCAGAGTCTTGATAGCTGAATTTCAGTGACCCATCATTTTTAACTATAAAGTTGGCATGTTCACAGTAGTAACATTTTTATTGTGTATACTACACAATGCAGTGTAATTAATGCAGTTTATTAACAAACCCAGACCTTTCCATACCTGTGTAAATTACAGTATCTTGTCAGTCTTTTCCTGATAATTTTGAGGGAGAGGGAACTAGAAGATGCTTCGGTCACAGATTGTGTCCATACGAACTTTCTGATTTCCCAAATATTACTTCTCTGTATTGTGGAAACAAAACATTTTTGAGGCCTTCATATGTGAATTGCTTACATCTCAATTTTACCAGTAACAAATTGCAAAAACTATGTGATGTGTGCTGCCGGTGTCTGTAGTCTAAAAAGTTTGGAAACTCTGCTTACGTGAAATCTGGAAACTACTGGATGGATCCTTGAGCAGTTAAGCTAATGAATGCAGTTGATGGCTTTTATCATTATGGGCAGGAAAAATAAATAAGATTTTTCTTTTACTGATGAGGGATATTTTGGTACAGTGCTATCTCGCTGGGTAAATGGCAGCACGTGGCAGTAATTGATGGGGTGACTGACCTCTTGGTATCAATAAGAGGCTAAATTATAATTTCTCCTTTCTTTGAGTGGACTTAAACATCTGTGTGTCAGTGATCTGCCTTGTTGCACATTTTTCATAAAATTTTGCACGTTTTTCATGAAACTTGCAGCACCTTTGTGACCCTTTAGACTTCTGTGAATTCAGTTCAAATTGACTTAAAATTCAAAAGTTACCGGGGAAGGACAGAGCAACCATTCTCAAAAGTAAATCTAGTGGATCTCTTCTTGCCTCTTAAATGGAATTTCTGGGAAGTTACGATAAAACAGCTGTCTTTTCTTTATGTATTACCTGAATTTATTGCATGTTTAAAACTTCTGTCCAGTTCGGTGGCCAGCCTTTCCACTTTGCAAGAAGGGCTGAAAAGTCAGAAAGGGTTAGGAGACACATCGTGGTCACCACACGCCTTTCCTTAGAGAGGGGTGGGATGAGTTGAATTCCTGCCCTGCTTTCCCTGAGCCTGTGCCAGCTTGACCGCAATAGGCAATGGGATGGCAAAGCCTTCTTCTCCTCTCCTTTCCCGCAGTACAGTGGGCTCTTAACAGGAGGACACAGCTGAATAGCTTTGGCAAAGAATATTTGGGTGCTTATTTCTCACAGCAGAACTGTTTGAAGGGTTATGGCTTGTAACGGGAGGCAGCTGGAGAGGGTCTTCCCCTGCACGTTCCCCATGGCAATGGGCCTCATTCATTTGCTTCAGTTTGCGAATCCCAGGATGTGGCGCTTGAAGTATATTCAATTGACAGTAAATTCCTACCAGTCTCCCTGCAGGACTGCAAGTTGAACATCGTTGCTTTAGCATAAATCTTTACGAGAGATGTTAATGTCTGGTTAAAATATGCAAATATTTACTGACTTGTCTACTGTTTGTCAGCTTGGCATGCGAGACCTTGGATCTGATCCTTCTGTCTTGGCAGACATTGGGAATTTTGCCAGTAACATTAATAGGAACAGCATTGTGCCCTCTAATCTGTTTGTTTATGAAGTGCAGCGAGAGTTATCTGGCTAGATGCTTTACAGTGAATTGAAAAAGCATCTGTCTGAAATTTTTTAGGAACTGTCACATGCTTTAACTTATCATTATCTTAATGTATGGACTCTTTGGTTCCATCAAATACATTGGTAAGTTGTGAAGCATGGAAGTGCACAGTCATGAGTTAAACTGCTGTGAAACACTAACATTTTAGTTCACAATGTTCTCTCTTCCTACGTTGATTGTTAGTTTGAAGTTGGACTCACCAGACTGTGGAGTAATTCTTCAAAAGCCTCCCGTGCACCAAGCAGGCATAGTGTTTACTTGAAAATAAATGACCATGTAGCTCACGTTGTTTATCGCTCTTCCTTCTCAAACTGTCCCTTTTACCTTTCCCAGCCCCCTCTGCAGTTCTGGAGGGGAAATGTGCAGTTTCATTTGGAGACTAGATTTTAGTTACTCTTTTCCTGTTTGTTTACAAAATCCCTTTGGAAAGAAGGCAAAATACTCATTAGGAATATTGAGCCTGCAAATCATTAGTTGCAGGGAAAAAAAAAAAAATCCCTCACAGTTCATTGAAAAAAAAACCACCAAAGTTTAAGTTATACCAGTTGGAACTAACCAGATCTTTTAAATGATATTTTGGGGAAGCGAAGCTTAGCACAACTGGGCCTTTGAAGAAATGTAAGATCAGTAAGTTTTCTTCTACTTAAAGGCAGGAGTTTGGAGGTACAAAGTATAATGCCAGGATTAGATTTAGGCATTAGCCAGGGAGGAAGAGTTGTGTAAACTTCGGTCTGCTGTAGTCAATGCGATGCTTACTGTCATATCAGGTGGGATTACACGGAGGCGCTGTGTTTAAATGTTTTACTTGAGTGCATAGATTGGGAGCCTTTCTGTAGGCAGCAGTGCTGCTGTGAGATGATTCAAAGCTAAGAAATGCTTTGAATTGACCACTGATAGTAAAGGCGCTGCTGATAAGACATTGTGCCTGTACTTTTAAGGTAGGACCACCTAGTTTAGATGTGTAACTTTAGATAGTGGGAATATGCCTGTTTACTGTTTCTTCAAAATTTTGAAGATGTATTCAACTTTGCTATTAGAATAACTTGCTACTCAGATTTGAATTCAGACTCTTCTGCCGTGCGGTTCTCCAGGCCATTTTGAGAAAATGAATACTTCTGACATTTGTTCTGTTACACGCTTAGTATTTTAAACTCAGTTTTACAGACAGAAGTGGAGTGCACAAGCAATTTGCTCAGTTTTGCAAAGAGAGTTGGAAATACAGTGCAGACCTTGCGACACTTCAGCTTTCAATTCTAGTCTGTAATATCTACTCTTGGAGTGAATGTAGAAATTCCAGGTTTACATTTGAAATTTTTGAAAGAAAGCATTTATAGAACTCAAATTTCCTTTGACAAGTGTCTCCATTCCTTGGCTGTTAAAATATTAACTGTTCTGAAATAATTTTAAACACAGGTAGGTCGGGTACTACAAGAGATTAGATTTTAAAAAAGCATGGTTGTAATTCACATGCACATAATCGAGTCTCGGTTGCTAATTTAGGTGCAGCTCAGGAGACCAAAGCTTGGAGCACAGGTTTTTAAAGAGTCAGCAGGAGGAGCTGAGTGCCTCCAAGGAACAGTTGGAGCACCGGGATTGGAGTCTGAAGGAGATGGTGTAAATACCCAATAAATGTGCATGTCTGTGATCGCGTGTATGGATATAAATGGAATCGAAATGAAATCTGAGAGCCTGAATGTATAATTTTCCCCATGTTGTCCACACACTGGTATTTATGATTAGGTTTTTTTTTTTTTTGGAAAACTACACTGCAGCGGCTCCTTATCTATCACCGTGTCCCATGCACTGTGACTTCAGTGGGTTTTTTAATTACACTCTGAAATACTGATAGTGTGACTCAGTTTAGCCCAGTTACCCAAACAGCCTGGTCCTGACTTCTCTTGGCTCCATTTAACTTAATCCATTGCTTAGGGTCGGTTAGGTCCTCTCAAGTGCTCTCCGGGTCCTCAAGTTGACCAAAGCAGTTGTGTGGCCTTTGCAGTACAGTAGACCACTGCTGGGCATGTAAAACCTGTCTTCTCCTCAGACAGACTACTTCACTATTTACCAAAACAGCCAGCATGACACCTGATAAATAAAAATGTTTTTCTTTTACATGGTGCCATGTTGGAGATGAAGGGCTGGATAACGTAGCTTCCAAATGCCCGTCAGTAACGCTGGCCAGGACAGTTAGGATATGATCTGTCTATAAAGAGTACTTTGGGGAAAAAACACACAGAAGCTCTGCTGAGACTTTTGGCCAAAGGAATTTTAGTTACATGTCAGCCAGGAAGTGAGGAAATCAAAAGTACAGCAGAGTTCATGAGTCCCTAAGGAGGAAAGCAGAATGTGTGTGAGAAAAACATCAATTAACTATTGTATTACTATTGAAGCAAATCCTAGATTTGTAAAATTCACTGTGGCCTAAAATGTTAGTGAAATGGAAATCAATGTAATTTTTAGTTGTATCTAGAAAGGATCCTTGCATAAACAGATTAAGAATACCTAACATTTACATAATTGAAAATATGTGCTTAAGTGATCCAGCTGAGGGTCTTTAATGTTAATAGAATAACTCTCTGAATGAATTGACTCATATGTATGGAAATGCAAAACCTACTTGCCTGTTCGTATTCTGATTGAAAATGGGGACTTATTTTTAGCACAAAAAGAAATATCTGGATGAATGAGGTAATCATTATTAAGCAAGAGGCATATGTTACAGATTTGTATCAAGATGACTGCAAAATATTCATGCTTGCATTCCTTTATTTTGGAAAGATACATTGTTGTACATAAGAAATGTTTGTATGAACATTGTAAAAGGGAAGGTGGGTTAAGTCAAAATTGTCTTGAAAAATCAATATTCCTTTATGTGTCTATGTTGATACTGAACATCAAATTTTAAGAATGGAAGGGAACACATAGAAGACTGTCCTATGATATATGAAAAGTCTTGTTTACATTTCTACTGTATATTGGCTTAGGTATGTGCCAGTGAGAAAAGAGGGATAGTGAATTTTTTTTTCATATAAGGAAAATGCATTTATTTGCCCTTCAGATTAACTTCTTGAAGTTACCTTACCTTAGTTTGGTTAAAAACCTAAAAATATCAAGTATAAAGGAAGTTTTTAGCAGTGAACTTCTAAAGTGGGCTAAAGATAGTTGAGAAAATCTTAATAGTTGATATGTAATCGCAAATATTGATAGTATGCTGCTTGCTAAAAATGAAAATGAGAACTCATATTTTTTTCCTCTTTCAGTTATCAGAACACATTTATGTGAAGTCAGCTTTAAAGTGCAGTATCTCTAGGGATATGTATCGTATATTTAAATATTACGTCAACAAAGGGAGAATGTAGACAGGGATTATAGAAGTGCTTTGCTTTTTTACTGGTGGTTTAGGTTGGGGATAACCATTTGTCTCAGTTTATTGGCAGATAACATCTGTCTTGTATACAGATTTTAATCACAACTGTTCCCATTTTTTTTCCCCCTAAAAATATTGACAATTATTTAAGAAGTTCTGCATAAAGGTGTTGGTGTGGCAGGGGTATCTAGGCTTTCTTAGACATAAATGGAAATAAACCCGCTGAAGGAAGAGGCAAACGCTTTCCTGTTGACCTCCTCTTCTTTCTCATTCCTCCTTGTCCATCCCCATCGTGCTTCGCCCAGCCGGAGCGAGCGGCTCCCTCCCCTGAGCGTAGGTGAGAAGCGCTTTGAAGAGGAAAGGTGTCTCCGAGTAAATGGCTGCAGGCTGGGAGAAAGAGCCAGTGGGTGGATGAGTTGCATCACTTCCAAAGCAAAGACCTTGTTGCCAGCAAAGGCCCAAAAGCCTCTATGTAGCCAAGGACTTAAATCCATGCTGGCTTTAAAATTTGAAACCACTACTTATATCCTTAAAATCAGTCATAGGCTTAATAACTTCTTGAATTAGCATCAAAACTGAGAGCTGGGAGTGAAGGAGAAAAGACTGGGAGGAGGTTAGTTAGCGAGGAAGATTGGGATAGGAAGTGTGAATGGCATAAACCGAAGGGGATGTGATACAACACCTTGAGATGGGAATGGAAGTTGGTTGGCAAGTCGTCACTGCCATTATGCAGCTAACCAACGTTTTATCATCCCCTCTGCCCCCACTCTAGGATTTCTGTCCCTGAGTCATGGCAGACAGAAGACCAGAGAAGTCATGTGAACAAGCATGTGAATCTCTTAAGCAGCAGGATTATGAAGTGGCAGTGAAGCATTGCACAGAGGCTCTCCTTTCCCTCAGCCAGTACCCCCCTGCTCACCTCCCGGAGGCATGCCAGGCAGAAATCGACCGCATCAAAATCGAGACTCTTCTGTATAGAATTGCTTCCTTTTTACAACTTGTGAGTGTGACTCTTTAATAGTATCTAGTGAATTGGAAAGAGCGATCAAATATCTTGTACTGTCAAGATTTAAAGAAAATTCCGAGTTTTCCTGTGATTGGCATGTTGGTTTGCCACAGAATCCCGCTTGCTAAAGCATATATGAGGCTTCCGTCTTGTACTTTTCCCTGATCTGTTTATTTTTCAGGATTGGGATCTCTAAGTAGTCTGGGTCTGAATCGCAGTTCTCTAAAAGCATGAAGAAAAATACTTTAAAAAAAAATAAATAATGAACAAACAAAAAAAAATGCAGGAAGGCAAAATATCTGGGTTTAGGGTATTATGTTTGTACAGTTATGCTGAATTACATACCAAATTACCTTATCTTTAAAGAGCATGAAATTAAGGTTGCAAATCTGAATACTCAAAAAACAAAGTTAAGGAATGCCAAAATTCAGGTAGCCGGTTCATGCCTATTTCACAATTCATTGTCAAATTTGTGTCCTTCCTTTAAAGCATCAGAGTGCTACACTTTAAGAAAAGGACGCTACAGTGCTTAAGAATAAACCTACAACCTGCGTGCTGAACCTACATTTTCCTTATCTTTCTGTTTTGGAAATGTTATTACAGATTTACAGGGGCCTTGTCCACCCCAAATCTTCATGTATTGGGTATGAACAGTTTCATCCCAAGCACAAGAAGTTTGGCCAAGTTGTAAGACCTTTCTGGGCAGCTTTAAGATAAATCTTGCCCGTCTGATTAGGGAGCATTTTTAAGCATTCTTAAAATAGATGGCTGAATTAGACTATTCAGTATGCAAAACAAGAATTGGGAAACTTCTTAAATTAAGACATGACCTATCTTATGGCTCCTCAGGCGAAGGGATTCAGAAATAACTAAGATTACTTTTTTTTTTTTAGTATAAGTTGTGCTACTACAGACTTGACTTCTCTAAATTATTTACATAGGCCAATATGCTGATAGACACTTAGCAGTATTTAATACATTTCTGACCCGGATGCCTTTGAAAATCCTGTGAGGCACCTATCTAGATGGTCATCATAGTGAAAATTATTGCAGTAAGTCTTCAGGGGCTTTGGAAAAATAATTGTAATCAAACCCTTCCTATTAAAGACTTGAATTATATAGATACTTAGACTTGTGAGTAAAAAAAAAAAAAAAAAAAAATCCAAATTTTACTTCTTTCCTACTAAACAAAGTAATTTTTAAAATCAACACTGATTAGACAGAGTAAAATAAAATACATACCTTACAAATTTCAACAGTACCATATTAGTGCAAGTTTAAACGAAGTTACAGTGGCTAGAAAAGAAAGTTAATTTTTTAATATTTTTTCCTAGGTGTTGTGAGCCACCTACAAACACATACATAAACATACACCTTTGCCCATTCATATTCCTCTCTTAAAATGTCCATTTGCTGAGAATTTGAGAAAAAGTCAGCATTCTAAGAATTAATTATATTCTATTTGACATGTGACTGATGTTCTTTACATGTTCCACCCTGGAAAAATGAGATAATGGATTCTTAAAAGTTTTAAGAAACTCTTAATTCAAGCATGTAGTTGTTTATGCTAACTGGAATAATGCTATTTTTAAACTTTTCATGTTTTACCTTTCAGAAAAAGTATGGGCAAGCAGATGAAGACTGTAGGCATGGTATGCTTATTTCTTTTTTTTTATTACAGTGTTATAAATTGCAGTTAGTTGCCTGAATTTTTAAAACTCATGCCCCAATTTGTTAATTTGCTAACAATGTTTTTTTTTCTAGTTAAAATTATGTATCTGCTTTATAATATTTTTTCTACTTTTTTTTTTTTTTTTTTGAGAGCGAGATCTCACTATTTTGTAACTCGTGTTCAAGTACTGGAGCTCAAATGCATGTCTTTGGCACAGCGGTGCTATTTGGCTAATAAATATTTCAGTATTCAAATGTAGGATGAATTGACAGTGTTAGGATTCTTGTGAAGATGAAGAAAACTGATTGTTCCGTCTTTCTTCCTAGGGGCGTAGTGGATATTTTGGTTTGCGTTTTGGGACTTGATTCAGGGAAAATCAAGATGATGTACTTACATTTATTCCCATTTGTTAAAGCTTCCAAATGTGCATATGTCACATTGAAGTTGAGCCTTTCATGTTGCACTGCCTTGTTCGGTTGAGGTATTTTTAAAGGAATTAACCATCCTTGCTAATGTTCTGTTATTCATGTATGATGCAAGTGATTCAAGACTCAGTGAGAACTCTTTGCTGAGTTTGGTAAGCATTGGATCAGAGTTTCTCAGTGAGATTTGGAAAGAAAAGGTGGGTAGATCCCACTTTCCAGTTTTTAGTTCCTTAACTACTCTTGAATTTTAAAGGAAACTTCCTCAGACCAGTTTTGTTACACAGACTGTGTGATGTACTATTCTGACATTCCTGTGCTAGAAATGATAATCTTTAAATTGCTCCTTTCTGGTTTTGTGGGAGGTTTTTTTTTTTTTTTGTTTGTTTGTTTGAAATGCATTGTTCTTCACTGATACATCATAGTCTGGGGAATTTGTGGGGCTCTTCAGTCTGCTTGTGGAGGCCCACAAAACATAGCTAAGAAAAGTAAACTTGCTTTTTGTGGGCGTAAAATTAAAGTTTAACAAGTTTTAAAAGGCTGAACATCGCTTAATCAGTACCATTCTTAAAATAGTCTGGATTTTTTTTTAAAGCTGCTTCTTTTAACTGTTGGTATATGCCAAGGGTGTAATAGTCTGACTGACCTCACAGTTGTCTTTCATGATGGCAAATAAAAGCAAGAGAGAGACATATGGAAAGATGTTAAAGGAGGTGGGAGGGAGAATGCTGTTTAATGAATAGCATTCTCATTGCTGAGATCTGATGGGTTCGTTATGGGGTAGATGGATGACATTCATCAGTGAAAACTTTTCTTGGCATATGTGTCAGATATCAGTAGCTCAAAAGAACTGTCATGTTAACTATTTTTCTTCTCTCACTGGACAGGCATAGAAGTGGGTGGAATAGGAGTGTCGATCCCTACTTTTTTTTTTTTTTTTTTAATTAAATAGAGAAACAGCTTTCAAATGTATATTAGTTACAAAGAAATAGCGCCCAGTTTAATGTTAGTTTCCTTAATTCATGCCAGCATGTTATGCAAATATTTTTTCCAGATCTAAAACGGAAGACATTTTTCAACTTATTAATGCCCTATTTATTTATATATAAAAAAAAGTTGTGTGTGTGTGTATATATATATTCGTATACACACACCCACCATATTTTTATGAATATATGAACGAACTATCTGGATGTGGTTCCCTGTGATGTGCTGCTGTCAGTCGTAGCCCAGCATCTGACAGTTTAGAGTATCTGCATTTGTGATCTTGAAAGGTCTTAGTTTTAGTTTTGTTTGAAATACGCTTGGGAAGAAATAACCATAGTATGGACTACCTGATACTCACACTTCGTTAATACTCACATTTTTTTTTTAATAGAGTTTTACTCAAGCTGCTGTTGTGTCTTTTTACAAGACTTGACATGTTGCATACCTGTGACAGTGTTTTATTTTAACCTGAATGATAAGTATATTTTAGAACAGCTAGAGAAAGACATGTTCTTTATAGTATGCTGCTTGCACTGTTACAGGGAATGATGATAACTTTTACAATCTGTTAAATTATTCTGCAAATCCTTAACAAAAGATACTGGTTAATGTGTTGTAACTTTTTATGTGCAACTGTATGTTTTAGCTTGGTAATACTATGTAGTTAATGATACGAAATATCATAATTGGACATCTAATCTTTGAGGTTAAAATAGCAAACAGTCAGACATGTTAAAGCTATTTCTGGCACTGCTTCTTCTGATTTGGGAAGTAAGCTCTATTTTTGGAAATGTGGTCAGTATCATCAGCGCGGTGTATTCAGACCAAGCTTTGAGGCACTTCATAAACAGGATTTAGTTACCATTTCATTTGGAAGAGATGTCTAGTTGTTTTCATGTGAATGTTTTCTGTGGGACTATTTTTTCCTTAGTCTTCCACACAATTTCTGTTAATGATGTGAATGTCAGCTGAGTGAGGAGTTTTGATTTATTATTCTAAAATGTAATCCTGAAGTTGTGGTGAATGTAAAATTCCTGTTGGCACTAACAGGAGCTGTTTGCATCTGCATGAGCAGCAGTATAAAACCAGATATTGGCGTTGCCTGCAATAACAGTAATATATAGTACAATTCTGTAATTTTAAACAACTGTCCAGCCTTCTCTTCAACTCACATGCTTAGCTTACTAGCTTTTTAGTCACTCTGGCATTTTGTTTTCTGGACAGGTAATATATATGATTAAGTGTTATTCCTGCTTGTCTGAAGCACGTCTATATCGTGAAATAAATCCTTTCACTACTGGAAGTGTCAATGAAAGTGTCTGTTTGGCTGGCTATCTGATCCAGTGCTAGGCAGCATTAGGAAAGTTTTCTGTTACAGGGAGCCTGTAAATTTCTGGACTCAAACAATCATTCCTATATCCTGCACTTTACAGTGTAAGTGAATAAAAGCCCTTTTAAAGTAGCAGGAATTGACCACGAGGAGGTTAGCTATATTTGGAAACGACAGGGCATGCTTTTTGTGAGCATGAATGGATCTTCCTGAGCATGTTTGTGTTACTGAGAGGTTGTTGGTTGCTGGTTTTTTTACCCTTTCTGTGAAGAGGAGGTCCTTTGTGTCTGTGTCAGATCTTTGAATTTACCCTTCCCATATTTAGTTTTTGTCTGTTTTAGCATGTAAACGTTACAACTGGTTTTGAGCTCATGTACAGCATTTCTTAGATGGTGGGAGACAAGTTTCAAGTTAATACTAGACAAGAGCAACTAATACTTCCATTGCATCCAAGACTTGTCTTTCCAAGAAGCTATGGATTCAACCCCAGTTTCAGACTTTATTTTCATGTTAAAGGTGAAGGAAAATTGTATATAGTTTATTTAAATGTATACTGTGATGAAGCTAATAGTTGCTGATTTGTGTTGCAGTGCTGGGAGAGGGGCTGGCCAAGGGAGATGGATCTTTCCGTGCAGTGCTCTGCTGCATGCATCTTAAAGGGAAGCTGCAAATTGTGTCTAATGTTCTTTCCAAATCACTGATGGGTGAATCACTGGTAAGTGGGTTTGCTGCAGTCTACATAATTCAAAAAGCAGTTTTGTATTTCCTTTTTTTACAATGTGTTTAATAACAAAGTTCTGAACATATGTTTGACTGGCAGGTTGCAACAAAAATGTATGAAAAAGGCAAGGATAAGTATATAGGCACACATGTATAATCAAGATATTTAGGTTGTTGCATTACCAGTGTTTCTGGGTTGTTACGATTTTGAAAGGGGTTTTTTTGTTGTTGGCTCTGAATCCTCAAGGAATGCAAAATAATTTGCATATTTGTGTGATTGACTATAATAATGTAAAACTCAAACTTTTTCTTACTTTTTTAAAATTGCTCCTGACACCATTTTGTATGTATTTCAGGAAGCTTAGCTATTAAAGCAGAAAAATTATTGATAGGACTTTTAAATGACTGGCCCATGATAAGTTGTAAGATAGCATGAAAAGCTTTTCAGGGAAAAAAAAAAAAGCTTTGCATTTCAAGATAAAGATTTGAGTTCAAAGCTTCTATTTCACCCTTGAACTGTCAAAACTTGTAAAGATGCTTTTAACCCCATACATGTAAGTAACTCTTCTGACTCTCACGTGACTACTCATATGGGGAAAATTAGGCACATACATCAGTCTCCAAAGGATAGTTTCCTTTTTATTTCTGTAATCTGGATTAAATAGCCTGCAGTTCATCACCATGAACTGCTGGTGATGCTAAATCCAGAAACACGGTCATAACACAAACAAAAGCGGCTCTGATCAGACCATGAGGAATGTGTAAGTGACATCAGAAACTGTTGTAGGAGGGCCTATTACCTTGAAATTGGATCATGTCTCCTATATCTCGGTGCTTAACTTAATCAGTAGGTTGTTTTTGAGAGGGAGTTCTGTTTGTCTGGTATATATCTTGAATTCCCTTCCCCCCTGCCATTGACTATTTTTACATAAAGAAAAGGGTTTTTTTTCTTTGTTTAGCTGGTGTTTTCTAATGAAAAAATGTTCCATTGAAAAATTCCTGGTGAGGTCGAAGGAAACTTCCCTTCTGAAAAATTAGTAAAATAGCCAAAAGTTCCTTATCGCAGGAAATGTACGGTGCCCTTGTTTTGAGCTATTGTTGTGCAAATAAAAGTAGCTTTGTATATAATTCCAGAGTGTCATCCCAAAGCAGAATTTGAGAGATTTTTACAAGCTTTAGGTGTTTAGACGCAGTTGTTTTCAGTAGGAATATTAAAACCAGCAGCTGTTTTACTGACTTCTGCCATTGTCTGAGAGGAGAAATGAAAGAAAGTTTTGGAGTGAATTTACTGAAGAGTTGGAATCCATCCAGTTTCCTCCCCAGTGATTTGAGAGAGAATGGTTCTTGCTAACTTTTTTATGCTCTAATATATTTAAGCTCAACAGGTTCAATTTGCAGCCTTTCTGCTGAAGAAGTGAAAAATCACTTTGTCAAAAGCCTAAGTGTGGGAATTGTTGAGTCTAAGTTTTCAGCAAAGAGAGTAATCTCTGCTGCTCAGTAGCACAGTCAAAATGTGGAGAAGTTTAACAAATGTAGTAGCACTTAATTAAATTTCTGCAAGAGATTATTGGAATAAAACCCACAGGTCTGGGTTCCTTTAATCGAAGTTTTGACTTACATGAGTGTGAATTTGTTACACTTCACTATATATTTCAGATAAATTCAATTTTCAAAGATTTTTACTTCAGATGTACTTGAGTATCGGTTATTTTTAGTTACATGGCTAATCTTTGCTTTTTAGTGAAAACTCCAAAAATTACATAGTCTATCTACATTGGAGCAGAAGGAGTTATGAAGCTGTAGAAATTAGTAATCTGTAAAGTAGATCCTTAAGACTAAATGAATCCATCACTGCAACAGCAGTGAAAGTTCATGATGTTAATTCCTTTTGTCCAGTGGGCTATACTGCCTGCAGGGCCACAGTGTGTGTAGAGTACTGTTCTGGAGGATAGCAATCAATAAGTATTGTAGCTATTAAATATTATCTTGAGTGGCAGCTAAACTTCATAAGAAATTTTTTTTTCCTCCCAAGTTGTTCTACATATTCTGCTCTCCTGCATTGTCCTGTATTGGTGCTTGCCATAAGTCTGATGCTGTTTTTGGCCAGCGTAAAATTCCCTTTTTCACCATAATGTTTGCTCAGTGTTATGTAGTATATCATTTAAAATTGTGCATTGTAAGTCAAACTCATTTTGCCTTCTTGCCCTTCTCCTTGGTGGTGGTGCAGGGGGAAGTGAACTTTGTTGCTGTGGTTTAATGCACATGGAGGTTTGTGTGTTTGATATATTAATATTCTTTCTCCCCCCCCAGAACGGGATGGTAACTAAAGATTTGACACGACTGAAAACACTTCTCGCTGAAACAGAGGTAATAATGAGCATATTATTGGGAAAATAAGGAGCAGTACCTGGAACAGCTGAAAGGCTTGTTTTTATGTGTCCCAGAAGATCCAGGCTCACTGTGAACATACTGGTTCAAACATTATTTCCACTGGTCTGTCGGTCTTTACCATCTATCTATTCAGGAGGCTTTCATCACAGTCTTGCATGATGTATGACAAAATAGAGAAGGATTCTAATAGGTTGTTGACTCTCTTGAAGTAGCGAGTAGAAAGAATTCACAGCATTCGGATCCGTATTATTTATTTATTTGTTGTATTTTTCTCTGTTGGAAATTATTCTGAAGTAATTAACATGACTTAAGAAATTGGTTAACAAATATAAATGCCTTCCCAGTCTCTTTTTTTTTTTTTTTATATTAGAGGTTAATCTCTCATGTCTATTGAGTTGCCACTTCTTTTTTCTGGTTTTTTTTTTTTCTTCTTCCACTTTGTCATTGATTTGGGCTTTATTTTGGCCTTTATTTTTGCCTTTTAAAAACTTTACCACAGTCCACATTAAAACGATCACAGGGTGGAATTTGGTATTGTAAAAAATCTCAAAAATTTTCTTCTAACAATGAGTGGACTCAGTGTTCCTGTCAGAATTCCTTTTATCAACGGCTGCAATCCAGTTGTGAGTTTAATATGAAATTAGTGTTTGTGACTGGAAGGGATTTCAGACTTCTGATTAGTATTTTTATATTGGTTGTTCTAAAAGACATTCTGACATCAAAGACGCCAAAGCAGTTCTTGTTGATGAAATTGTTTTGTGTTCCTTTATAACTGTGGTTTTTTTATGTAATTGTAGGCAGCTGGTAAAGTACCATCAGGATATCATGTAGAAGATTTAGAAGAAGGTATGTAACTCAGTTCTAAAGCTACTTAATTTGGTAATGAGAAGACTTTGATTCTGCTGAATGCTCAGCACCGCGTAGTAGTCAAAAAGCTGAAAAGGGGCTTGACTATTGTGATGATCCCTGGGGACTGAGGTTGAATTATCTCATCACTGACTGACTTTGGAGGCAGAAGTTTCTATTTATTGGTCAAAGTGCTGTATCAGAGCCTGCTTCATTCTGCAGATTGTTTGAAACTTGCCTTCCCAGCCTTTGGACCTTTGTTCTAAATGAATTTGTTAGGGATTGAAAATTAATTTTTGGTAGATAATTTTGCTTTTGTACAAATACCCTTTGGGTTGATGTTTAGAGATAAACGGTTACTGTCCGACTCGGAAATATTTGGCAATTAGAAAAGTAACCTGAGTTTTGACTACTCTGCAGGGTCCCGGGATGGCTGGCAGTTCCGCCCTCCACCCAGGGGAGTCACAAGCAGTGAAGAATATACGCTATGTAAAAGGTAAAGTCATTGCTTTATATTAACATTCTCCAAGGGATCATAAGTTTCCTCTTCTATTTAGCTGCTGAAAGAATGATTAAGAGGTCAGGGAAACAAAGGTACCTGTTAGAACAGGAGTTAATTCGTTCACAGATTTTTGGAAGGGTCAGTTTATCCAAAAGCACCTCAGTTTATAAACTGGAATCACTAGTTCCATTTTCATAAGAGGGTGATTTGAGGACCATTTTTTTTCTAGTGGCAGGTCAGCATCTGTCTTTTTCCCCCTACCTTTTCTAAATTTTGTAACTTCAGAGATGTGAAAAATTCCCATAGACAGCAGTGTTAGTGACTGAGGCACAGTGAAGTGTGCCTTGACAGCAGATAGGGTGCATGCCTTCAGGTAAATGGGCTGCTTTGAGAGATTGTCTTTGGATTAAAAAAAAAAGTTTGTAGAATTTCCCTCCGGATCTCATTCCCATTTTGCGTAAGCTCAAATACACAGAGGTGAATTGCCTTGCTGAAGATCCAATGGCTTGTACTGGAGTTTCTCCTCCTTGTCTTCTTCAGATAGTAGTCAATATTGTCTGTAGTTTGTGTTGCTAATTGTCATTACTTAGGTAAAGCAGTATTAATATTTATGGGGAGGAACCGTCATTATGCACTTGATTCTGCCATGTATGTAACTGATGCAAATAAATTAATTTTAAAAAATGAGCAGGAATCTGACCTGCTTTTTAAGTTACATGACTGAATTGCTGAATTTGGGCTAATTTTTTGGCATGATTTTCTGGAGTTGCTAAATCTTGGTAACTCTTGTTGACTTTTATTATATCTGGTGCATGTTCAGCAATTTTTAAAAAGCAGATATTTACAGTTTTTAGCTCATGATGATTTTCTGTAACATCTATACCATGCTCTGAAACATTTTTCCATTAAAGCTGTAATTGGCTTTATGCACACTGTTAACCCTTACAGTGAGAAGGATATGCCTTACTCAGCAAATTCATAGGAACAGTATCATTCTGACCACAGACTAAAGATTTTAGTTCCTTATGAGGAGGCAGTTACAGGTACTGAATATGAATTTTTGAAGCTGTGGTTTATTTTTCCCCTGTGTGCCATAAAGCAGTAGGAGTACAGCATATTTATTCTAGATAATGAAGCTATGGAATTGCAGGAGGTATTAGATAAGAAACTAAAAATGAGAAAAAAAGTGTCTATTAAAGCATGAACAATGAGAACTTGGAAAAATTGCATAATGATGACAAATTTTAAAGTAATATGTTTTCCTATTAAATAATGAAAACTACTTGATTTTAAATCTGCTGTGTAGGTAATAAGAACAGGTCAAGAATTTTTTTTTATGTTTGCATTCCATTTACCTTGGGCCGTGAAAGCCATAATTGTATTTTAGCATTCTAATGCAATGGTAAATTGGAAAATTTACAATAAAAATATTGAAACTGACTGCCAAAAATAAAATTTAATTTAAAAATGTATTAAGGACCATATTTTGAGAACGCCTTTAGTAACATTGTGATTTATCTCATGCTTATTTTATTTACAATTTGGGCACTCAAACCTTTAAATGCTTAAGCTTTTCTTAAAGGAAAATTGAATGCTGGGTCCAATCATAACCACTAATACAAGTGTTCCCTAGATATCCAGGTACTTTTGCTGCAAGGTTTTCGTGTCATAGGCAGGTGATACTTTTTTTTATCACATAGCTCAAAGTTCCCATTCTAATTCACCTTACATGACATACTACATTCACTATGGAAAGGTTATTCAGTCACTGATCCCCTTCTGCTGTCTTTGTCGATGATGTGGGGTCCTGACTTGCTGTATTCATTAAGTCTTGGTGCATCCTTTCTTTTTTACAGTAACTCATCACTGTAGGAAGAGTTTCTTAATATGAGTATATGCATAGATATCCACATGAAATTCAAATATAGTTATGTTTACAAGTTTCTATAAACTTAGTATCCTGACAGAGATCAGCCTGCCTGGCTTTATTTATAATCAATATGATGCTTACATTAACTCTTCATAGTCTTCTTATGCAAAACAAACAAACAAACCAGCTTCCTGGCCTGATGTTTGTTCTGTCTATCCAATACTTAGTACCTTCAGAACTTACCCCCCTCTCCCATCTTATTCTTCATTTTGTCATGCAAGTGCTTTAGTTTTGAGCAGTGATGAAGCTACTGCCTTGTGGATTATAATTTTAATACAAAGTTTAATTATGAGAAATAGTTCCCAAGTTATACAGGCAATTGCCCAGACTTCCATTGTATTTTGAGAACTAGAATGCTTAAATTGTGTGCAAGTATTTGGAATAACATTAATTTTGAGGCATCAGCACTTGCCATTAAATTAAAAATGTACTTTAACAAATCCTTAACCTCTGCAAAAATAGATTCTTTTAGACTGATACACCTGTTACAAAGAAGAAAATTAAACCTTTTCCTTGAGAGATTATTTCTGTATAGGTGTATTTAGTAGAAAGGACCATGTGATGTCACTGCTGCTCCAGGAAAAACTGCTGAATGAGTATTTATCAGCTGATAATGTAACTATTGGAGAAAATGTGCTATATCTTCCCTTTGCCCCTTTGTGTTTTATTCATATTAATACAGTGTCTAGTCATTTTGGGGATGGTCCATGATCTCGTTGTGTTAATTGCTGTACAAACACTTGATTCTTTCTTCTTTGAAGCCGGAAATTTCTTAAGAAGACTTGTGTCCCCCTGTGCTTCAAAGAAAATCGATACAGTTTTCTAGACTTCACAGTAAGAGAGGCTGCTGCCTTTCTTGCAAAATGCTGCATAGATGTATGTATTTCCAAATTAGTTCACATGGACTAAACTGCCTTTAGTTCTGTGAGAAAGACTTAAAGAATGTCCTTCTGGCTTTAAAAGTAAAATTTTAATAAATTTCTTTTTTTAATTGGAGACCGAAAAGTTCAAGGCATAATCGTTTTTCCTATTTTATGTAGATTTTTAGAGCAAGGGATCTGCAGGTACGGTGCACAGTGTACTTCAGCACATTCCCAGGAAGAGCTAACAGAATGGCAAAAACGATATGCTTCCCGCTTGATCAGATTAAAACAGCAGAAGGAAAACAAACAATGTTCGGGCAGTTATATGGAAACCTTGATTGAGAAATGGATGAATTCGTTATCTCCTGAGAAAGTGGTAAGGAAAATATACTGCTTCCCTATGTGCTCATATTTAAAACTAACAGATGAGCCTGTTTTTGGCCCTTACTATAAGAGCTGGTCGAATTACTCCTTACCAAGAAATTGTCCAACCAATTTGCTCCCTTTTCCATCCTGCCCTATGTCTTCTTGTAAAGATACCAGAGACTTAGGCTCATTTTTGCAAATGTACTTGTTCTTTTCAGGAATTCAGTGGAGTTTATGACTTACAGCTTATGGGTTAATCACAGCTTGTTCATTTTGCGTATTGACTATTCCCAGTGCAGGATGGGTCAGCCAAGTCTCATGGTATTGTTCCTGTTCCTTGACTAGATGGCAGAACTTTTTAAACTGGAGAACAATAAATGGTGAAGCTTTCATGACTTAGTGGAGAATACTCTTGTTCGTGCATGGCTCCTTTTCTTTGCCTGCAGCTGCAGGCACTTGTATGAAGAACAGCCAAGCCCCAAGCCCCTAAATGTTCAAAAAAGTTTGAATGCCGAAGAGTGCAGGGTATGGACATGATCAAGCTTAGCAGCTGTTTGGAATTCCAAAGAACATTTTTGTGGCATTCGACCAGCTCTACTTACCACTGACCCTAAGGAGTTTTCGGTCCATCTATTGTTGATTAAAATCTGGGAAGAGTGGACTTCCTGCAAAATGCATTAATGAGTAGAAAGCCTGGTTCTAGTTTCCTGGTGTCTCTAGTAGTCTCATTGATGTTGGTGAGATCTGGGGTCTTCTGGAAGTGCGGTCCTTGGGCCTCATTGTATCAGATTCTTCTTTCCAAATGAAATCATGTTCTACTTTAAACATTTACAATTAAGTGGGTTTTTGAAAATCAAGTCCTGTGCTTAATTGTCCTTAAATGGTTATATTTGCTTACACAGTATGATCTAGTAGATTTGGCTTGCTTGTCTCTCTGAATTAGCACATATTTTCATTAATTCCTACACAGGACTTGCATCAATCCTGCACAATCTAGGAAACCATTCTTTCCACTTTCTGTTAAAAAATACTACCTCTTCCTGAATGTTTTTATTTTGATACTGTCTGTAGAAGTTTAACCCTGTCTTCTTTTTCTTTCAATCTAGCTTAGTGAATGTGTAGAAGGAGTGAGAGTAGAACATAATCCTGAGCTATCGGTAACTGTCACCACCAAAAAGTCTCATCAGACATGGACATTTGCTCTCACTTGTAAGGTAGGACTACTTATCTTTTGAAAGTGAGTCAATAATAACCAGAATGCAGCCCATAACCTTTTGAGATTAAGATTTTAATTGCGTAATTCTTCTTAAAATAGAGAAGCTTCCTAGCACCATCCCTTCTCTCTCTCTCTTTTCCCAGCAGCTCTGGCGATTATGTATCGACTGCCCAGATTTCTGGAAAGCAGGCAGGACTTTCACCTGCTCTGAGAAGTTGAGAATTCTTATAAGCTCTCATTATCTGATTGCACACAAAGATGTCCCTGAAATAATTTCAGTTTTCCAACATACTGTCATTTCAACCTTTGTATTTTTTTTATAGCCTGCAAGAATGCTGTATCGAGTGGCATTGCTTTATGATGCCCATCGTCCACATTTTAGTATCGTTGCAATATCTGCTGGAGACAGCACTACCCAGGTATCACAAGAAGTTCCAGAAAACTGTCAGGAATGGATAGGAGGAAAGATGGTCCAGAACGGAATAGATCATTATATATACAAAGTCAGTATAGCCTTTAACACAGAAATCTTTGGAACTTTTCGCCAAACCGTTGTGTTTGATTTTGGATTAGAACCAGTCCTCATGCAACGAGTAATGATTGATGCTGCTTCAACTGAAGGTAATGTATTAAAAAATTTTTTTTTGGAATAGTGGAAATCTTTCATGACATCTCTTTCCTTTTCACGTTTCTTGGCAGGACAGCATCTGTATTAACAGCTAGTGAATGTCTTTTACTGTATGTTATGTTTGATACATAAATGAATATAAATATTGGACAGAAGACTCAGAGGGTCTAAATAAAGCAGATAACTGGAGTATGACTGTTACTCTGTGTTGGGATATGACTCAAATCTTGTCAAAATGCTGGGAATTTCTAGTTTGGTATGCGTCTGAAGGCAGTGCTGGAAGTTGAAGTATGTTGATGTTTTTATAATCGTTCTTGTGTTCATGAAAATGTTAAACATGTAGAAAAAGGTCAGTGTTTCTGTATAAGAATACACCTGGTAATTCATTAATTAAAGCAGACTATCTGAGAAGTTTGGGGGTTTTGGTTTTTTTTTTTTTTTTTTTGCCTTACACTATCTGATTAGGGTTGTCAAAGGCAAGAGGCAAAGTATAGCCTTGTAACTCAATGAATTGCTGTTGACATGAATTTTGAAAATGTAAAGAAAGTGTAACTATTTTTGTGTGTGTTCCAGGAAAACCCAAACCCCACTATATGTTACTGTCAGGGTTGTATTCAGTTTAGGAAATTGATCTGTGCCTCTCAGTTCAAACCTGAAATAACTCCATTATCAGAAAGATTTCAACAAATTGAAAGATGCTCAAAGAGGTGCAAAAAAGAAGGAAGCGCTTTGATTTATGATAGAGCTAAATATAGGTCACTATGTCACTTGGTAGCAAGCAAGGGGGTGGGATACAGTAGGGTAATTTTTTATGAAAATTTGAGAGAGACAAACACCAAAGAAACAGGATTGTAGCACAGGGATGTAAGCAGGAAGAAGAAGAAAAAGAAGGAAAAAAGATGAAACTAAGATGACAGCAGTTTTCTATTCCCGTCCTTTATTTTCATAGAAGAGGTTAATGGTTGTAACATTAACAAAAAGTAACTGTAAATAGTAAATACCAAAGATCATGAACTGATCTTTCCAGATGACCCACGTACTTGTAGCCAAGAGCGGGAAGACTGTACAGGTTGTGGTGTCTCTTGAAGCAGAGAATATTGCATTGCGAATGAGAAACTATGCTTCGAAGCCAAGCTGTGGTCTTTTCAGGAACTATTACATGGTCTCCATGTAACAATGTGGGTAATTGCAGCTGACAGGCTTCCTAAGACATTGAGTTTGTGTAGAACAGCTATCCTTTTACTGTAAACCTGTTTAGGATCAGGAAAACCAAGACGTAATTTACTGGCAAAGTCAGAGTTACTGTCAAACCTGTATATGCTCTTGGTCCTTGTTAGCTTAAACTAACCAGAGCGATACAAGGAACAGCCAATTCGAGTCCATGTGAAAGTGATGGATGAAGTTGAGGTAGCGCTCTCTAGCCTTAGTTACTAATAGTTCCTTTTTACATGCCGCTTGTCTGTGCGCAGAGGGATATTGAAGTCTTCAAGCAGGTTGTTACTGATGCTTATTTCAAATTAAAAGAGTGCTGGGTGCTTTACAGCTAAATCTACAAAATCCTGGGCTTTTTGCTAAGGTAGTCTAAGAAATGTGTAAGCAGGCAGGTGAAAGGGATAAGTCTTGGATGTGTATCCTATTCCACTGTTTCTTTTACTTTTGGTATATATGGATTGGGATCTCATGGAAGTGCTTTTGAGAGATATCTGCCCAAGGTCTCCACATTTGCATGCAATTCAGGGCCCTGTTTAGACATCTGGGCAGGAAAGAAAAGTCAACATTAAAATATTTTAATGGAGGAGCATTTTGAAATCTTTATTTGCTATGGAGAAAGAGAACTAAGAGAAGTTTTCTGTGCACTGAGAATGTACAAAATGGTCTTTAAGAAAGGGTCATTGTGTGCGCAATCTGTGCCAGGAACTGTTTATGTCAGGCTTCCAGTGGAAGCCTCTCTAGTGCTGGGAATTAAGTGGCTGTCTTCTAGCAAACAAGGACTCAATCCCAGCATAATTACTGAGCTTTTGTCATCTGAGGTATGGTTAGTACCAGAGAAAACTTAATTTATGGTGAGATGATTTCAAACACAGAAACCACACAAACATGGACTCTTTCTTGCCATACAACTGTGGCTACTTGGCTACTAATATGGTTCAGGCTTTGGTAGATTTAAATTTGGTTTCTTAGTGAACTCATACTTAGGAGATCAGTGAGTAAGATAAGCTATGTTCCTGTAGTCGTAGTCAGGCAGAACTGAGATTTTTTTTTTTTTTTGCTAAAAAGCTGTTTTCCTTCTATTTAGAATAAAGACAGTCAAGATGATGTTAAGTATTTAATTTGAATTTGAAAATGTCTCTTTTGCACATTTTTCAGCGTTGGTGTGATACCCTGGATACCTGCCTTAAATCTTACTCAGAGATAATACGTTAAGATACCATAGCTTCGCTACAAATGCCAAATATTTTCAGCTCTGCAATTTAACTGCAATTCTGTTAACTGATGCACTGTTGTCACAGTGGTTTTGTGGTGTTAATGGATATATTTTGGGTGGCTGTAGGCAGTGCTTGGTCTTCTGTTTCTATGTGGTCCCTGAAATTAGGGTATCCTGAAAAATTAATTTCCTTTTTCATTTTCTAAGGTCATATCATATTAGGGTACATTTCCAAAGTTTTGCCAAGCAAACTAACTTTAGCTATATAATGCAACTGTCTGCAGAATACATATATTTCAGTACTATAGAATTTTTTTACAGGCTTTCACAGTCTTGCAAATTTAATGACTTCTTACCAGTTTATCAAATTGTTTTTATTACCTTCTAAATTTTATAGTATATAGTATATATTGTAAGGTTCTTCATTGTTTTATATTTTTGAAATGAGATGATGTTGCAGTTAGGCTTTGAAAGCATATTGTGATGCCAAGTCCTTCAAAGTTGCTTGCAATTACCAAAATAAAAGTTCCTTCCTTGTTTGTCTATATTCATTCTGGTTGCTAGCTATAGAATATTTTATTTTCTGATAGTGTTTGAGAGCCTGCTTGCTCTCTGTGTACACCTGAAAAGTAGGGATGGTAATTACTAGCAGTGAACTTATTAAAGCTGTTGTAGGCAGAGGAGACTCATCTACATTTAGTTCGCTAACTCTAATGGGATAGTTTTTTGGGGTTGGTTTTTGTTTGTTTTTAAATAAAAACCAAACACATACGGAGTTTGAACTTACTTCCTTTCCCTGTTACATATCTACATCCAGATCTTGAATACCTGATGCATGCACGGCAACAGCTACTAACCACAGCTAAGCGTTGGGATTCTACTTCTAAGACTATTGTAGAATTTGAGCCTAATGAAACTACTGAATTGGAGAAGAGCCTTCTTACCAGATACCAAATCCCTCTATCTGCTGACCAGCTATTTACACAATCTGTCCTGGACAAATCATTGACCAAGACCAACTATCAGTCACGGCTACATGACCTCCTTTATATAGAGGAAATAGCACAGTATAAGGAAGTTAGCAAGTAAGTGATACCTTTATAAAAATCCTTCTTAGATATTTCTTGCTGTCCTATTGAAATGAAGATGGCAACTTTTTTCATTAAACCTACATGATTGTTTAAGCTATTAAGTCTTTGCTGTTTCTTGGAAATGAAGTTGAATATGAGTCTGGAAATAGTAAGTTTTGATAAAGGTCACTAGCACTTAACAAATGTGATTTACCGTTAACTCATTTAAGACAAATTGTATGTATCAGTCTATGCTTATGGTTGGACGCACTGAACAGCTGTTGTACAATGTTTTGCTAATGTCTGGATAATAATTATTTTTGTTTATAGTCTCTTGGCGCTCTCTACAAAAAGATACTAATAGGGGGAATCATATTTTTGTTCCTTGGTGAAAGTAGATTATAGCAAGGTAATATATGAAATCTTGGTGTAAATGGCCTTGACGGGAGTGTAAAATAATTTTTTTTTTTTTTTTTAAAAGGTTGAATTATGGGTGGATCAAACACTAATCTTAGGATGATGTGGCAGCTGATTTAATTATATTTATTCTCTAAATAGGCTAAAAACCAGCTTGTGAATAAAAGGCATATAGTATACTTTTTTGGGTTGTTTTGTTCTGTGATATCTTTAGGTATGATGTGCATATTACCCAACTGGATTAGCTGTATGAGCAAATGCAGAGTTAGGAAAAAGATGTGAGCTTCCTGTGTCATGGGGCCTTTTTTAGTTTGATATTTGTGGTTAAAAATTTTGCCTGCGCTTATGTGGTGTGAAAGAGTTTTAAAGTGTTGCACTACTCAGCATAGAAAGGCAAAAAGGTGTAACTTCCCTTTAACCTAATTTGGTAGCAAATTTAGTTCTATTGATTACTTAAATTCGAAATTAGAAATGTCTTTTTAAGACTGACTACTCCTGGAGGTACAGACGTTCAGCTGAATCACCCCTCTAGAATTTAGGAAGAAAATACAATGAGAAGCTGTATTTCTAATGCTTTTAAAGCAGAAAAATGGCTCAATTTCTTTTTTGTATCTAAGATGAACTGTTTTTCTTCATATCGTTCATTGCTGCTGCGTCTGCTCTTGAGCTGGAATCTAACATACAGAGGAGTCATGCTTGAACACTTTTCAGCATACAGAAATATTCTCTGTCATATACATATACATATTTATAATTAGGTTGACTTTTCTAAGGTTTTTGAAACAAAAGTAGGTTAAATTAAACATTATGAAATATGATATAGAAGTAAACAATATTTTTACTGAGTGAGTTTTCACGTTGAGAATTACACTCTCATGCCTCATAGGAAAGCAAAGCAGCATGCCTGGAGAAATAAAAGAATAATAAGTGTATCCAGTGTGCAATGTTCCCCTTTGGACAATTTGGTGCAGCGATAAGTTATTGCTCTTCTTTTTCTGTTATTGCTCTTCTTTTTCTATCTAGTAGATTAATAAAAGTAAGTATTAATAATGTTCTTGAAATCTTCTGTTTTGATAGTGTTGATGACAGAAATATTCCTTTGATCTTGTAGCTGACCCACTTTATTGCAGCAAGGCTCAAACTAGCACTCTTTCTGATCCTCTGTGGCTAAGATCACACGCTTGGTATTCTCTAGTGAAGTGTCAGGGTTGCAAGCCTAGAAATGGGCCCAGAAATACAAATGCAAGTAGGTTGTAATACCTCTGAAGTGTTGCCATGAGTGAAAATGTTGATGAGCTGCTACTCTCTAATGGGTTTCTGTATGTGTATCGTAGAAGTAGTAGTGTTGTCAACATGGTCTCTTATGACAAGACTGGAATAACGTGAGTGCCTGCAGTTCAGATTGGAGTGCACTGCTGGGTTTTAAGAATGCTGATGATTTCTCACTTTCTAGGAAAACACTGTTTCAGACTTTATGTGGGATCACCTGAGTGCAACTATGGAAAAGTATTGGATGAAAGTTGCAGTGGCTGGATAGTCTCAGGGAACTTTACTTTTAAATCAGGTTTATTCTAATATTTCAAGAGGCACACTTTAGCACGAGCACATCACAAAACAGAGTAATAAAGGTTAGAATAAAGGAGCCACTGCTGTCTTAATTTCCAAATGCAAACATACTCTGTAAGAAAAAGCAGAACAATGTTCTGATCTCCATACTAGTTTGGTTTTGGAAAGTTTTGCCCTACATACAATCTGCTGATGGTTTTAAAACTCTTCCTTTCTCTCTTGCACATTCAAAAGAAAACCAGCATATAATTGTTCAAGTGGCTAGAACTTACTGGGTATTTTCTTGTATGAACATTAAAGAATGCATGTGTGTGTATAGCTCCTTCCGCACAGTACACTGTCTGCTACCAGAATTACAGAGCAGATTTATCCTCAGGGCTGTGAAAACTTAAAATACTGGCTTTGATGGAAAATAAATTTGCTTTTGTCGTTACTGTGTCTCACATTTATCAATACATAGGTAGGTGTCACACTGCGCACCCTGTCTGAACTCTGCATGTATAAATGTAAGAGGAAATGTGCTGAACGTACTTTTAAGAATCGTTATATGGGGCTTTGTTCAGGAGGGGTTTATTCGCCTTTTGGGAATTTAGCATTTGCATTGGTACTGGATGAATTAATGATTTATGAAGTCTTCCTTTAATTTCTGTGATTTTAAATATGACCAACAGGCTTCTATGTAGCTAGTTTAATTAACACTGCAGTTAGGCTGGGATTTTGCAGTGCTTAGGAGGAAACGTAGGTTTTTGTTTGATTTGTATAAGCCTGACTGAAAACCTTTTTTATATAAACCTGCAAAGCAAGGGTGAAGAATGGATGAAAGAAGCAAATTTTGATTATAATTTTTTTTTTTAAAAAAATCTAATCCTTAGAGGATTTTGTAGTTTAACAGTTTGCCAGAAGGTGTCAGCTTACTCAATAGAAATTGCTTGATAATCTCTAAACTTCAGATTCTCTTTAGCACAGCAGATTCAGTTTAGTCATTTATAAAGACTTGTGCCTTGTCTCAGAATGGCAGTAATACTGTCTTCCAGCACGTTTTTACAAATCGGAATTTGAGAATGAGCTGATGCATATTCAGTAGCATAGGGATTCAACTTTAGGAAAGTTTTAACAAAATAAATTCACAATAGCATCTGATTGTGTCTTATGTAAAATGCTGAGCCCTTGGTTACTGTGTTAAATGTTTTACATCGTATTTTAACAATCATCTGAATGAGATATGAGCTGCTTTAGATGTTGCTAACTTGCTGATAGCGGCTTTGGGCTAGTGCAGCACTTGTATAGAAGAAAGTTTGTTTTTTGTTTGGTTTTGGGGTTTTTTAGCACGTGTGGAAATTGGAAGGGTTACCTTTAATTCTAGCATGCTCCCTGAAGTACATGCTTTTGGGCGATTCCTTTAAACTGTAGCTTGTGGAGTAACCTTTGTGGTTACTTGTGAACCAAAGAAATCCACATTCAGCACGGAGATATCTCTTGCTTTTTGAGAGCAGAGGAGTGTGAAATTCGGATCTGACTTAATGCCCATATTATGTAAAGGAGCAACTGTTACCACAAGGGGGCAAACTTGCAGTTTTTGTAGAAGACTCATGATTTGCCAGATATGAAAAAAATGTATTTGGTTTGGTAAATGTTTAATTACCAAGTGAGCTAAAATGTTGGATTTTATTGTTATGGGCTTATGATTATTGACACTACTGGGCTTAAACAAGAAATTACCAGTTTATTAGGTTAAAATAGAAATTATAAGATGGACAAGAGATAAAATAAAAACAGTCCGAATATGAAAAGTATTACAAGAAAATGAGGTTTTTTCCAAGAGATTTTATTTCATTTGTGAAAACTTTCGGGTTTTACTTCTTTTTTCTGTAATTTACTGCAAATTCAGGAAAAAGTTGCTGATGAGAACTGATTTAGTTAGTCTGACGGACCTTTTCCCCCTTTTGTTCTTCTTAAAACCAGGTTGAAGCAATCTGTTTAAAAACCTCCACATGCTCTAGGAGGAGATTAGTATGTACTGGTGAGAGGTCAATAAAGTGTGCTAATAAGTCACTTTAATGTGTTGTGCATGTGACTTCTAGCAAATGGTAACTACAGAGATTAAATTTGTTACGTCTCTGGTTACAGGAGGAACTTGCTGCTAATAGGAATTCTGTGGATAGATGCTTTATATGTCTGAGCCTGTGATGCCATTCCCTCATTTCAAATAAAATGACCTCATTTTAATGCCTACATTCTGATTTTTTTTTTCCGAGACATTTTAATCGATCCCTCTGAATTATAGGTATAATACCATTTACCTTTTAAGATGTAGATTACCATCTTTGGTGTGCAGCCTGGAAGAGAGAAATGAAGTAAATAGGAATCTTACTCTGTTCTTTGCCTGCATGTCTCTCCTCAAGCACCTAATATAAGCTTACAGACTATTTAAGTAGAATTTTTTACTGCTTTGTGACATGCACAGCAACTCTTAATTCACCCTAAACTTATTTTGGTCTGAGAAAATCTAGTATTTGATTCTGTCTTGTGTGGGTTCTTTTTTTAAGCTCCATAGATGTTGGTTCTTTTGAACATATGTTTTATAGGGTATAATCAAAAGGAAAATGTAAGTGAGCTAAAATGTTGGATTTTATTGTTATGGGCTTATGATTATTGACACTACTGGGCTTAAACAAGAAATTACCAGTTTATTAGGTTAAAATAGAAATTATAAGATGGACAAGAGATAAAATAAAAACAGTCCGAATATGAAAAGTATTACAAGAAAATGAGGTTTTTTCCAAGAGATTTTATTTCATTTGTGAAAACTTTCGGGTTTTACTTCTTTTTTCTGTAATTTACTGCAAATTCAGGAAAAAGTTGCTGATGAGAACTGATTTAGTTAGTCTGACGGACCTTTTCCCCCTTTTGTTCTTCTTAAAACCAGGTTGAAGCAATCTGTTTAAAAACCTCCACATGCTCTAGGAGGAGATTAGTATGTACTGGTGAGAGGTCAATAAAGTGTGCTAATAAGTCACTTTAATGTGTTGTGCATGTGACTTCTAGCAAATGGTAACTACAGAGATTAAATTTGTTACGTCTCTGGTTACAGGAGGAACTTGCTGCTAATAGGAATTCTGTGGATAGATGCTTTATATGTCTGAGCCTGTGATGCCATTCCCTCATTTCAAATAAAATGACCTCATTTTAATGCCTACATTCTGATTTTTTTTTTCCGAGACATTTTAATCGATCCCTCTGAATTATAGGTATAATACCATTTACCTTTTAAGATGTAGATTACCATCTTTGGTGTGCAGCCTGGAAGAGAGAAATGAAGTAAATAGGAATCTTACTCTGTTCTTTGCCTGCATGTCTCTCCTCAAGCACCTAATATAAGCTTACAGACTATTTAAGTAGAATTTTTTACTGCTTTGTGACATGCACAGCAACTCTTAATTCACCCTAAACTTATTTTGGTCTGAGAAAATCTAGTATTTGATTCTGTCTTGTGTGGGTTCTTTTTTTTAAGCTCCATAGATGTTGATTCTTTTGAACATATGTTTTACAGGGTATAATCAAAAGGAAAATGTGTAAACATTTGACAGCTATGTATTTGATTCTGTCTTGTGTGGGTTCTTTTTTTAAGCTCCATAGATGTTGGTTCTTTTGAACATATGTTTTATAGGGTATAATCAAAAGGAAAATGTGTAAACATTCGACAGCTACGTACTTATGAAGGGCCAGTTTGGCTGTATTTATTTATGTTTAAAAGTTACACATTTAGAATGTAAGGCAGTGAATCTTCAGTATGAATGCATGAAATTTCTAAATCCGAGAGCATTTTTGTGCACTGACTTGATGCTTTCTTACTTAGGTTCAACATAAAAGTGCAATTGCAGATTGTAGCAAGCTTCATGCTCACTGGTGTTTCTGGAGGTGCAAAGTATGCCCAAAATGGACAACTTTTTGGCCGCTTTAAGCTCACTGAAACGCTTTCAGAAGACACTTTGGCTGGACGGCTGGTGATGACCAAAGTCAATGCTGTTTATTTATTGCCTGTCACTAAAGAGAAGTCAGCACAGACCCAAGGAACCAAAGAGAAGGTTTATGAAGCAGCTATTGAGGAGAAAACAAAGGATTATATCTTCTTGAGGGTATCCAGGGAATGCTGTGAAGAACTTAATCTTCGGGCAGATTGTGAAATGCAGGTGAGTCTGAGCGGAAGTGGGTTTGGTATGGGAACTGTTTGCATTGTGTCTGCTTTGGGCTCCACCCAAAATAATTGCTTGAAGATATGAAAAGGAATTCTGTTACATGTCCTCATTCACAGAAAGCAGAGCATGGATGAGTATTTCAGATAGGTGAAATCTTTATACATAAGTATACACATATATATGTGTGTGTGCATGTGTTGCATGTATATATGAGGCTTATTATTTGGAAAAGAAATTAATATTTTGGAACCATCACAGAGTAAAAATACATTTTAATGAACTCCATTTCTGGCAAAATTCTTCTGAGATAGTTAGGCATTGCTTACAGATTTTTACTTCTGTATCTCATGGTTTTGAGAGCGTGATTTTTTGCCTACTCCTGCTGCCTGGACTTTTCTCCAGCTTAGTCTCTTTGTGACTTCTATAGTTCTGTCCATCATAGCTATTCTCACCAGAGACCTCAGGAACTTTTTCTTAATGAAGTCAAAGGAGGGAGTTTTCTATTACTCTGGGGTTTTGGTGTTGTGTGTTGTTTTTGGTTTTTTTTGTTTGTTTGGTTTGGTTTGTTTTTTAAAGAAAAAAGTTTCTGCTGCTCTTGACATAGCCAGCTAGAACTCTGTCTTTGATAACTTGTGTCTTGGACTCTTCTTTTTGTATCTTCTTATTCTTTTTGTCTGTGTCATTGTGGGTTCCACTACTTGTTCCTAGGCCTGAGGTGAGATGAATTTCTAATAAGGTCTGTTGAGGTTATGAATGGGCCTTGTACTGCTTTTTGTGCCCATATCAGAACAAAAGGAATATTGTCCTTCAGTGGAAAAGCCTTCAACTTACAGTACTTTCTTGATGAAGATGAGGAGGGTTGGTAGATGGAGGCAGGAGGAAGGTGAATAAATACTTTTATTATACATATGCTGTGTTTCAGAATGATAATACTTGCCTCCATGGCTCTCACTCTGCTGACACTTATATCCAAGGCAGATGTTTATCTGTCTTGCAGACATTCAGTCACAAAATGAGGAGTTATAACACTTTTGCTAGAGAAAATTGTGTTGGCAGTAAGATCAGGCTTTTGTTTACTTTGCCGTTAACATGAAATGGATGAGGATTTTTTTTTTTTAAGTATAGTGTAGTTTGCAAACAAGATTGTGCATTAGATGTAAATGCATGTAAGGGAAGAAAAAGCTCTAGTTAAGTTAAATACTTAAAAGTCCTCACCCATCCCCAGCGTGTGTCTGCTGTAGGCCTTGTGATTGATCTTGTTACTGAAAAGAAATAACCTCAAATTAAGGTCACTGGAATTGCTTGAAATGAATGCATTTTCACCAACTGATTATCTCCTTCCATTCATTTTGTTTTGGGGAAACATATGCAAGAATCCTAATGTCTTAATTTAACATGGATAATTGGTCTGGGAAGACTTACGTTGTTTTGGGCTCTTGGCTTTGTGTTTGTTTTCTTAAAACTATAATTAAACTTACTAATTGATGCTATCAAACTCCACTGGAATGCAAAATGAGCTGGGGCTTCAGTAACTGGCTTATTTTTCTTTGAGTGTCTTATAAAACTTTGCCTGAGGCAGCAAATCTAGTCTGCGTTAAAAATTGGGTCCTAAAGTTATTTGTAAAATCATTTAGTACTTCATACGTGTATCAGTGAACTGGTGGTCAAATCCTTGAAGTGTTACCTATGTTGTAATGAATTCTAATTGTGAGGACATGTTTTCTCATTAAGTATTGGCTGCAAATTTGGAAAGGGATCCTCGGGTTAGAATTGAGGATGTTATAATTTGGAGCTATAGCATTTATTAAAGATGCTGGAAATTTTGCTGTTGTCTTCAGTGGAGTTAGTATTCCCTATGTGATTTTTAAACATTGACAAAATTACTTTTATTTCTGTAGGTTTTGGATAAGTTAGGTGATTTCCTTCCTTTCCTCTTCTAATAATTCATCTTGGAAGCTTCCGGATCGCTTGTTTGCTGTTGTCCTGGCTTAACTGTAATAAAGACACAATTCTGCTTTTATCAAGTGCACCATTCGTGAAGGTGGGATGGAGCGAACTGGTGCTTTAAACCCCTTGGCTGCTGCTCTTTTCGGTGACCAAACTAACATGCGACTGTTTTATTTTTGGAGTGGTTATTCTGTTCTGTGAAACTGGCAATGGATTAACTTCCTTTCCCACTGTTTTCTTATTGCGGAATATATATTAAAGCAGGTTACATGCCTTTCCTTCACAGATGGCCTCATTCAGTACTCTGCAACAGCAAATATAACTTTGATTCAATCCAAACTGGATTAAAACCAAAACAAATCACCAGCTGTTAAAGAAAGTGGTGAATGCGGGTAGATAATACGAGGTATTTAATGCTAGGCACCTTGCTTGGACTCCCAGAAGGGGCTATTAAAGTGTCGCTCAGACGAGCATCACAGTTTTTCTGCATTTAAATGGTCATTGTTATATTGGGTGGTCTTTTGTTAGCCTTGGATCTGTCTGAGGAAAGATATTTTTCCTGTATAGATCAAACTGTGAGCTTGGGACCGTTGCCATTTGTGTGGAAGTCTTTCCCAAACATCTGTGGGATGTTGTGGGGCGGACAAATTGGCACTGGGTAGAAGTGGGTAGGAGAGAGCTTTGGAAGGCAGCTCAAGGTCCCCCTCGGGCAGGATGAGCTGGCTCTGTCGTTCTGGACGAGTGCTAAGCCATGCTGCTTTTGAAGACCAGGGTATTCACTAAGGTAGTGGATAGCCATAAACTACATGGTGGAACAGCGGGGAAAAAAATTTCTTAAACGTTCATGCCTCCTATTAAAAAAAAGAAAGTTCTCCTACCAGTTGCCATCACTTTAGTGAACTCCATGCTTCATGTTGTACTTATTCATTACTGCCCTTTTCTTCAGAGGTACGGTTCTACATCTTGCTGTAAAATGTGATAGTCAAGATGAATATTTAATGTTTTCCTATCTGCCAGAGACTGAAAGTTAATAGCTACATTCTGCACTGATACAAGCAAACATTGTTTATTTACAGCAAAGCTAGTGTTGATTTTACATGCTACATAATAATACAAGCAGTGTAATATTTAAATATACTAGAAAAAAGAAAATGCTGAGCTGTGTTTTGCAAATCCTTTTGAAAGATCTTCAAGTAATAAACATTACTGGTGCACAAGGGGGTTTTTACAGGTGTGATCCCTGTGGTAGGAAGTGACTTTGTGGGCAGATGAAGGAGCGTCAGGTCCAACAAGTAGTTAAATCTAGAAGGCTAAGTTATTCCTCCATAGGAGGAATTCTCCATAGGAGGAGCTTCATGGAAGAAATTTATATGGCTTTGAATGAGGCATGTCATGTTTAGAGGAGTGATTGTCTGCTTTTCTAACTTTTTCTTTTTTTCCCCCAAGTTTGCTGTCTTATTTTGATAACCACAGGGATCTTTAATGCAACAAATTGGATTTTGTTTGTAGTACAAAAGGAAAACTTATTTTGGTTAACAAGGACTTTTTAAAGTCTTTATATAAGTTGCCAGAAAAGATAATAACAAAAATATATTCTAGTATTGCTTTGTGTTTGTTGAACTTTCTGGTTGGTGGCAATAATTATCGTGAGATCGAAGTGTGATCAAGTAATAATGGACTGATTGAGAGAAATCAGTGAGTCCTAGAGGAGAAAATTAATAGATCTGAGACCTGATTTGTGCTTCGGGCATGGGGGAACGTTTAGAATGGCTGCTTCACCTTGGCGGCATTTCTCCGGGGTGACATGGGACGCTCAGCCGCAGCTTTGCCCCGTCTCGTCAGTGGTGTGATGGGGGAGATGTGCCCGCTTTGGCACGCCTTTACTCTGTTCCTAGTTTTGTCATCTGTTGATTGGTAATACAAACCCAGCTTCTGTAAAGTGCTTGTGCAAGCTGTCAGTAAGGATGACCACAGATATTTTAAATATTATTGGTATGCTTACAGGTAAATGAGGGGTGCTTTTCCAGACAGGCTGCAGTATTTTGGCTGGCTGTTAGTCAGCATGCTCGCAGTTCATTGTAAATCTGAGAAAGGTACTTATTTACTCTTATTTAATCAGAAATGCTTATTAGAGTTGTAGCACAGTAATTACATAAATATTTAGTGATAGACAGCAATGCTTTGAAAAAACCCCTAAAAATGTATGTCAGTCACGTGAGGTTCTTCAGCAGCTTTGGGTGGTTTTGTGCTCTTTTATATTAGTACAAAGCTGTGTTAAATTTTGTATAAAGGCTTCTGTTTTAGTTGTTAACATTTAGTTCTTTGGCGCAATGCTCTGATCAGATCTGTTTGGTTTTGGAGAGATTAATAATTGAAATTTAAATACGTGTAAATGATAATCTGAGTAAACGGTTTTTATGAATTGTTTCCCCAGGAGCTGCTTTTATCCACTGTTCAAATTTAGAATGTAGTTTTCTCTTTGCTCTTTTAGTATATGTATGTATAAACTGAATTCACTATCTGTTGTTCAGTTCTGAATTTAATCAGGGATGTTAACGTGCTCTGCATGTCGTTTCTGGCTTTGTACCAGAATTTTGTTGGCATTATCTTTTATTTACTAGTACTAAAACATAAGTAATTGAGACAACAAAAAAATGAATGTATTGATAAGCAACTAATTGTTAGAAATTAACTTTTGGAGAGTTCTAATAATTGAACATAAATGACAAGTTATATTATTCCAGAATGTTTGACTAGAAATAAAAAATGTCTGGGTCTTATCTCTGCTGGTCACACATCTGATTTATATCATCTGTTGATCTGTAAAAATTTCTCGCCTGTCACTGTTTCAAGGTTGTTCTTACAAGAAGGGCCGGAAGCTTATAGTTTAAAAACCAATGTTTTAGGACAATAATATTTTCTGGGAGTATTTTTGTATTCCAAAAACAATTCCAAGAACGTTTTCCCTTTATTTTTTTTTCTGAAAGTACAGTGGAATCTAATCATCAAACAACATAATTACATTAGAGAAAATGCTGTATTTGTCTTTGCTTCCCAAAAAAATGCAAGTTGATTTTATTGCAAATCTTTTGATTGAATGATGTTTGCTGTTTTCTTCTGAGAGTCAGTAGTTTTCAGGAAGATAAAAATGTATCATATGCAGCGAAGTCTAATGAGTGTTTTCTAAATTAATTATTTTTGGTTCACCTATTCATTTATTCATTCATTTTGTGTTGCAGGTTGAACTTCAGTTTCAGTTAAATCGCTTACCCCTCTGTGAAATGCATTATGCCTTGGACAGGATTAAGGACAACAGTATTTTGTTTCCAGATGTCAGCATGACTCCCACCATACCCTGGAGTCCCAACAGGTACAAGAATGCAAACACTTTAATATCAAAGATTGTATGGTAATGCAGTACTGAATTTCTCATAACAGATGGCTAAAATCTGCCCTAGAACAAGAAACACGCTTTGCTCTTCATTAATGGTGAGGATGGTTCAGAGAAGGGAGTGAAACTGTTCTAAATAAGACAAGAGAAGTGATTTCTGAGGACTGGAGTCTGTTGATTGGTTTTCCCTGCGGTTGAGCTGTGGTTTTATAGGCATTGCAGTTGTACTGTAGCTGTAGAAAACAAATCTGCTACTGATATTTACTGTTCTGCTGTTCTTCACTGAAAAATATGCATGATACTTTATAGGAATGTAAATACCAGTTACAAGGAGTTTACTTTGCAGGATCTCAAGCGTGCAGATTTCTGTTTGCAAGGAGCGATCCATTAATACTTTCTGAGTTTGATGCAATGAGCCCAAATTTGGACATATCACTGAGGGGGGTGACTAGGAAAAGCGTGGGAATGAGTCTTGGAAGGACCGGCATTGCACTTGCAAGCAGTCCTGAGATTCTTTGTATGTATGTCTTACAGCTCCCTTTATGAAATATAAACTCCTGTGTCATATAAATACTTCTAAGGAAACTTAAGGCTGATGCAGGGCAAATAGTTTGTCTTGAAGAGGAAGCTTAGGGAAGAGAAATGCCAGGCTGTGTTGCTCAGGGAATATGGTCAGTGTTATTGCTGCACAGGGAAGGGTGAGAGAGGCATAAGGTTTCTGTACTTAAAAACCAGGGAAATGAGAGGTATGTGGAACTGATAGCCTGTACAGCATGCGAGGAGTCGTGTGGTGGTCTGGAGGTGAGAATTAAGAGTGTGATTGTGATGCGGTACAAATCAGAAGATAGCTCAAGGATTAAAAGAAAAGTGATCTGGCCAGAAACCTGAGACAGGGAGATAACGTGAGACAAAAGTTACTGGAAAAATTTTAATTGTCTTCGGAAGTGTAGGAAGAACAGAGACTATAAAAGGGTGGGAGCAGTGTTCTAGGTGAGGATGCTGCATTCATCAAAGCTTTGACAGTAAAGGCAGAAAGAAGGGAATGGGTTTTGCATAGGGTTGTCCTACAAAGCTAATGGAGGTCAGTGACAGTCTTAAGTTCTGGGTGAATCTTACAAGGAAATACTAGTGTTTAGGAATAATTTGGCAGTAAGCAGTGATTTCAATAAAAAGGTAAGTCAAGTAAGCTAGAACTTTGTGTTCTCCGTTTTATGTTTGGAAATTTATATTTACAGAAATTCACAGATCAGTTCTAGTTGACATTTATTTCTATAATTGTTTTATGTTTCTTATATACATAAAGGATATATATAATGGTTGTAGTTCAGTTTAACTCACTGTAACGAGCATGTTTTTTTCCATCTGGTGGCTTGGTTTGCCCTACCTTGAGATCCACTATGGACTGATGCAAAATTGTCTGTCCCTGTTTTTCTTCTATTTTTGTTTTACATCCCTATTAATTTCCAGTATTTCCTAGAGTCCCCTGCCAGCTTGTTGTTCACAGCTGTCTTAGAAGTTAGGAATTCAGTCAATTCCCTCTTGATTTTTTTTTTATTCCCTGTTGCTAACTACTACTGAGTAGAAACTTCCCCCGTCTGTAAGAAGCAGAGGGCTTGTACCAGAGCAGATCACATTACTGAAGTATGGCCATATGTGCAGCAGTGACAGGTGGTTTTTACTATGCGTGTCTACTTTTAAATCTGTCAGTGGGAATATTAAAAACTGTGTCTACAAATCTTTAACCTCTTATGCTCATTGGAATTTTCTGAAAGCATCATCTTAATGCTGGTATCACTAGCTGGTTACAGCAAAAATCGTTTTTTAGACTGCTTTCCCATTAGAGGTATGTGCCTTGATGATCTCAACACACCCCCCCACCCCCACCCCCCAAAGAGAAGTTCGTAGTTAATTGGTAGGCATTAGTTTTAAAATTGTTTTTTAGTTGCATTGTAGATAATTTTTACAAAGCCCTGGGGTTGTATAACTGTTGACTTTTAAAGTTGACAATGTAAATACTGCAGGGAAGAAATGTAAGTAATGTTGCATTTTGCATAGAAAATCATTGTATGTCTACTTGCTTTTGTTATCAAAATGGTGACAGTGCAGCATATACTTTCCTAAAATGGGTACTATGCAGGTTAATTATTGTTAGATGAGATAATGTAAGTTGGGAAGTAGTTAGATTCCTTTTGAAAAAAAAAAAACCCAACAAACCAACCGGTTTACTGCAAATATTACCAAAGTTTTGTGATTAAAGCATGTGATCGTTTGGCTAGATGTGTTGATTTGTTTCAGTGTGCCTCAGAGTGACACAAGCAATACAGTAGCATATAGGCTCTTTAAGTTCTTTAAAGCTTTTGAAATCTTACCTCATTTCATTTCTGACTGACAGCAGATTGTCATAGCTTCTGTTTTTAAACTCTGTTGCCTCCTTTTGTACAGACAATGGGATGAGCAGTTGGACCCTCGGCTAAATGCTAAGCAGAAAGAGGCTGTTCTGGCTATCACTACTCCGCTTTCAATACAACTGCCTCCTGTTCTTATCATCGGTCCCTATGGGACAGGAAAAACGTTCACTCTGGCTCAGGCAGTCAAGCACATACTCCAACAACAGGATACTAGGTGAGATGGGGCACTAAATATAGAGTGATATTTGATTAGCAGAGACGATGTAATTCTTTACTTAAATTCAAGTGAAAGGTAGAAATACAAAATTTCCATCCAGCTTAAAAACAAAAAAACCCAAGGCATCCGTCATTGTTTTGAATGATAAAGTAATTTTATAGTCTTAGCCTGTATTTTCCATATAGAACAAAACTAATCAAAATTGACAACATGTAGCATGACTGTGATTTGCTCGACATGGAAGGTTTTGCAGTATGCTAGATAATAAAAGCTGTTCCTTACTTAAAATCAAGTCTAGATTAATAATCACAAAATAATTATTGAAAAGCTGTTTGAACTTTAAATCTTTTCATAACTGAAGGATTTGAGTTAAAGGGCTAAATCATGCAAACTATGGTAGGTTAGTGACTAGTTTCATTAAGACAAATGTGCAGGAAGATGGCCACTGTTTCCTTTTTTTTGTATTCTACTGCTTTGAATTGTTTTCTGTTTCTTCATTGCTTTTTTATTTGCACCATTTATTCCAGCAGGATTCTCATTTGCACCCATTCTAATAGTGCTGCTGATCTCTACATAAAGGATTATTTACATCCATATGTAGAAGCAGGCAATCCCCAGGCAAGACCTCTCAGGTATTTTTTTAAGGCTTATTATGTATCTATAAAATACTATTCTTAAGAAAAGGTGTCTATAAAAAAGGTTAAAGAACTTTTAAAACATAAAAGCATATTGGCATTACCAGCAGTGCTTTTAAAAACATAGACTAAAAGGAACGTGAAACATTGTCAACATAATTTTGGGTTATTTGTTAAATAAAAATAAAGACATCCTTTTTTAAGCTTTTATTATTCTATTGATAAATGTGTCTTTCCTAATGAGCAAACTTTTGATATGCTCCTCTAAAAGCTACTATGATAAAATAAAATGAACTTTAATTGTATTTTAGTTCCAGAAAATTTTGACTCACACTTACAATGTTGATTTGGAAACTGGGGCTACTCACCTGGCTTTTTGAAGAGAAATTTTGATGTCATAGGAGCTACATATTTAGAGAATCATGTGAAAGTAGTTTGGCCTCTTCTGATAAGTCAGTTTGAAGTCGTTGTGTATGTGGTTAAATGTACTTACCGTGGGTATTTTGGGGAAATTAGTTAAGGAAAAAAATGAAGAAGAGGTGGAAACTTCAAGAGCAAGGAGGGTAAACTGGCATAGAAATAGTTAGGGAGGATTTATTGATGGGCAGTACCCGTTCCTGGGAATATTTTGCGCAGTAATCACAATATATAATGTATACTGCTAGCATGGTACATATTTTTTAAATTATGGACATCATTTTCTGAATGCCACTGTGTGAGTTTATTATATATTACTAAGAAAATGACTATATGTTTACTTCCTAGCTATTAAAAGCAATGCTGAACTTACATTTTATGCAATGTCAGTAAAGCCAGTGAAGTTATGTGAAAGGGCTAGATTTACAACAGGTGTAAATTCTTTTAGGTTTGCTGGCTTTAGTTGCCATGCAACATTTTACAGACACTGAGGATCTGGCCAAGGAAAAGAAGGCAGCTTATTTTGGAAGAGTTACCTTTGGTCTGGTTGTATTTTAACACAGATTGTCTTAAGGTGATTTGTAAAGCACTTTGTGATGAAAAGCATTACGGTGTCTTAATTTTGTGGTGGGAAAATATGGGTCTAATTGACACTTCTGGGAATATTGAAGTGTGATTTAACAGAGCAAGGAGTAAAAGTTTAAATACAGTTTTACTGTGGTTGCCAGGCTTTTGCTACCTTCTTTCATGTCCTGTATTAAACTGTATAGTCCAGTCTCAGAAATACTTACGAAAAACATACATAAACAAAAGTGGTATTTTTCTTATGGTTAAAATATATATACATATTTGGCAAGAAAATTACAGCACATAACTTAAAAGTCACTGAATGTTTGAGTTTGAATTTAAGTATAATTGTCATATAATTTATTATGAATCCTTCAGAAAGTGCCACTGTAGGTTGTATGATATTGTTCAAATCATCATGATACCTCTATGAAAAGTTAAAATTTTAGAAAATGGAGGCATCTCTGGAATTGTGTATATATATTTATCGATCCACAAGTATGTATGTTTTAAAAAAAGAAATATTACATAAAATTGAGAAGTGGATGTTGTTTGAAAGCTTAACTGCATGTCGACCTGGTCTGGCGGGAGTTAAAGGGTCAATTTATCTGAATGGAAAGCTAGAGCTATGTGGGATTCCTAGCCTAAAATTAATTATGGATCTGTTCCCTTTCTCACTGACTGTTGTCAAGATATATTTTCAAAATAAAATCATTACTGTTACTTTAAACATGGTGCTCTGAGCCTCTTGCAGTATTTTAAAGGAAACATCGAGTGGAGTAGAAGCAGTTAATTATCAAAGCTGGATGTGCTATTTGCATGGTTTGATGTGTTTCTAAATGACTGAACAGTTTGCTTTAGATTTTTTTTTTCCTTATTTACTCTACAATTGATGAGTTGGCTGAATAGCATCCTTGCTAAAAATGTTTCCATAGCTTAGTGGGGAGCACCATAATATTTATGTTGTTTTTAGAGAAGGAAAGCATAATTATTTCATTGACTGAGTACTGAGAACTGTGTAAATATTTCTGTAAATTTCTGTGGGCAAGATGTACACTAAGTAAATTATCCTGTCAATGATGCAACATAAAAGTCTGAAGCCTAGAGTTTGGGGGTTTTGTTTAAATATCATGTTATAAATTCATATTTTTTCCTAACAAAATAACTTTCTATGCCCTTTGGAAAATGCAAAGTCAGAATGAACACTGAGAATTTATGTCAAGTCTAAGTTCTGCACCTAAATAAAATACCAGTGAAGCCTGAAGGCCAAATTCTCATAGTTCTGATGCCCATAAACAAATTCGTACCCACAAAAAAAAAATGCCCCTGGGTTTGATTAGATGACTCAACCATATTAGGGGAACACTCCAAAACCTGACTCTTACTGAAGAAACTTGACATTGAGACAATTTTGTTATACTTACGTAAATTAATTCAGAAGTGTTTCTGAAAGGAAAAAAACCCCGACCCTAACCTACAGTTGAGAGGAAAGAGCCTTCAATTAAGTTCTTCTGTTAGGTGCTACGGCATTTGGTTTTAAGTGTGGAGAAGCAGGCACCTTTACATGGTGAGTCAGAGCTCTAAGAGGTAGTAATTGGCTCCCAATTTCTGTACCCTTTTACTCTTTGAATGTGCTTGTCTCTCTCCATAACTGCTGGAGCCTCCAGGAGGTGGGCTGCTGAGGTAGGCACTGTAGTGCAGTACTTCAGATGATCACCACCTCCTAGAAACTCCAGCCGAGACCTAGGAAGCAGGTAGCCGCAGATTCTTTGTACATGTCTGGGCGTACAGTGATTGAGGTATCTACTCTTTATTATTACTATTTTACTTGCATATTTCAAATTTAGCTGTAGCCATACGCTGGGTTTATATGTAATACTAGGGGAAAAGGAAAGATCTTGATACTGCTTTTATCTGTATCCTTAATATTTTTATTTATTCCTAAACATGTTATTGCTGACTATCAGTTCAGCAATGTCAGAAAATAAGTTGATTCTGTTTCAGATATCTCAGCTGAAACTCCTCCGGTTCAATTTTTAAATATTTTGATCATAACATACATATGTAAGTACTGCATGTAGCCTGAAACCAGGTAGCTTTAGTACATGGCTACTAGCTTTAGGAGATACCCAGACTGTAAAAATTAATCAATCAGAGCAAACCAGAGTTTGAATTAGGAAAAAAAACCCCAAACCCACACCAAAACCCCAAGTTTTTAAAAGTCCATTGCCCTTTTTTCCAAATTGCCTGGAGTAAAGTTCTCATACTGAAAACGGTATTAATTTATCTTATCAAATGTTAGTTTGTAAAATAAATGCCTCTTTAGCCAATTACTTTTTTTCTTGAAACTCTAGCTTCTATCTTATGTCAACCTCAAAGGAAAATTGATCAAAAAAGTCAACTTTCAAGTTGCAAGACAGGTTCTTCGCATGTTTTCTGCATCCTAAGGAACATACTTGTTCATGAGAACAAGCCTCTCTTTGGAGGTGGATCAAAAGAAATGGAAGAGGGAAATCAGATGCTTTTAAAGTCCCACAAAACCTAAAGAAAACTACTTAGATACATCTTTTTTTTTTTTTTTTTTTTTTTTATCGTCTGTTAACAGAGGCATGAAACGTGACTGCTAGGTTCTTTTTCCTGTAAGCTTCTGTGTTCTTTCTGCTTGAGGGATTTCAGGTGAGAAATAACTGCACAAAATTTGAGGAGCTGGGACTGGAGTTTATCCAAGAAGAGTTCTTCGGAGCACAGCCTGCAGGGAGAATCCTGGCCTTTTTATCAAGAACTGGGAGGAATTAGTGTTTTCCGGTTCAGAACAGGGAAAAGGAAGCTTTGAAGAACTTAAATTTAGTCCCCATTCACTCTGTTGTAAGGAGTCACGAGTAGTAGAAGTCGCTTTTGTAGGACAGGAGGGCAAATGAAACTGTTTAGTGTCCCTCAGAGGTTCTGACTCTAGACTCCCCCTTTATTAATTTAGAAGTGTATATTAAGTGATTTCGGAGCAATCCCAGCCTGAAACATGAACAAGGAAATGTTTGTGAATCTTAATTACTTATATAAAATCAGTATTTTTGCAAATAGTCTATTGTACAAATTGATGCTTTGATGGACATTTTATCGGTGGAATCGAAACATGAAAGTTTAGGAAATACTCAATTTGACTAACAGCTAATAGAAATATTTGGGCAAATTTCTTTTCTGAGGTAACGGCTGGAATGTTGATGGAAACATAGATAGGTTAGCTTGCCAGTTTGTTCCATTTTTTGGCTCTTTGGCTAGAGGTCCACAGAAATGAAGGCTTTTGTTGTAGATGCCCAGATGCCACATTTAGAAATAAAGGTGGTATGAATTTCCACGCGAAATGCAGTTTCTGTGCATGCTAAACCCAGCATCAGTGGGTACAGTGGATATGTTCAGTGCTTTTGTTTGCAGAAGATTTGAGTCCCTAATCTATTATCTTCTGGGATTTCCATTTCAATGTGGTTCTCTATGTATTTGCTAGGAATTTCACTGCCTGTGGTTTGGATGAACCTTAGTATTCAAGGTTTTAATTTCTCCAGAATTAAAATCCTGATGTGAGGCACATGATGTGAGACAATACACTCTCATACGAGCTACGGCTGCGTTTTGGGTTTGTAGCTGCAGGTTTTGAATGTTTCGATTAGTAATTGCCTGACTCCACTGGCATTCAGGTGCTTTGCTTATGCAGGTATTAAGATTAGAAGGTTAGTTGCTTGTTTTATCGGAAGTTAAGGGTATGTTGCAGGGTGAAACGTTATGATTTATGTTAAGCTGGTAAAAACCATTTTTGTAATGGGTTTCTCTAACTTTAAGAAAAAAAAAAAAAGGAGATTTTATTAGCCCAAATTGCACCTGAGAAGAAATCCCTTGCTCAGTTTGGCTTACTTATATCACGACATTTTCGAAGTAGTCACATCTGTCAGGTGTTTTTATACCAGTGGTGAATAATAGCTCTGGGATACCTTTTTGATCTCACATCAAAATAAAAGAAATTAATGGGTAAGCAGCAATGCAGTTTGAAATGCTGTCAGCCAATCTGTGAGTCACACATAGCTGAATTTTTGTAATAAAAGACAGTGCATGGTATAATAATGTCTAATAACCATAATATTTTGCATTTCAATAGCACCTTTCATCCAAGAATCTCAAAGTGCTTTACAAACATAAACTCACAATAAACTCATTAATCCTCACAGTACTCCTGTGAGATGGTAGGTAAGTATTACCCTCACTTAAGATTGAGGAACTGAACCATACGAAAGCCAACTGAATGGCTGGGATACATAGAGCAGGGGTTATCTTGCTCCTCCTACCTTGTTCTAGCTATTAGGCCATGACTTTGTGTCGCTACATTGATGTAATAACAGTTTATCAAATAAAGCTTATCGGCTTGATGGCTGATAAGAAAGAAATATACTGGGGTGACATTAAGAAGGTTCATTGTTCTGAGAATGACTCAGGAGCGTAATGTTTGCTCCTGCACTGAACCCAGTCTTCACTGGAGTCATCTTTGGTCACGACGTCTCAGTTGTGGTTGGTTGTGTTGTCAAATTAAAAAGCCATTGAGAATACTGCAGTGTGTTTGCACCTCTTTGCGTTTCGTTTTGTGCTTATTGTCCAAAATGGACATTGTATTTTCAGAACCCAAATTTATTATAATCCTAATAATTGTTTCTCTCACATTATATGGAACTGAGCTGCAATTTTCAAATGTGGGTGGACACATGATATCCAAAGTCCAGCTAGTGCAATCAAGTTTTGCACTTCGGTGCATAATTACACTTTTCCAAATATTTTTTTAATGTTTTGGGATTTGTAATATGGGCACAGGAGAAATTAATCAGAAGAAAATAAATAATGAATAGATAAACCAAACACCATTAAATGCTGTATTTAGAACTGCAATTAATTTAAATAATTTCATCTTATTTTGCTTTGGAAATAAAATAATTCTAAATATTAAGAACTGTACAATAGTTTCCTGTAGTTTTAAGGGTCCACTTTAGGTTCACAGTTCTTTCTTGATACAGATTATATTTTTGAGGAACACTCCACAGAAAAGCCCTTTGATATCTTTACCCAGATCCTCAGCTGGCGTCGTTTGCTGTATTTCTATAGACCGCTGTGGAGTTACCTGTACTCTCTTTTCTGGGGCATACTCTTTGTGTCTTCCCTGTTCCTCTTCCATTTAGCTAAACTGGCCATAACATTTCATCACTTTTTAAGAAAAATTCATCACTGATCTCATGATATGGTAATGAAAATGATCTTATGTGTAACAGAAAGATACTTAAGTCCAGCGCTTTGCTGACAATGTCCTGATATTTTAGACTCTAGCCATCCTTCTTGGCACTATTTTCTCATTCTTTTATACAGTGCATCATAATGATGGCCCTGCATGATAAGAAAGCAAGTATACTTCCCGTTCAGTTCGTAGAACTCAGAAGACATATAGTATGTGTAAAAGGAAGTATAGGATTTTATTAATGTCTTTTGCATTTTTTTTTTTTCAAGATCCTATGGCTGTGGTTGATGAGATGTGCCAGACCACTGCAGCTCTGTCAGTTCCAAGACTATGGGCTATATTTATATTTCAGCTGAGAAAATATTTCTTTAAAATGAGTTTACTGATAGTTTGCAATGAAATAGACATTGCTGTGTGGGTTGCAGAACTTAAATGGATGAAGAATTTACAGATGTTCATATGTGAATTAATCCTTGGTAACTGTTCATATATGTAGTATTGCACTGCAGCAAATAATGGAAGGTAAATCCAGGGTGTTTTAGCATGTAATTCTGCACAGTTGTGATGGTTTGCTTCCTGAAGATTACTTTTATTTATCAGAAAAAAGAATATTAGCATTTGAAATATTAGGTGGTCGCTGTGTTCAAACTGTATAGAAAATAAGCCTCCTTTTTCTTTTGTAGGGTATATTTCAGAAATCGCTGGGTAAAGACTGTCCACCCAGTTGTGCATCAGTACTGTTTGATTTCAAGCACACATTCCACCTTTCAGATGCCACAGAAAGAAGACATTCTTAAACAACGAGTAGTAGTTGTTACTTTAAATACATCACAGTATCTATGTCAACTGGATCTTGAACCAGGTGAGAGAATTTCTAAACAAGAAGTGTCCATGCTTTAAGAATTTTCTCCCTCTTACCAGTGTCAGTTCCTTACCCAATTCTTTGAGTGATAATCTTAAATGGTCTTCTTTTTTATGAAGAAATGTTTATTACTAAGCTATAAACTGGTGGCAATCAATTTAACCTTTTGCTTATTGTGTTTTTTTCCTTATTTAAAATAAATAAGCATAACTATCTATGATCTGGTGTTTCTGAGATCCAAGAGGGAAAATTCTGTTTGAGATTATGACTTTGAATATTATGCTCATTAAGGTCATTACTCAGTGGAGCATGTAAGCATAAATACGCACAGAGAGCTTTTTTTTGTGTTTTGTGAATTGTTTGCTTTGCAGACAACTCCCACACATACAAATCCATGCTATGTTAACGTGATGCTTCTAGGGCTGTTTTCTAAACTGAAATATATTAGACTAATTTTTTGGGGGCAGAGGCTGCTTAGGGTTTATTGTTTTCTTGATCTCCAAATTAAATCCATCTGCTTTGTGAAGAATATGGAATTTCTTTACAGAAGTTATGGTTAATTTTTTATGGCTACATTTAGGCATTTGTTGCAATAGAGAAAACTCACATGGAATTTATGGTAAATATTTTCAGGTCTTTAGGTGGAAAGTAACGACTTTGGCAATGAGCTGTGTACAGTCATGCCATAATAATGCGTGTGCAGCTGTATGAAATTAATGTTTTTCCAAAGAAAATTGCTACGTTTTTATGTATATCATCTTAATTGGATGGTACACTAAGTCCTCTAATACTTTGTTTTAAACCTTAATGTATATCATATATCAATGCATAAAAACACTTCTATACCTATCCTGAATTTACATTTCATAATGTGTAAGTCTGCTGTGGCCCAGTGTTTTTCAAGTGCATGTTATCCTGTGCATAGATTGCCCCCCACCCCCCTCAAGAAACCTTTTGGTCCAATATTATCATAAGATTGAATTTAAATTTTCCTTCAACTTCTGTTCCTTTTTTCCCCCCTACATTCCTTAAAGCCCATAACCAGCAAAGTGCTCAGGTATGTGTGCAATTTTAATGGGAAATTTAGTATATAAAATAGTTAATAGGAGTCAAGTACATGAGGAAGTCCTTTTCATTGTCATTGTCCAAGGCTCTTCAAGCCTCATGGTGATGAAAAGATTTTCAGATTTGAGAAACCTGCGGAGGGAGGTTTGCCAAGAGACATTTCCTCTCGGTATAAGGAGAGCACAGATAAAACACTTGTTTAACTTCATGTATATCAGAAGAAAGAGGCGGATCTGTGGCTACTGCTGATGTCACTGGCAATCAGTTGACCACTGTTGGTCATTTGATGAGTTTGAAAATTGTGTGGTTTCTAGTAGTTGCCAGAAATTAATTTGTATAAGCCATACTGAATTTTTTCTAGTCTTGGTTACTATCAGAATACAAAACTTTTAGTACAATTTCTTGTATTGTGATCATTGTTTCTTTTATCATATTTCAAGTTTCATTTATTTGCCAATATCTCTGTTTTACAGGGTTTTTTACACACATTCTGTTAGATGAAGCTGCGCAGGCTATGGAGTGCGAAACTATTATGCCTCTAGCATTAGCGAATAAAAACACAAGAATTGTCTTGGCTGGAGACCATATGCAGGTAAGAGCTATAGAATTTTTCAATGTACATAATATATATAATTTGTATTTCTATATTTAAGGTATTTATCTGCTCCAAACTTCTGTGGTATGTGAATACCTCATAATCTCTAGTGTAGACTCACAAGTAAGGTTTCGGTTTTGTTTTGTTGCAAAATACATATGTTGGGAGCACGAAATTCCAAGTCCACGTATTTAGTTACATTTTCTTTGTATGTGTGTGTCTATTACAGCTCAGTCCTTTTGTCTACAGTGAATTTGCCAGGGAAAGAAACCTTCATGTTTCATTGCTTGATCGGCTCTATGAGCACTACCCTGCAGAATTTCCATGCAGGATCTTGCTGTGTGAGAACTATCGCTCCCATGAAGCTATCATCAAGTAGGTGTGAACTTTTTCACTGTATCATGCTTTTCTTTGACTGGTGTGAGTGAACAAAACAACTCTGAGCCACACACAACTGAATGAAGAGAGAAGCATTACGTGTTTCTGTAATGAAATCTTAATTGTTTTGAAGTTAATTAGCAGAGTAATTCTTTGTTACTAGGTTGAAATTCTGTCTCCTAGAACAGACGCCAGGGGTCCAGTTAGTTGTATTGCAGACCCCTGATTCAGTTGGGGATGCTTTGTCTGCAAGACTTGCACGCTAAGTGAAAGAAGAGCTATCTTTCTCTTTTTAACTGCTGTGCAGTACATTATATGGGGTTTGTGTTTTCTGGAACTGTTTCAGAATTACTGGAGTAGATTGTCTTGGACCAGTAAGTTATGTGCAATGTAAGGAACGTATGGACATAAAACTATGTACAGAAAAAAATAGGTCAAATTGTGGGCATGTTTCCTGTTGTCTTTATTTATTAATCAGTGGGTTTGCATTTTTATGCTATGATAAACTAATGGCTTCTAGAGTAATGAGCTCATCCATGAGCTGTGCTAGAAAGAATAAGTGCAATCATGGGGAAAAATGCTAAAGTTTAAATTCTAGCTCAGATATGTACTGAGGAATATTGTATTGGTATCCAGTCATACTAATTAGGTTATCACTGCGTTCAAAGCAAAAGCAGAAGGATTTAAATGCTCTGGGTAATCAGAAGTGAGAATGTAATGTATTTTGTAACACTGCTTAATCTGTCTTCATTTTATGGACTTCGTAATTATAGACTGGTGTTAAATTTCTTACACATTTCTTGAAATTGTAAGTTTGAAATGAGAGAGAATCTGAAAAGGAAGGGATCATTTCAGCTTTTGGTTAGAGATCACCCCCATGAAATTTGCCATAGAAAGATCGTGAAAATTCACTTCAACAGTTGGAGTTCAGACAGTGAGTTCCTAGAAAGATCTGCTGTGTTGAACACCGAGGTAAGGACTGCAGAAGTACCACTGGGGCTCGTCGGCTATCTAGTGAAAGCCCAGTGTGCCTAATTCCACTAGAAAGTATTGCTGTGTGCTGCGGAACCTGCTAAATACTCTGATGGTGGTCCATTTTGGAGATTGTCCCAAGTCTACTGTTTTTTATAATGTGGAATTTCTCCTGACAAATGGTACCATGGCACTTAAGACAGAAGTAAGTGTAGGAAGATGGTTCATGGTGGGCTCATTAATCATACCTACCTAACCGAAGTAGAGAGACCAAAAGAAATTAAGAAAGAACAAGCCATTAGTTCAGCCTGACTTTGGATCTGTAATTGGAGAAAACAGTCCTTGTAAAAAGGGTGTTTTATTGTTTAATGAGAACTCATTACTAAGAATTAATTTGCAGAAGAAATTGTTAGTTTTGCTCATTGGCCGCAGTGGACTGCTGCAACTCAATCCACAGAAGAGTTGCTTGTTCTTGGGGATTGTCCAGCGTAAGCCAGCTCTGGTCAGTAGTGGGCTGCAGTGGTTTGATGATTTGGTAGCAGACTAGCTTCTTTAGCTTTTCTGTCACCAGTTGTTTACATCTTAAGCTACAACAACTGGAAGCCTGGAAGAACTCGGTGAGCCCACAGACTGCACAGTCTCCTGCTTTTGTTGGATTCGTGTCAGGCTGTGTTTGTGTTACTGCATCCACAGAGCTATATCCGAAGAACGCTAAGGTTGGAGGTCGAGCGTTCAAAAGTTAGATTATACCAGAATTCACTAATTTATGAAAGCCAGTACGCTAGTTTAGCTCTACTGTGCATGCAGTAGTACACAGTACTTGCAGTACTACTGATAGTAATCTGCAGTCTCTTCTTGCTGGCTTTTTTGTCTTGTTCTGTTCAATTTGCCTTCTTCCCTCCTGCTTTTCATCACAAAAGTAGTCCTTGCCTCATTTCTTTTTTGGTCAGCCAGCTTCTGTAATGCCTGCTGCCAGCAGAGGAGTATGTTTTGGTTGGGTCTCTGATGGCTAGCAATATCGATTGGTCTGGAGTAGAAGTCAGAGAGAAAAAGCTTGCTTCAAAGCCAAATGCTTGGCCTGCATTGTGCTCAGTACACATGAAATCTTTAGTAACTTTGTCTTCCAAGTTCGACAACTCTTAACTGATGTAAGCAGGCTCATTGTCCAGCCAGCCTGGGGAATAACCAGTCCCAGACAGCAATTGTTCCTTTTGCCCAGTTTCAAGCCACCAGAACTTCTGAGCAAAATGTTAGTGAGAATGTTAGTAATGTTGTCGAGCTTTAGATTAGAAGGAAATACTGCCTTTGTAGAAGAAGTGTTGGAAAAGCATATTTTCAGTGCCTTCTGCTCCATCTGTAGTATGGAAATACCAGTTCAGAGAAATCACTTGAAGACACCGAACAGTAATCAGCGGTTCTGTTTTCCTTACGAAGTATTCTGTGATTGCATATTTTATCAGTGAGCTCATATGTAGACTCCACATTTTATTCTGTTTTGCCTTGTTACAGTTATACATCTGAACTTTTCTATGAAGGCAAATTGATGGCAAGTGGAAAGCAGCCAGCACACAAAGATTTCTACCCTTTGACTTTCTTTACAGCACGTGGAGAAGATGTGCAAGAAAAAAATAGTACAGCTTTTTACAATAATGCAGAGGTAAGTCGTCTTTGGCTTTATTTTTGATTGTTTTCTTAAAGCTCTCCTCCCCCCAGATTTATTGGTTTATGCTCGGTGTAGGTGGAAGACATAAATTGTCTCTACTAGGAGAGGGGAACATGGAGTTTGCTAAACACAAAGTAGTGAACATTGCAATTGTAGTAAACATTTTTCCACTAATTTATCTTCTTTTTTTCTCTGCAAACTGCAAGCTGCATGTAGTTCTCTCAGCCTCATTCTTCAGGATGTCTTTCCTGATAAATTTTTGTGACGTTCTGATGGATGTATCTTAGCAACTGAGAGTAACTGCAATTTGAAGTAAAACTTAGATTTCTTTGACTGTTGTAGAAATGTTCCCACTCAGATAAGAGTCCTCTGGAGTAACATTTCATATTTGCTTTAATATATTTAGGATGTCTAACTGATGATGTGCAGATGAGATTTTTTTCGGTGAGAACTTATTCTCGATACATTTGTTTCACATCAATTTATTTGTATTCTTCAAAAATTGCTTTCATTCTCATTCCTTCCTTTTAGTTTAAAAAAGACAAAACCAAACAAAACCCAAACACTCCCTGACCTTCTCCCCTCACCTTCCCCCCCGCCCCTGACTTGGTAATACTTTTCCTAGTGAAAGATGCCTTTTTCCAGTCACCTCAATTAGGAAGGGGTTGACCCAACTCTTTTTTTTTTTTTTTTTTTTTTTTTTCCCCAACCAAAAAGATGTCTTAAGACACAGCACTGCAGAGCTGTCTGTGTTTCCCCTTGTTGATCATGGTACATTTCATCTGATGCACAATTTTCAACCTTTTTGTTGTTGTTGTTATGCTGCACTTGTTATGCATTCTTTGATGTATTAAAATACCTACTTAAATAAGAAGCTCCAATGACTTCTGGACACATCACTGAAAAAAACTGAAGGCACCTGACTGCTTTCATTAATCTACTTGGATGGCTTTGCCATTTAAAAAAAGTTGTAAAAAAACCTAAAAATATCTTCAGTGGCCAAGTAACTGTCTGAAAATTGTGAGTCATTAATAGCTACAGGCCGAAATGAAGAACAACAGCTGCTTAAACACCGACATGAAAAACTGAAATTCAGATGATGAGGGAGATTTTTTTTCTGTTTGACCCTTAATGGATGTTTGTATTGGGGCATCTTATGGTTCATTGATGCCTCTACTAAGTATTAATTGGGAAAATACACTTTCCCTTTTTGGCCTTAATTCTAAAATTATATGCTGTTAATTCTAACTACGTATCCAGAAGCTATAGGCTTTCAGAAAAGCTTGCCAAAATACGTGCAAAAGATCGTTATATTTGTGCTACAGTTTCTATAGATATCAAAGTTTATTCTAATATCCTTTGTCAGTACAACTGGCTTTTAAATACAAGAATTTATGTTAAAAAAGTTATATTCAGGGCTTGTTTAAAAACAGCCCTGAATATTATTTTTACTGCCCTCTGAAAATCTGAAATTGTCAAAAATAACCTATTTGTGACTTTTTAAGGATTAACTGATCTTTTTTGCTTTATTAATTTCCTTCTGATTTTTTTTTTAATTCCTGAGTTTTTCAAAAAACTGTTCCAGTGTAGATTCATTTTTAAAAATACATATACTTACATGAGAATGTGTGTCATATAATCAGATTTAAGATGCTAAGTTGTCAGCATCAAACAACAGATTTTTAGTGCTGTTAGGAACTACTATGCTTTATGCTATTGTACATAGCCGTTGTGATTTATATCATTTTTCATGTTCCTGAAATGTCCATAAAAGTCCCTCAAATTCCCACTCACCGATTTGAAGGAGAGATAATGTAAAAGCTAGGAGCATTAAATTTATTTTTAACTCCCTCTTCCCACAGCCAGAGATAACCGGATGAATAAAGAAGGGAAGAAAGTTAAGAATACTTGAGGAAAGACTATCTGCCTGGCTTCCATTAAGAGGCTGAGCTTGCATTTGTGATGCTGTATGAAAACTGCATTCATCAATTACCATGCTTTAAATAGCTGGATAAATATTTATTGAACAGCATATTGACACTTACCAAATGACATATTGAATGTAAATGTTAAAAAACCCGAACCAACCCACAAACGTTCCATAAAGTTATTCTGAAATATCTTCTGTAGTGCAGTATCTGAGAAACAGAAGCTGCTGTGCCTGGTGCTTTTCGGCAGCAGGTTGCTTTAAGCCTGTCTCATCACAGGAGGAGGTTTTCAGTTTTTATTACTCATTAGTCTTTTCAGGTAGCACATTTAATAGTATTTCACAGAGGTGGACTAGCAGTTGATAAATAATCTGAAATTCCTGATGGTATCCTTTGGGATGGGAAGTGATTGTGCTCTGCTATATATATTCTCTTTTTGGAGTTACCGAACTCTAATATGACATATAAAATCCAGAATAAAAATTAAATAATCCCTATTTAGGCAGTATATTTACTTATGGAAATTAGATAAAGGATGATAAGAAAGGTCCTACTGCACTTGACATTTTCGTAAGAACATAAGCATGAAAATTAAAGTTATTATTATGATTTCCCGGCTTGTACTTTAAAGGTGACATTTTTGTGGGCAAACTTTTATTTCAAGATGAAAAAAAGGTACTGTATAGTAAATACATTGGTTTAATACATGATATTTTAGTATATCACTATACAATGCAATAGTATTATTGCTTATTCAGTAAGGCTATGTAATACTGTGTCATGTAAATGTCTTAGAGCTTTAAAATTCAAATTTTCTTTCCATATCAAAGAATGATCTTCAGTGGAGCATACTTTTAAGAATTGTGACTTTCTTTTAAGGTGTTTGAAGTGGTAGAGCGCGTTGAAGAATTAAGAAGAAAATGGCCTGTTGCCTGGGGCAAGTTGGATGATGGCAGTATAGGTGTCGTAACACCTTATGCTGATCAAGTGTTCAGAATTCGGGCTGAACTTCGGAAAAAAAGACTGTCTGATGTCAGCGTAGAGAGAGTGCTAAATGTTCAGGGTAAGTAATAGTTATACATCTCAAAGATATGCTAAGGAGGTGAAAAATGTGACTGGTGAGGTTAAGTAAGACTTACCAAAATAATCTTAAAACGATCAGAACAAAAGGAGAGCTGTGATACAGCCTATAAAAAAAGATGTATCAAAATGAAACTGGCAAGTATGCTGATTAGATGTTATTCCAGCATTGAATACCAAAGCAATAAACTCATGATGTGAGAGTTATCTTGTCTCAAAATTAAATTCAAGCTTGCTTAAAAAATAAATTGATTGAGTGAAAAATGTGAAAACTGATGGATTTTTATTGTAAGGGGAAAAATAGAGTTTCAAATAAATATGTAACAGGGCTTTAGCCTCAAAATGTTTTACTGATTTTTGCATTTGTGGAATAGACTGTAAAAACAGGTCCACAAATTTAGGTATTTGTTCCTGGAGTCACATTGATAACAAGAATTTTCTGTAGGCATAGCCTGTTGCTAGGTTGCACTTTTAGTCACTAATAAACAAAGGAAGATAATAAAGTAACTGAGTGACAGTGAGTAGTGTGTTCTATTTTTTCATGGTAGATACTCCTATATTTGAGACATTTTTAAATACGAAACAAGAATGTCCAGAACTTTTTTTTTTTTTTTTTTTAAGGTAGAACAAATAAATCCAAGATTTGTTATTGGCTGACTGGCAACATTGTAAAGATAATCAGCATTTCAGAAAGTTCTGGAGGGTTTAATATCAAGATGAAAAATAAGTTTTTTAAAGAGGAAATACTCTTGTAATAGAATATGCTATTTATAGTGCATCTTTTAAAATTTTTAAATCTTATTATTCTTGCATAAAGCTCTTCATGTGAAGGTAGCTATCAGTTCTTCAGAATATCTAGGTGTGAAATCTGGCTGGCAAGTGCAGTGGTCTGATTGTGTTACTAGCAGAAATGACTACAATTATCTCAGACATTTGTTTTTTGTTTCATTTTAGGAAAACAGTTTAGAGTTTTGTTTCTCAGCACAGTACGAACACGGCATACATGCAAACATAAGCAAACACCCATTAAAAGGAAAGAGCAGTTACTGGAGGATTCAACAGAAGATTTGGATTATGGTTTTCTGTCTAATTACAAACTTCTCAACACTGCCATTACAAGAGCACAATCCTTGGTAGCTGTGGTGGGAGATCCTATTGCTTTATGTTCCATTGGAAGATGCAGGTACTTTATACATGTTCCTTAGTTAATCAGGGCTAAGGATACTAGAAAACGTGTTTATCTATGACTGGTGGATTTAGTAAAATGATGGATGTTCTTTTAGGTGCCGAATAAGGCACACTGCATTTAAACCCTTAAAATAATTGCATAATGAAATTCTTCACATTTCTATACAGAGAAATACCATAAAGGTGGTAAAACATTAGTTGTGTCCCCAACTCCTGCAGAGGCTTGTATCTGCAGGCATGGTTTCAGCTTGTCCAAAGCGTGCTGCTGAAGCTCACTCCTGGGGCAGAGCAGGCAGTTGTAGCCCTGTGTAGACTGAGCAATGTCGGTCCGTGCCGCAGTAATTCTTGCGATGCCATCTACCAAGTCTTCTCTGGACCTGGAAGCACGCAGGTGTGCCAGGGCCGCTCTGTCCCTTCATTCCTAAGTCCTACTGACAAGGAAGAGAGGGGACTTTTTTTTTTTTTTTTTTTTTTTTTTTTCCAGTAATAGTGAAGAAAACCACTACAGATGAGAGGCAGAGCATTTTCATATCCTCTACAGGTGGACAAGTCTGGCTTTTTTTGTTGTTTTTGTTTTATTCTGGTTTTACCTTCTTATCTACCACCTGGTCATTGATAAATTGTCTTTTAATGTATTTATAATTGCTCTAATTTTTACTTGACAGTTACAACTGGAGATTCTTCATTTTATTTTCTAGCGGGTTTTTTTTTTTGTATCCCTGTTACAATTTTATATATAAATAAAAGTAATAAACAATTTGAAGTTAAAAATTGTGATGCAATGTAGTATTCTAAAGTTTAATATTATGGCAGTTGTATGAAGGTAGAAGACATGAAAACCATTATTTATGCTTTTATATGTCTTCATGACACTAGGAAAAAAATCATTAAGATTGGAGTGAATTTACTTTTTATAGACCCAAATGAGGAAATGTGAAAAATACTAAGAGATGTAAACACTGATATTAAGGATAGCAAGTTCTTGATCTTCAAAGGTTTCTTTTTCGATGGAAGAGCTGAAATGTTGAGATGATCAGAGATAAACCCCGAGGCTTGTTTCTCGAAGAGAGGAAACACTGCACTGACTACATTATTAAAATAAAGCTAAAAATACATATTAGTTGTTATATTTATGTTGTATTCTACTTTCCTGAGCAATATTCTTCTACTGTATGGAAAATGGATGTGGTTTTCAAAGATTAGAATTGAAAAACCCAAATGGAAGCCAGACCTTTGTTTACTGCATTTATGAAATATAAGCTGAATTTAACTGCTTATCTGCTGGGGACACATCAAGAATATCCATACTTTAATATAATGATCTGCTCTAGAGTGCTAATAACTTATTAGAAGAGAAATAACAGTTGTGGTTTTGTTTTACTTTTCCCGTTACCTGCTTGGTTTTTTTAGACATGATCGGATTTACGTAACTAACTGATGAGAGAGAGCTCTGTGCCTCCTGAGCACTCGATCCACAAACGATGAGTGTCTGTTCCAGTCTGCTGGTGCAGGCTCTAGTTCATCAACTTACGCTGCAGAGATACGTGACGTAGCTGTGAAGTTTGCCATTCTGTGCTGGCTGAGATTTCTCTTACTGCTTGTTCACAAATTACTCGGAGTTGATAAATTTTGCTTCTCTTCCCTACATTGGGGATCACGATGTGCAGTGTTACCTAAGTCAAGACTGTGAGTTAATCCCTAGTTAGCACCTAGGACTGTTATTGGTTCTCTAACCATCTGTCTAAATGCAGCTTTTGCTGGAGAATGACCATGTGTCTTACTCTCTAAGTCACAGTGAGGAAGATAACTTCTTGAATTTTCACATAAGCCTGAGTGTTGAGCTTTTAAATTAGATACCCAAAGGGGACCCAGTTTTCAGTAGTTTCTCCAAGCATGGCTCCTTCAAAATACCTGAAATAGGGCATGCAAAAACTTACTAAAACAAAAGTATAGGCTGTCAGCATGGCGTGCAAGTCACAGTCTTGGCAGTTAGGGATTGAGTTTGCCTTTCAAAGACCAGAAGCTGTTTATATATGTATAGCTGTTCAAAATTATAAAACAACAACAACAAAAAAATTAAGAAGGAGCATTGGAGCTTTATTAAGATGTATCTCAAGCTTTCCCTTTAATACACCATTGTCTTGTTTCACTGAATAATTGAACATTCACTCTTTGAAAATAGTGCTGGAGGGGCTCAGGCGTGCTGCTAGAAAGATGGTTCTTTTTTAGTACAGCAGGAGTATAGAAGTCTGAAAGAAGTGACATTTCGTTAGGAAAAACAGATCGCAAAAAAGTTTAAAGAGTACTTGAATTTTATAAATATTCTAATACCTGTCAAAATGAGTCAAGACTCTGTAATGATAGTTGTAGAGAGCTTTGTGAAGTATGCCCAGGGTAATCATTACATTTCTGTGTGTTACAATCGGACTAGACAGGGCTGTTTTGGCAGACACTCCCTTTAAATTCCAGAGCACACTGTAAGACAGAGACAGCAGTATTTTATTCTCTGTTCCTACACCCCAGTACAAGTGTTCCATGTGTAGAGAGACTGCTTAGGGCATTTGAAGCAAAAGTGGATGGGTCTCAGTGGATTTGTGGTACTTGGCAGTAGGTTTGGTGACTGAATTGATTAATCAGAGGGAGTTCCATCATTAAAGCATCCCAGTGAAGTATTTCATTTTGGTTTTTAATCCTCACTTAAAACCTTGCAAGATAAATTTGCCTTACAGCAAAGTGCAGAAAAAGAGCTATCTTGCATCCTGAATTTCAAAAGGGCATTTCTTGCCTGCATAAAATCACAACAGAAGATGGGCTTTTAGGGAAAACTATTTTGAATTCTTAAATACTTCAGTAACATTACAGTATTCTTGCAAAAAAGATATTTATTCTTTTCCACAAAGTCAGCTACTCAGCAAAATGTCACTGCTGTTAGAATCAGTATGCAGCAATCTCTCGTTTTACAGGTTTTGGGGAAATAACAGTGTTTGCTTATAGGCCCAATGTATTTATTGAAGGGGGAACTGGAATGAGTTACAGTCAAGCACACCTTTAAGATCATTGTCTTTTTAATACCCTTTTTCAATAACTTTCATTACTCTTGATTTTTTTGAAAGAGAACAGCTCAATTAGGTTTGGGTTTTTTAGTGACATCTCCAGACCTTATTTAAATATCTTTTAAGCTTAAGTAACTTCACCCAAAAAGTTCCTTTGAGGTTAAAAAAAAAAAAAAAATCACTGTAAGTGTAAAATTTTTGTATAGATCTTGCTGGGGATGTTAAAAATGTAAAGGGTTTTTTAATAAGCAATAGAAAGACATGTCATGAGAAAGCAGGATACAGGTAAGAATGTTCTTTTATTACATGGTTTAAATAACCCCTCCGCCCTCCAAGAAGTTGGATACAGAATTTTCATTGAGACAGTCACGTGTCATCTGATGGTGGTCTTTCTGGCTTGAAATTTCTTCTATATGTTATAGAAACATCTGACATGCAATAACATTATGGGTTTATTTGTTTTCCACCAGAGGATCTCAAAGGCCCTCTAGATACTCCTGACATATTAATCTTCACGTGACTCTGAAGTGTTTCACAAGAGTAATTTTGAGGGTATATCTCAACTTTGGTATTTGTGACACTGGAATTGAATGACCTGCCTAAATTCATAGAATCTGTTTGGCATCTTCTGGGACTGAGAAGCTATATAATCCCTGTAACTCTTTGAGCTTTAATAAATTCCATAAATCACATGCTTTCCAGAATTGTAAGCATTGTGTTCACTCTGTTTGGTTTTCTAGGAAAAAAAATCCAAGTTAGACCTGTCCAGACATTAATATTAAATGTGATAAACACCCAGTGCTGTAATCTGATATGCATGGCCAGACCTGTACTTCCATTGTAAATGACTTTGCATTATTCCGTGGGGTTCAGATGCGTGGATCAGGTTGCAGGTTGGATGGCTTGGCTTGGTGTTTAAAATGAGTATACAGGAAAAATAAAAATGCCACACAGTTATGTTAATCTGTTTTAATTTTAACAACAGCCATCGAGTCTTACTCCTTTTTATTGTTTCTAAAAATTGTTTCCATAGGAAATTTTGGGAAAGGTTTATTGCCCTATGTCACGAGAATGAAAGTCTCCACGGTATCACATTTGAACAGATCAAAGCTCAGTTGGAAGCTTTGGAGTTAAAGAAAACTTATGTGTTGAACCCACTGGCTCCTGAGTTTATCCCGCGAGCTCTTCGGCATCAGCATTCAGCAAATACCACCAAACAGCAGCAGTCACCTCCAAAGGTAAAGTCTTACTGATGATGAATTTTGTCAGAAAGTGGAAGTGAATGTAGAAGTGCCTTTTGAGAAATGGTACAACAGGTTTATGGAACGAACTGTTTGTTTTAAGACGGCATCAACACAATCAGATATGAATGCAAATTCCAGAGGGATCCTCAGCATTTTCAAGTGAAAGCTCTCGACTTGTATTATAATACAGTATTTAGCAATATAGCTTGGGGTCATCCAAGCCTTGTTTCCTTACTAAAATGTATACCTTAGGCCACTCTGGCATGTTCATTGGCTGTGTTGCAGTGACCCTGATGAACTTCAACCATAAATCTTGGCCTCAGTGTTTAGATAAGCCAAATTAAACCCTCTGAACAAGAGGCAATCCCTATCCCAAGTAGCTTGTGGTCTGACTGTACCCCAAGAAGCAAGAGGTTGGTATAGACAGAGGCAAGGAGGATAAGGAAACAGCAAAATAATAGCCAAAAGTGATTTGGTTTGATCTAAAAATCACACTTAAAATTCAGGGGCTTATGTAAGATAATTGCTTGATTTTTTTATTCAAAATATGCTGTAAACCAGTATATCCCCTAGATTAGCTCACTGATAATGTCCTTCAGAAGACCAGATTTCATTAGCATCAAGAGGGCAGAGGGATGAAATTACCACTTAGCGGTAGTTTTAGCAGCTGGTTTTATAAAAGCAGGTAAAGAAGTGATCAAAATACATAGCTTCCTTAAGATGGTATTAACATTAGATTTTGGGGCTTTTTTGGGGGTGTGTGATATACTAGTAATTAATTCTATTTTAATAGTTCTTTGTAGTTTATTTCAAAAATCATTTGAGTTATAATTTAATTGTGTTTAGAGAAGCAACTAAAATGCAGGTTGTCAGCTTTGTGATGAATTCTGATGTACAAGAAAGAAGAAACGTACATATTTTCCATAGCTTTGCATTTTTGTTTGCAGGCTGTATCATTTAAATGAAATTTTTATGACAGGTTTTTTAACTTTAACGTTACAAAAAGGAAAGCCTTCCCTTTGGCAGTCCTTCCCAAAAGAGAGCTTGTAAGTGAGAACATTTGGTTTCTTCGTCAAGATGCATTGCTTTCTGAAACAAACACCAGATTTCTAAAGCACCTAGTCATGTGTCAAAACACTAGGCTTACAGAAAAGCGTAAATTAAAAAATTATTGTCTTTAAAAAGTCATTGCTGCACTCTTGGTTTTCCCGAGTGCTTCAGCCTTGAACGCATTTTCTTTAGTAATAGAACATCTCTGTTAATACTTTTTGTTTCCTAAAATGAAAGAAAAGTGTTTGAAAATGCAGGTATAGTACATGAAAAATAAAAGGGGGGTTGGGGAAAGTGGGAGTCTTGTCAGTAGACTGTTCTGTTTATTTTTCTTCCAGTTTGTTAGTAAACTAAGCACTTGTGCTGTAGAAATCAGAAGAGGCAATTTCAAACCGCCAGCAATGTATTTTCAGCTTAAGATTTCGAGTGTTTTAACCACCTATATCATAATTATAATGAAATATTTTTCCCTCTGAATACAACTGACAGCTAGCATGTGCAGTAACAGAAGTAAAGCGAGCAGGTAATACAAACACACACAGAAAATGGCTGTGATAAGTGATGCATTTCCCTTTGCTCACGTTTTAAAAGCAGATGGTTCGCTTTGCTTATTTTAGACCTCCTAAGTACAATATTTAACATAAAAAAGATGAAAGATTAAAAAACTAGTGCTGGTGTATTTTGTAGCGAAAAAATGAGAACAACCTCCGAAGCGGTGTTTTGTGGTGAGTTTATGGACATCCGCGCAGTTCAGGGCTTGTTTTTCACGTGCAGCAAAAAGTGATTTTTTTTAAAAATGCCACCTTCTTATGCAGCAGAATTGCTCTTGGATTTATGTAAGGACATGAAAAAACCTCTTCGCTGTTTATTTGTTCAAGAAGAAAAAAAGTTTCAGTCCTATCTCTGAGAAGCAAACAGCTAATATGGAACTGGCTAGCTGTGGGCTAGCATGTGTGCTTCATGGCAGCCCCATCTGAGAGGGCACCCACCTTCATCTGCGTCTGTGGGGCTTGGCTGGGGCTGGGGAAGTGCGGAAGGAGCCGCAGGACTCGATAGGCACAGCCTTTATTAAACGCAATGATGTGGAAACAAAGTTTTCAGAACTTGGAGCTTCCTGCAGGGTAGTTAACGTACAGTAAATTAGGCTCTGAATTTTACAACTCTACCTACTTCCCGCTCGCTGCCTGCGCTCCAGCTTTTCAGCCTGGATTCAGGCACTTAGTTGGGATGCATCATTGTCCCAGATATTTTATACAGTCAGCGAGGACCGCAGGTCTGATTAAGTCTCTGGAGAACACTCTCTTCTCCTCTCTATTGACTAAAGGGGGTTCCTAGGAGTGATGAGGCTGTTAACTGCCGGAAGTCACCTGCAAGTTTCCTCTAAGTGCCTTTATGTAATGTGGATTTTTGTACTCGAAGGTGGAGCAAGTTTTTAGAGGAAACGGAGTGTAAACTGTGCTCCACTGCTCTCAGGCGCCATCAGTGAAAGTGTAGGTTTAGGGATTTTGTAGATGGGTAGGGAAGTGAACCTTGATGTGGAAATCTCTGAGAAACGATAATGGTTAAGTTAATAACAGACTATTATAAAGTCATTAAGCCATCAAAACTATTAAAAGAAAAAGACAAAAGAAAGCTAGCACCTCCCTTCCCCAACTTACGAATGGCTGTGACTGAATTCTATTTATCAATCTGGTACTGTTACAGGCTGAGCTACTCTTACAAATTTATGTAATTATTTGCTATTTCAGTTTGTAAAATATGGCACATAGAAAAGTATGGTAGGTAGAACAGAGATTTGTTATACTGCTGCACATACAGCTTGATGCTAACTGACAGCATAGCAGATACAGAGATGCCTTGTACTAACCATGAGTGACTAAGGCATGTAGCTCCTACGTTTTTAGATTGAATCTTTGCTCTCCTTAGTGAATAAACAGGTTTCTTTTATTTAAGTCCTGAGATGAAAAGCAATTATTATTTTATTTTTCAATAATTCATTTTTAAAACGAGAGGAACGTTCAGAGACCAGTTCTTTAATCTGGTTTATGCATGAGTCAACATTGTCAAACAACCTGTCTTTGTACCCTGACTAATTTGCTCAGACTGCTGGAAAACTGCCTAGACTTATCTCCTGGGCAAGAAGAGTTTTGGAGCATCAAAGGGTTTTTAGATTTATTCTAAATTTGTGAATGTACTTAGGTCCAGATTAAGGAAGGTATTCCTATCCTGCAAAAGACTTTAAGAGCATACCGGCATTTGAATATGTGCTCATGGTTTATGAATATTAACTACTTAGTTGATGCTGTAAACTCATGAGCACGTAGGAGGGATAACCTCCTATTCTAATGTACAATTTGCCAAGGAAAAACAGTTTCCCCAGAGTACTCTGGTTCCTGACTTGACTATGGTGTACTTTTGGGGGAGCAGTCACTAAGGGGCCAGGGTCCAGAAGCAGATGCATGAAATGGGGTAGGGAGGCAATGTCTAATGAGGATGGGTGAGCAATTGAGTAAAACTGGTGGCAGCTACTTTGTCTGCAAGGTTCTTGAGCTGGAACCTGGGGAAGAAAATGGATCATGCTTCCACTAAGAGCTGCCACAGAAGAGGAATACCGAGGGTTACGTTGGTACTGGGTGCTGCTCCTAAAAGAAGTGAGACAGCGGGAAATAAAATGGTGAGAAGGGAAACTCGAACTAGCTTGCTGTAACTCTCTTTGCATCTGGAAAACAGGCCTTGGAGAGAGTATCCCCAGAGGGACTGGTAATGACCCACTGGTTAATTGAATTAGTGGTATTTAATGTCCAACTTTGTGAATTCATAGTCATGTGATGGAACTGGACAGCTGAATGTGTAAGAATACAACTAACTTCTAACTACCTTCTTTCAAACTCTGTTTGGTATTCAATTGTAATGTTGACTTGAAATAAAAAACTTTGGTTTATGTAAGAATGCAAAGCATTACTATTATTGCTTTTCCCTTCAAAGGGCAAGGTCCATCATCATAACCAGAATGACCATTTCCCACCTGATGGAATTGGTAAGTACCTCTGCTGTTACTGAGGGAATTCCTCTGGGCTCACGCTGATTTCGCTTCAGTGAAGTTCATAGTAATTTGGCATAAATTGAGTATCTGGCCTGTTTTCTGTTTGAAAGCCATTTACTTCTTGTGTGCATTTAGGAAACAGGTATAGACTGTGAAGTGGACATTAGGTATTTCCGAGGCTATCCCTTGATAGGTGTTGTGCACACTGACTTTAGAGCCTTAACACAGCATTGTTGTTGACCTCTTAAAAATAGCTGTGCTTGAAATTCATAATGTTAAGTACTGTACCACTGTAAGAGTTAGGACATTATATTGCATGTGCTGTTTTATGATGTACTTTGAACTTATGTTGTGCTGTCATATATCCACATATTGCTGATCATACTTTTGGAAGGTACCATGCAACAGCTTAGTAATTTTCTTATTAATTTGAAAAAGCATTAATTTAAAGCTTGTCTTCCCTGCTGAAGAAAGGAGCATGATTCTAACTTTTGATACAGTGTTTAATAGCTGCTCTGACTGTCAGCATATTTAATTGGTTTGGGACATTCTTTCATTAATGCAGTTACCAGCTACCTGTTTCTCTATATCTTGGCTCTTACTTTCTGCTTCTTCAAATTTTTGAAATGGGATACAGAATTTGATTAATGCTTTCTCTCAGTTTATCAGACCTATGCTGTTAGAGAGTTGCACGCATACTTCATAAAGATACATGCTGTTAAGATGAAAAAAGAAAGAAATAGAGAGTCTTTGTATTCTTTTTGTGTATATACTTTTTTTGGATGTATATATCTTTTTTTTTTTTTTTTTTTTCTTCTTCTTTCTTTTCAGTTCAGCCCAATCCTTCTGTTCTAATCGGAAATCCTATCCGAGCATATACTCCTCCCCCTCCTCCTCTGGGACCTCACCCCAATCTGGGGAAATCTCCAAGTCCTGTTCAAAGGATAGATCCACACACTGGGACAAGTATTCTATATGTACCTGCTGTCTATGGAGGAAATATGGTCATGTCTGTGCCTTTGCCTGTAAGAATTCATTTTCTATTGTTCGGGTTGGGTTTTTTTGGTCCCTCAATTACTGTATGCACAAAAATGAATGGCAAAATCAATGAATATTTTGTAAGCTTTTTCAGCACTTAAAATATGTGGGCTTAGCTGGCTCTAGGAGTGGCTGTGCAGAGGACCACCAGAAAATGAGAACTTAAAACCATTGCTCACATAAGTAACTCCAGGCAGCCTAAAAGCAATTTCATGTTCAGTAATGTGGTGTATTTTCTCAGCTCTAGGTTTAGGCACACCAGTGGGATCTGTCTCATCTGACTTGAGACACCTGCATCTGAATTAATTGCCTAGTCCAGTTCTTAATCATTGGAGAGACATAGGTGATTCAGACAGAGCTTGTTTCTCTTTATTGGCTTCATACAGTTTAAATTACTAGCTTTGGATGTCTGCAGTGCAAGGTGTCTGAAGTGAAGTGATAAGAAAAATAAGCATAATGGGATGTTTTCCCCTTCCGGAACCTCATAGCAAACCAGTTTACTCTCCAATCCTTTTCCTTAATGACATTTGAAAACACAATGAAGATCCCTAATCAGGTCTTTTAGGCAACATTTACATATGGCATTTTGCATTACAAATAAAACTATCTCACCAAAACCTACACAAATTAAAGAAGCAGTCTCTGCTTTATTTTTAACCTCCACAGTCACATAGTCCAGGAGAATGGGGAGGAAAGAACAAAGGCTGCAGAAGCAATGTTGTAGAGTGACGTGCATGTGTTGTACGCCACTCCTGAAGACGTGGAAGGACACGGAACCCACACAGGCAGATGTGTTGAACTCCATCCGTAATGCTAAACATTGGCATACAGTTCACTTGTTTTTTAATAATTATAGAAGTCCTCTATTGCAATTTAGGTTATGGATGCTGTATAGGGGACTTGCTGTAGAAACTCTAGTTTCAGTGTTATGTCTTAGATCAGCTGGCAGCTATAGATTGGCTTTCTGCTAGGTCAAGGAATTTTCCTTTTTCCTAGCTTACTAGAAATCTGCGTTTGATGGATAAATTTAAATGCAGTGAGAAGGCCAGCAGCTGTATCTTTGTCATGCTCGCTCACATTATATTAATATCAAGCCAAGATGACTTAAAAAGTTCTGTCTTATTGTTCCAAGGTTAATATATTTTTATGTATTTCCAATCAAAAGAAATATATTAAAAATAAGTATTTTGAGCTCACCTTCCCTGAGGATGGATTTTTAAAAATAATTAAGTGGGAAGACTGAGGTGCTAATGAGACAGCTGCTTTTGAAAAGAAGCTTGTTGGAGATGATTTGAGATTGTACAGGTGCAATAGTAGCCTAAAGCTAAAGTTTAAAGTGCACATTTCAAGGGCAAATACTAATTTAAAAAAAGAGTTGCATCAAAGTTGTTACGCTTAAAACACGTAGGGACTGAAGTAAAATGTGTTTATGTTCGTGTAAGATGAAATGATCTCTTTGCTTTGTTTAAGGCAGCTTTCGTATCCAAGGTAAAAACACGAGGAGGTTGTCTGCTGTCATCAGTAAAGGATGCTTTGTCAGCCTGAGTGTTGATGATTACTTCCCTTGCGCTCTCCTCTTATTCATACATTTTCCTCCTTTTAATAAATTCCCTACAGGGCGAGATTGAACTAATTTGATCCAGAGCTGTCTTCCTTTGCGTTCCTTTCAGGAATAAAATTTAAAATGTTGTAAAAATTTCTGACTTTTTTACATGCTTTCAGGAGGTGGATTTTACTTCAAATATTTAGGAAGACGATCTGCAATACATGCGTCATGTAGGATAGACGCTTTGGAGTGGCCCTCTCATTCTTAACATGTGGATAGTCTCTTGATTCTACCAATAGTCCTGTTAACTTCACTAAATGTCTTGTGGGTGCAGAGGTATGGTATGCCCGCTCATTCTCTGTTACAAGATCACAACACTGGGTGGTAAAAGGACCCTAAAGAATTCCTCAGGTTAGAGGCTTCTCTCTCTGTTTCCACCCTGAGACATAGCCAATGTCTCTCTTAACTACCAGGAGAAAGGGCTTTTTATTTTCTTGAACTTCACCCACTTCTATTTAAGGAAGAGATTCATATGAAGTTTATTAAATTACAATTTATCCATCAGTCTTTTCTCTCCAAGTTTTGAAACCACTGAAACAAGGATGGTTTTTTTGCGCAGGGTAGTCCTCCAGAATCTTTGCTTTTTGCCCCTTGCTAGACCTGCCCTTATTGCTCCCCCTTTCCAGCAGCACCTGTAGTTGTGTGTTAGTGTGTCAGGTCATCTGATGCATGGAAAACCGCTTGTTACTGATGTAATTGCAGTGTGCTTGCAACTTTACTTACTTTAATGTACCTTAACAGATTGCATTTTTTTTTTTTTTTTTTTTTTTTTTAAATTATATAGGTACCATGGACGGGGTATCAGGGTAGGTTTGCAGTTGACCCTCGAATCATTACTCATCAAGCAGCTATGGCATATAATATGAACCTGTTACAGGCACATGGGCGTGGGTCTCCTATACCTTATGGCCTGGGGCATCATTCACCAGTTAGCATAGGACAACAGCAGCAGCTTCAGCATCAAGACAAGGAGCAACATGAACAAAGTCGAAATGGTTAGTTGTTAAAATTGCATTGCAAATTAATTTTGTTTTGAGGGAGTTTGTACTTTAAATAGGGTATTGTGAAAAGGATTTTTCTTTCTTTCTTTCTTTCTTTTCTTCTAAGTGAAATCGAGGGATCCACAGAGTTGGGGAAATAACCTGTGATTTGCTATTACAAATAGAATAACTAAGATATTGTGAGATTCAGAGGAGGAAGTAATCCAGGTCGGGGTGGGTGTTTGTTGAGGGTATCACTGCTCTGTCTCTGTTCTGCAGCCCGGTGGTAACTATTGCTGATGTTCTTTGCAATTAAGTTGGAAGAACTACTTGGTGATGATTAATGAACAAAGTGCAGAGGTTAAAGGAAAAGTGGTATTTGGGTAAATTATATTAAATGTTTATGATGCTGTAAATGCTATACTAAGAAGTCTAAATTCTCCTGTGTCTGGAAAAAACCTCTCAAAATAATGGTTTTGCCACTGAAACTAATTAACTTCTTAAATGTTTTTAGGTAAAAGTGAAAACACTGCTGGACCTGAAATCAGTAAAATTCGAACACCTGAGAAGAAACCTGTGGAATCCAAGCAGGTGGGTTTGTCTTGTTTGGGTTTGGTTTTGTTGTGGTTTTTTGGTTTGGTTTTTTTGTTGGTTTTGTTTTTTTTTTTTAATATTCCCTCTTTTCATGAATTTATTCATTATTGATGTTTTTTGTTTGGCTGGGGATTTTTAATGTGAATTTTCAAAGTTTTTTCATTCTCTTTTTCTAGGTTGACTTAGAAGCAAATTCCCAGAATAGGAGCCCAGAGTCACGTTCCAGTGTTGGTTATCCTAATGCTAAATTTCATCGCAAAGATAATCTTAACCCCAGGCAGCTGAATCTACACCTCACCCCACCCCACTCACAGTATGCAGTTCCCAATCGCCACTTCCAGCACATGTCACAGATCCCAAGGCAGCCATATCCCCTGCAACAGCAGCAAAACCTTTTAAGTCAACAACAAAATCATTTGCCTGAACAACAAAACCAAATGCCACCCCAGCAAAGCCAGGTAGTTCAGCAGCATAATCATTTGAATCAGCAGCCTCCACAACCTTCACAGCTTTCCCCTGCTTACCAGGCAGGCCCCAGCCAATCTTTTTTTAATAATCCAATTCCCCACCGACCACATTCTCCTGCTGTAGATGCTGTGATTTCAGAACAACACCCCCCACCTATGTTACAAGAAGTCAATAATCCTTTGAGGCCTATTGCACAGCACAACCCTGTTCTGCCAACCCACTTGAACAACTTCATTGAAGAGAATCCATCAGGAAT